>NC_091064.1:197827212-198142122 GCF_000393655.2 Nicotiana sylvestris
GACTAGTACATACAAATGGTATAGTCAGCAAGGAACAAGCGCGAAGCCAATGTCAAAAAAGATATCCCCAGCAAAAGGGAATTGACAAAAAGATCAACGAGTGTCAAGAGGGATATCCTTGCCAAAATCAAAGGTTATTAAAACCTCAAGGCCAAAGCCCGTGGACAAAACAAGGAGAGCAATAAGCATGATTTGGGAAATTCATGCGAGACTAAAAGGTCGGGAAAATGCAAGTTTCCGAGCCATGCCACGAAAGAAAGGGGATATCCCCAGCAGAAAAGGATTATCCCCAGCAAATAATATCATCCCCAACAAGTTGTGGGATGCAGAGCAAGGAAGGAGAAAGGGAGAACCATCCCAGTAGAAGTATCACAACCAACCACCGGGTTTTAAACTAACAAATTTTGTTTGGTTTGAAACAGGTAAAAGAAATGGCATTGATGTCGGAAAATGCATGCCATAAGGGAGATTGTAAAACTGGGGCAGAAAATTTTCCGTTCATTTGGAAAATTTTCTGGAAGTCAGGTACCCATTCGAGGAAGAATAAAAATAACACCAGTCTCAAGGGAAGTGGTCTTTGACGATTTATCTCCTAGAGTCAAAATCTTGGTCTGATGAAATTTTTCTCCCAAGATAATATAATAAAATCTTAGTCGGATGAATCTTTCTCCTAAGATCACAACAAAATGGACCTAGTCTGACGATTTATCTCCTAGAGTCAAAATCTTGGTCTGATGAAATTTTTCTCCCAAGATAATATAATAAAATCTTAGTCGGATGAATCTTTCTCCTAAGATCACAACAAAATGGACCTAGTCTGACGATTTATCTCCTAGAGTCAAAATCTTGGTCTGATGAAATTTTTCTCCCAAGATAATATAATAAAATCTTAGTCGGATGAATCTTTCTCCTAAGATCACAACAAAATGGACCTAGTCTGACGATTTATCTCCTAGAGTCAAAATCTTGGTCTGATGAAATTTTTCTCCCAAGATAATATAATAAAATCTTAGTCGGATGAATCTTTCTCCTAAGATCACAACAAAATGGACCTAGTCTGACGATTTATCTCCTAGAGTCAAAATCTTGGTCTGATGAAATTTTTCTCCCAAGATAATATAATAAAATCTTAGTCGGATGAATCTTTCTCCTAAGATCACAACAAAATGGACCTAGTCTGACGATTTATCTCCTAGAGTCAAAATCTTGGTCTGATGAAATTTTTCTCCCAAGATAATATAATAAAATCTTAGTCGGATGAATCTTTCTCCTAAGATCACAACAAAATGGACCTAGTCTGACGATTTATCTCCTAGAGTCAAAATCTTGGTCTGATGAAATTTTTCTCCCAAGATAATATAATAAAATCTTAGTCGGATGAATCTTTCTCCTAAGATCATAACAAAATGGACCTAGTTTGACGATTTATCTCCTAGAGTCAAAATCTTGGTCTGATGAAATTTTTCTCCCAAGATAATATAATAAAATCTTAGTCCGATGAATCTTTCTTCTAAGATAAGATATCAAATCCTAGTCTGATGAATTTTCTCCTAGGATAATTTGAAAAAAAGAAGAAGTTTGAATTGAAAAAAAAATGGTTGAAGTCAGGAGCCCCCTGAAGAATAGAATGACGATTTATTGGTTGAAATCAGGAGCCCGCCTGAAGAAAGGAAAGGCATTTTTTTTTAAAAAAAGGGTTGTTAAAATCGTGCCAGCCAAAGAAAGGAATGGCACTTTTGAAAAAATGGTTGAAGTCAGGAGCCCCCCTGAAGAATAGAATGGCGATGTATTGGTTGAAGTCAGGAGCCCCCTGAAGAATAGAATGACGATTTATCGGTTGAAGTCAGGAGCCCCCCTGAAGAATAGAATGGTGATTTATCGGTTGAAGTCAGGAGCCCGCCTGAAGAGAGGAATGGCGTTTAATTTTAAAGTTGTGTATTTGAAGTCAGGAGCCCGCCTGAAGAGAGGAATGACGATTATTTTCAAAGTTGTTGTTGAAGTCAGGAGCCCGCCTGAAGAGAGAAAAGGCGTTTTTAAAAGTTGTTGAAATCTTGCCAACCTAAAGAAAGGAATGGCGATGTATGGGTTGAAGTCAGGAGCCCGCCTGAAGAGAGGAAAGGCGTTTTTAAAAGTTGTTGAAATCTTGCCAAACTAAAGAAAGGAATGGCGATGTATTGGTTGAAGTCAGGAGCCCGCCTGAAGAGAGGAATGGCGATTATTTTCAAAGTTGTTGTTGAAGTCGGGAGCCCGCCTGAAGAGAGGAATGACGATCATTTTCAAAGTTATTGTTGAAGTCATGAGCCCGCCTGAAGAGAGGAAAGACGTTTTTAAAAGTTGTTGAAATCTTGCCAACCTAAAGAAAGGAATGGCGATTTATCAGTTGAAGTCAGGAGCCCGCCTGAAGAGAGGAATGACAATTATTTTCAAAGTTGTTGTTGAAGTCAGGAGCCCGCCTGAAGAGAGGAAAGGCGTTTTTAAAAGTTGTTGAAATCTTGCCAACCTAAAGAAAGGAATGGCGATGTATTGGTT
The DNA here is from genome assembly GCF_000393655.2 of Nicotiana sylvestris. Taxonomy (NCBI): domain Eukaryota; kingdom Viridiplantae; phylum Streptophyta; class Magnoliopsida; order Solanales; family Solanaceae; genus Nicotiana; species Nicotiana sylvestris. Next base: position 197,829,742 of record NC_091064.1, read on the forward strand.
GAAGTCAGGAGCCCGCCTGAAGAGAGGAATGGCGATTATTTTCAAAGTTGTTGTTGAAGTTGTTGTCAGGAGCCCGCCTGAAGAGAGGAAAGGCATTTTTAAAAGTTGTTGAAATCTTGCCAACCTAAAGAAAGGAATGGCGATGTATTGGTTGAAGTCAGGAGCCCGCCTGAAGAGAGGAATGACGATTATTTTCAAAGTTGTTGTTGAAGTCAGGAGCCCGCCTGAAGAGAGGAATGGCGCTTATTTTTAAAAGTTGTTGTTGATGTTGGGAGCCCGCCCAGATAACAGAGGCATATATTTCAGTCTTTACATTTCAGTTGTTGAAGTTGGGAGCCCGCCCATAGAACAGAGGCATACATTTCAGTTTTTACATTTCAAGCATTGAAGTTGGGAGCCCGCCCAGATAATAGAGGCATACATTTCAGTCTTTATATTTCAAGCGTCGAAGTTGGGAGCCCGCCCAGACAACAGAGGCATACATTTCAGTCTTTACATTTCAAGCATTGAAGTTGGGAGCCCGCCCAGATAACAGAGGCATACATTTCAAGTCTTTAATTTTCAAGTATTGAAGTTGGGAGCCCGCCCAGATAACAGAGGCATACATTTCAAGATCAAGTCAGAGGACAATAAAACAGAGGGTTACAATAGGAATCCCCAGCAGGAAACAATAAAATTCCCCGGCACCGGGAAACAGAAGGTTGCAACAAGAGGTCACAGTACAAACTCAAGTACATGTGTCAAAAGAAGAAAAGCACCGGAAGAAATGCAAGCAGACAAGGAAGCAAGGCAACAAAAACAAATTGTACTCTAGCCTAGCTTCTTGTTTTCTTTTAAGCATGGTGTAACAAGGAGATCGGTAAGCAGTGGTAATAGCATGCAACAACAGTAACATTGCAGTCCAACGGTAGTCCCAGCTACCAAAATTTCCCGAACTACATTGACCTGATTCCTGTTTAGCCCAGGATATGTAGGAAACCTTTGAAGCAAAGGTTCGGTCAAATCTTTTTCAAAAAATGCTTCACACGGAGTACTCGGATGGGCAAAAAATCGCTCGCTTTATCTTTGCACGAAAACCCTTCGTGTCTTCGGGCAAAGAGGGGCAGCTGTAAGCACGTGATTTTTGCCCAATATGAGAATTACTCCCAAAAAATTCAAAAATAAAATGATTTTTCTTTGGTGTGCAATTTTGTGATATTTTGAATAATTATTTGTATTTGTCTGTGCGTGTTTATTTGCTAAATTAATAAAAAATACAAAAATATGTCGCATTTTGCATGTAGGATTTAATTCTACAATTGTTAGTAATTAAATTTGTTTTACAAAAAAATAAAATTACAAAAATAGGCATCGTTGGCTAAGAGATCCGCCTCCCTCTCTCTTTCTTTCTTCTTCCTCCTCAAGCTTCACCACGCTCCATCAATGGCTGCCCTCCTTCTCCTTATCCAACACATACAGCAAACACATACTTACACACACATAAAAACTCAAGCATACACACGCACGTCATCTCCAAGCTGCCCTCCCATGAACGACCTCAAAAACTATGAACAACCCAACGCGAAGCTCGCTTCAGCTCCGTCGTGCTGCTGCGTCGCTGCGTCTTCAGCTTCACCATTGCTGTTGCTGGTCACGTTTCTGCTTCAGCTGCTTGTCGCCGCATCTGCCTTCGTCCTCTTCGTCGAGCTCAAGCTCGAGCTCGACATCCATGGTCGCCACTGCTTCATTCCGCTTCATCTTCCTCGTCATGATGCTCATCGCCTTCACTGTTTCCACCATGGTTGTTGTCCGCTCACGCAGATGCTACTGCTGCTAAGCAGTTGCTATTGCTTCAGTTTTCTTTGTCGCGTCCAGCTGCTACGAGCAGCCATGGCTGCTCCAAAAAAACATTGATGCATCTCCATTCACAGGTTGTTTCAGCTGCGTCCAGCTGCTGATTTTGGTTCGTTGTCCGTCGACCTCCCCTACTGCTTTATGCTGCTTCTTCTTCCTCACTCGATGGACTGTTGCTGCTGCTCGTTGCAGCAGTTGCTTCGTATTTCTGCTTCACGTTGCTTCATCTTCTTCGTCTCGTCAAAGTTCGAAGGTTTATTTTTTATTTGAGTCAAAACCCGGACAGATTTATTTACGATCGAGTTCGTCGTTGATTCATCTCCGGTTAGTTATTTTGGAGTTTTATTTTTGTCCATATTTAGTTTTTATATTTCTCAAAGTTAAAATCGTTAAATATTTGATTCTTGTTTTGTTCGTTGTTCATCGTTGAATTAATTTTTAGTTTGTTCATGTGTTTTGATTGAATTAATTTTCAGATTTCAAAATGGAAGTTTAATTAGTTGTTTTCATGTTTATTTCATGTTTGTATTATTGTTTAAGTGAATATTTGTTAGTTTAATATTAGTTAGATACAAATTGAAGTTTAATTAATTGTTTCTTCAATTTGTTTCATGTATTTTATGTATTTTCCGGAAATTGTTAATATTGTTAAGTTCAAGTTTAAATTCATAATTGTTTCTTCTTAGGTTTTGTTTTGTCATTTGCCTAAAAGAATTTAGTTGTAATAAGGGAAGTATGTTGGTTTTAATCATTTGAATCCGTCGTTTTTATTTTTAGATTTAATTCATGTTCATATTATGTTTGTTTGATCTTGAATCCGAAATGTGTATAGTTTGATTTCTTGTTTACCATTTATGATTATTTCTTGAATTGGTCTCATAATCTTGTTTAAAGTTTAATATAAGAATTGTTTGTTGTAATGTTGTTAGAGTTGATTTTAAGTTCAATATTATTGAATTTAGAAATCTAAATATACTTGTTTGCTGTTGTTGTTGAATCCGAAAATAGGCTTGTTGTTGCTAAAAATATTGTTCAATCAAATTTTAGTTGTTCTTTATTGTTCAATTTGTGTTCATGTGATATTGTTGTTATGATGTTCATCCTTGTTCATATTGTTGTTTGAACATTGTTAGAAATTGATCATATTGTCTATATTTTGGTTAAGTTTGATTAATTGTTTGTTATAGCTGATGGGGTATTTTGGTAATTTGTAGTACGTTCAAGGGTAAAATAGTAATTGTAATAAGGCCGGAGGGGTAGTTTAGGAATTGTACATTTTGTAATTTTTTATGTGAAGCATGGGGGACAAAATGTAATGGGGTGGGTTGTGATATAGTTATTTAATATAAAGGGGGACAAGACAAATTTTAGTGGGGGGAATCTTGTATTATTTTATGTTAGGCATGGGGGACAAAATATAATGGGGTGGTGTGATATATTTATTTAATGTAATGGGGATGAGTGGGAAGATAATGGGTTGGGTAAAGAAAAAGTATTGATTTTAATTAATTGAAAGATTTATGGGATGTGTTATAAGAAGTCTTGAAAACAGATACGAGAAAAAAATACACACACAGATGAGAGAAAAAAACGGACAAAGAATAGAAGAGAGAAAAAAAGGGCTGAACATTTAAGAGAAAGAAAAATTCCGAAAAATATTTAAGCTTTCAAAATAAAAATAAAAACTAAAAAATCTTCTGCTTTCTTTCTTTGTTTGAAATTAGTATCAATGGTTGTTGTTTCATTCAAAGCTTAAAGCTTTTGTTTTTAAGATTACTACTCCACCGGTTTGTTACTGGGTTGTTACTGTTGCTGGGCAGTGGTTGTTGTTGTACTGTTATTACTGCTGCTGATTCTCATCTTCATTTTCTTTTGCTTCCAAAAGCTTTAACATGACAAATTAATGAAGTTCGGGAATTATAATTCTGTTTTCCATTCGTGCAAGTTCATTAGTTTAAAATTTGTTTTTGTTTCAGTTGATTAATATAGTAGTACGTTTGACGTAATGAATATAAGATAATTGTTACATCTTAAAGTTCGTATAAGTGTTGTAATAATATCACCTATTTCGGAATTTTCATTAAGTGAAGTCATGATTGAATTATCAAGGTAGGGAACATGGCATAAAATGGGCCATTAATTACATCCCGTAATATTGTTAGCTAAATGTAAAGTAGAATGGAAGTATCAAGAAATTACATTATTAGTATATCTTGTAAAAAAAATCTGATTTTGGTTTAGATTGATATAAGTTGTATGTTCATATATGGCATGATGATGAGTATATATATAATCATATGTGGAAGGTGAGTTGATATAGCTCGTTACGATGTTAGAATGTTATGAACGGTTCAGACGTACAACTATGTTGCATGTAATGCAATTTTATTGAATCGATTTGTATAATAATTTTTTTTATCAACTTGATGCATATCTACCATCGTAAACAAATTAACCAAACGATTACAACTTTGGATTAAAAACAAGTAATGTAGAAGGTGATTAGGTTTATAGATTATAACATTTTAAAAAGTATAAAAAATAGTATTCGCCTCAAATAGAATAATGAAAATTCTTGGAAAATTTCATTTCCTTTCTTACATCAATTCTTTCCCAATGTTTATACGTAATTCGCACGTTGTTTATTTGGGTAGGCAAATAATGTATTCACTACAAATGGTAGTATTAATCACGCGTTTTTTATTTTTTTTTTTACTCTTTAAACTCGAATGGTTTTTGAGGAATATAATTCCCACGCAAAAATATAATTTGCGGTCAACACTTAATGAATTGTGAATTCTTTTTAAGGAATTTAGAGGCATCTCAAATAGTGATTTCTCATGACTTTCACATAAAAATGTATGGATGTAATAAACAATTTGTGGAAAATTTATACTACCATCAAGAATATCTTGTGTGATTAGGGATACGTTCGCGTGACCTGATTATATTTCTAAAGGCAATTCGGATTATGCGTTCGCGCAACTTTAAGCAAACATTTAATAAAAAAGGGGGTTCTTCGGAGAATATCAAATTAATTTCATATAACCCGAGATGTGCAGTTCACTATTTAATCATACAAGAGCGACAGACGTTCTTAATTTTATTTTAAGCACAATTTCGAACTTAAGTCTATTTTTATAATAAAAAAAATTTCGAAAAAAATAAATAATTATTATATTACCAATATCATTGTGTATACGTACGCGTGACACGATTTTTCACGTTAAAAAATATATAATATATAAAACGGATACACGTATGCGTGATTCGATTCGAAGAAGGATCTTTAATTATAAACAATCTAAACAGAAGCGATAACAAAATCATGCAATAAAAAAATGTAAAATCGAGATAATTAAGCCAAGAATAAAAACAGTTAAGCGACCGTGCTAGAACCACGGAATTCGGAAATGCCTAACACCTTCTTCCGGATTAACAGAATTCCTTACTCAGGATTTCTGGTTCGCAGAATAATAAACAGAGTCATATTTTCCTCGATTCAGGGATTAAAATTGGTGACTTGGGACGCCTTAAAATTCCCAAGTGGCGACTCTGAAACAAACAAACAAATCCCGTTTCGACTGTCCTTTAATTGGAAAAAACTCCCTACGCACCCCCGCGGGGGCGGAAAAGGAGGTGTGACAACCTTTTATTTATTTGTTTAATTGTTTAAAGTGGTGTGTTTTTGGACATAAATAAGGGGAGTTTGGGCAGAATTAAGGACGGACTTTAAAAAAAAATCTTGGAGAGTCAGAGTTAGAGAGTTTAAAAAAAATAGACTGGATTTTATCATCAAAAATTCAGAGCTTAAGTTAAAAAGAAAACTGATTTGTCAGAACTTAAGAAAATTCAGTCTTTGAGAATTAAAAAACTGAAAGTGAAGCCTTTCTTTACTACTGAGGATCAGAATATTGTTACTGCTTCTGTGGTTTGCATTTGGTACTACTGATTTTCAGATTGGTTTTCCTGGATTTTCTTTTGATTTTGGAGGGCTGTTTCATTGAATGCTTGGGTTTCTGGTATTGGTATTGCTGTCGGGTTATTTTTGAATTTGTTATTCGATGTGGAATCATCTCTGTTGGTTTTAAAATCCATCCCTGGGTGTTCAATTACTGTTGTTGCTGATTGTTCTTGTTGCTTTGCTAATGCTGATCTTCCTCTTCTTTTACTTCCAATACCAGGTACATGGCTGTAACCTTGTCGATATTGTAAGCTGAAATGTGAAAGCATGAATACATATGAAGAATGGAACTTTGAAGTTTTAATTTAGCTTTTTCTTTGTTTCTTTTACTGATTGTATTTAGGCTATTTCATGTATTATTATTCTGTAAATTTCTGTCGCTTTGCATAACTAGGCATCTTGTAGTGATGTATTAAATAATACTCTGTTTTAGTTTGATTATTAGGTAGTATATATTTAAGCATGCTCATTACTGTCAAACTGTTTAATAATTGGAATAAGAGGAAAATAACATAAGTTGGTCTTTAGTGAATCGGCTTGGCCAAACTGATTAGTTCACTAGCTATGAAGGTTTTAATGTTGTCAACAGTAGGTTAATCGTGAACATGTAGCTAAATTTAGTTAAAGCATGAATTTAAATTAATTTCATGAATTATGCATTATGGCATGATTTGAGTTCAAACAAGACGAGTTAACGTTTAAATTTAATAAACTTTCGAATATGCATTAGTAATTAAGATTGATTCTAGTTTCAAATAGTTGTAAATAATTAATTCCAACGGTTCAAGTCATCTAACAATGCGAGTTTAATCTAGTTATAGGATAATTAGTTTCTTTTGAATATATTATTTGTCGATTCCGTATTTTATTTATAATTTTAATTTTAGTAATATTCCTTTCCGTTAACATTTGTCTTAATCTAGCATTTAATATGTTACGCCTTTTTTCAAGCATGTAATTAATTAGAATTTTTTCTCTTTTATTTTAGAGATGAATTTAATAGAAATGTAGTCACTTTAGGATATCCTTAAAATAAATGAGGTGTGCTTCGCCAAAATAAAACGCAAGCTGCGGGGACCTCAATAAATGGTTAATAATTAATTAGACTTCGGATGGGCCATTTTAGCAAGATTTCATGGCCTTCTCAAAAATAATAATGCGCTAACGCAATAGGCGCGCCTTTAATAATTTACTTTCTTGAACGCGGGTGTACATTGATGTGACCCAAGTCCAAATCTCAACGGAGTCGAAATGTGTCGACGACCACTGGTACATTGATTGTGACGTGGTTCGAGATACATTTTCACAACGTTGCAATTCTCTGTAAAATAATAAAAATAAAAGCGGTAAAGAGTTAGAATTTGCACATAAGTTCGTATTTGTATAAAATCAGATAATTAAGCCGAATATAACAGTTGAGCGACTGTGCTAGAACCACAGAGCTTGGGAATGCCTAACACCTTCTCCCGGGTTAACAGAATTCCTTATCCGGATTTCTGGTTCGCAGACTGTTAAACAGAGTCATTCTTTTCCTCGATTCGGGATTAAACCGGTAACTTGGGACACCATAAATCTCCCAAGTGGTGACTCTGAAATAAATAAATAAATCCCGTTTCGATTGTCCTTAAATTGGAAAAAAAACTCCCTTACGCGCCCCTTTTGCGGTGGTGCGCGCGTAAAAAGGAGGTGTGACAGCTCTGGCGACTCTGCTGGGGAACCGAACCCAGAATATCTGGTTCAGGGTTCAAAATTCGAGCTTAGATAAATTGTTATGTTTGGCTTTATTTATTATTTGATCTTATTACATGTTTTGGCCTAAAATGCGCAAAATGATGCTTTTTATCGCTTTGATATTATTTGAATTGTACATATAAACTGTGCCGAAACCTTCTCTTCTCACCTCCGGGGATGTGCTTACTGGTTGAGACTCTCTATTCTGTTAGTGTCATACCCTGAAATAAAAGAGGCTCAGAAAGTTTCTAAGCCAGCTGACCTTTTGGTTCCCGAAAAGGAGCTCATTCCTCAACTCGAGTTGTCTGCTCGGGGTACACTATCTAGAACATATACCCAGGTTGAACCTAGAATAACTTGACTTCATGTCGGATCCCTAGTAGGAACGTTTATTTGCATCATGTTGCATTTGACTTAGGGTACTCAACACAGGGGTTGGGTCCGTCTAGGACAAGCAACCTGAAATGAAAAAAGACCATCCTGCTGCATCTTGTTTGTTTTACACATTTATTTGCTTCAGATCTACATGCTGATTGGCTTCTAAAATCGGGAATATTTGAAAAATTGTGAAAAAAAAATAAAAAAATATAGCAGTGTAGGGAGATAACTACTTATTTTTAGAAAAATAAAACCAATGTCCAAGTAGTGTCAAAACCCTGCCGAAATTTTGAAAAAATGAAAAAAAAAATTAGTTTGATTTATTTGAAAAGAAAGGAGTCTTGTTTACAAGTTTAGCTTATGTTGGGAGAACTACGTCGGTTTGATTTTCACGGGGCGTGAGATACGTAGGCAACCCTCGTCGGGTCCAACCCCCCATTTTGCAAAAAATAGACAAAAACTGTCAAATCTTAATTTTTCACCATAGAGTCGGGCGATGTCGTTTTTATCAGAAATAGCCAAACGTTCCCGAAAGGGTCGCCGGAAGGCTGACTATGCATAAACGGTCGCTTCTATCATTTTTGGATTATTGATCGGTTGACTCACACAACCTTAAAATCTTCGTCCCTGAAGTGCTGAAAGGTCGTGTTCGAAAAATCGGGTTTTTTTTATGAAAAAATAATCAAATCGTTTTGAGTCAAATAAATTTTCTTTTGTTTAATCACATTAATAAATGTGCAGAATGAGCACGACTCAAAATGAACCTTTTTCAATCATGAATAAAATCCCCCTTCAGTTGCGGCTATGGTGGAATGATTTAGGCAAAGAAGGGCGAGACGAAGTCAAGAAACATCTGAAAGGTCTTACGGGTTTGTTGGGTATCAGGCCTCGAGGGGATATTATAAGGGCATTGGTCACTTACTGGGACCCGGCGCATAATGTCTTCCACTTCTCGGACTTTGAACTCACCCCGACTTTAGAGGAAATAGCAGGGTACATCGGCAGTGCTGAGGTTCCGTTGAGGCGTAAATACCTAGTTGCTCCAAGAGCCGTAGCGGTGCACCGATTTTTGGAATCGTTAAAGATAGTCAGAACGATCCATAACCCAGACTTGGCGAAAGGTTTTTGCACTTTGAGCTTCATATACCAAAGATACGGCCACATAGGAGGATTCGACAAGCCATAAAATAAGTTGTGCAGCAAAAGTAACCGTCGGAAGTGGGATGAACATAGACGGGTTGCTTTCATGATAACCTTCTTAGGTCTTTTAGTGTTCCCAAGAAAAGACGGGAATATTGACATAAAGATAGCTGGGGTCGTTAGTACTTTGCTCACTCAATATGACAGCACGTTTGCGCCCAGGATTGTATCTGATATCTTCCGAGCTCTCACGGCCTGCAAAGCCGGAGGGAATTTTTTTGAAGGGTGTAACTTGTTATGGCAAATGTGGATGACCGAACACCTATGTCACCGAGCCCAGTTCCTGAGCCATGGATCTTCTGAGAAAACCTGCATAGAGGAGTTCTACACCAGAATTAATGAGGTCCGCTTACCCGAAGGAGTCTCGGCATAGACCTCATACTTACGGACCCTCAACGCCAGTCAAATACAGTGGACACTGGTATGGTTACTGATCGACGACGTCATATATATGCCAGCAGCTAGGCCTCATTTTCTCTTGATGGGACTTAAGAGCATTCAACCTTATGCGCCGTATCGGGTTTTAAGGCAACGTGGAAGGTGTCAGATGTACCGAAAGATGAGGACCTGAGCACCCAAGTGACTGAGATCAGTTCTGATGGCCAGTTTCCTGAAGCAAGGGTCCTCCAGATTTGGAGCCAATGTCAATACTTGGAGGCAAATACTTGTGTACTAAATCGGGCAAGAGGGGAAGTTTCACCCGGATATCAAGCTTGGTACAAAGGGGAAGTGTCGTCTGGAAGGCCGGCTAAAAGAACTCACCTTCAAGAATTTGCCAAGTCCTCACAAGAGCATTGGGACTATTTGGCGAAGGAAAAAGAATACAGGGCCACAATAGGCAAGTTGAAGCAGCAGGTCATAGATCTTCAATTTGAAAGAGAAATTCATACCGCGACCGATGAAGGGGACAGAAAGAAATCAACCCAAGAAAATGACTCCCTTAGAGATCAAAACCGACAAGTCATAATGGATGCCGACAACCAACGGAGAAGCTGGTCCGATAAAAGGCTGATAGCAGGGTTAAGGAATCAGGTCATTGAAAGCTGAAAAGACTTGGAAAGATCTGAGGCTAGCATAGCAAGAATGCGGGCCAGATGGGCAAAAGGTGCAGTAGCGCGGAAAAAGCACCTATGGCAAGTGAGAAGGGATTATGAAGGGAGAATTTCAATATTAAGAGAAACAAATTCCACTCTCATAGATCGGGTCTTTAAACAAGCCCGAGATGCTAGAACGGACAGGGAGTGCTGCTATGATTCAATAGCCCGAATGGAAGAACAAATGGAGAGGTTCCAAGATCAGCTCGTTGACAACACTCAAGGATTGGGATTAAAGAATCAACGAATAGAACAGATGTGTATGGAAAGGGATAGAATCAGGGGTAGGATCGATGAGATTGGGCACTACATCACCACGAAGTGCCTAACATGTGAGGAATTAAAATGCTTGCAAAGAATCCTTGCACCAAAGCCCGCGGAAAGGCCGAACGATGCCTCGCGGGCACCAAAATTCAAGGCCTTAATGTATCCCTAGTTCAAGTCTGCACTTGTTGTTTTTAAGAGTCTGTTGTCTACCCCTGTGTTCTCTTTTCATATCAAACAATGTTAATAGTGTGGAGTCTGTATTTTGTTTGTCTTTTTTTCAAATGGGTAGCTTGTAATAGCATATTTTGGTAATAAAATGAAAAAAAAAAGAAAAATGAAAAGAAAATAAAAAACAATTGTGTCTTTATTTTTACTTATGGAAGAGCTACGCCTGGTCTGATTCATGTTGGGACATGATACATAGGCAATCCACATAAGATTCGACCATCTCTAAAAAAAGGGAAAAGACAAAGTGAATACATAAGCCGGAAACCATTCAAGGAAGAGTCAATACTATTAATGAATTTGAGCAAGGAAAAAAAAACTAAAACTCTGCCTTCTCTCTAGGAAGAGAAGGAATAGTAATTTCTCCATCATTTTTCGGTCAAAACTCCGGCATCCGGTGGTGAAATTAACCAAACTTGGTCTCAAAAGATACATAAATTCCTTACGAATATTACCCAATTGGTTTCAACTTCAGATCTATAGTCAATTTTGTAGATCTTAATTTTATTTTCACGAGTTACTGTAGCAGACAGTGTTCTTCATTCAATTTCAGCGATTCAGCTAATTCCAGCGCTACTTTTCAGCACAATAGCTTGTTTTGATAACGTGAAAGTGTTCTCTTCTCTTCTAAGATTGGTTTGAATTATAAGCTTCATTTTAAATCGAAATTACTGCTTTTTACAGTTTGGACTGTGAAATTGGATTCACAGCCATAAGCAGTAAGTAACGTGAAGCTAATTCGAATTAAAGTAGCATCATTTTCTTGCAAAGCTGCTGCACCTTTGTCATGTTGTTAAAGTGCTAAAGAATTACATCTGTAATGAACACACAGGCAGGTGACCAGCCACCTTTTGTGGCTGCGCTGCCTACCCAACCTCCTCCTAACAGTGCACAAATATCAGGGAACACAAATAACAACAAACAACCGATGGATTACTCCAAAATTTTGAAACCTTGCACTTTAAATGCTGCAATGCATGAGCAACAGGAAGTTGAGCCAATTCCCATTCGTCCACCAACAATATTGAATGGAGAGCATGTTATTCAGTTCACAGAAGCAGAAGTAGAGAGGATGGATATCATCAAAGGTTTACAATATGCAATAGTTGGTAAATGTTCTTACGGAAGCCCAGAAATTCAACAACTACGTAAGTTAATATCAATTCAATGCGGAATTAAAGGTGAGTGTAACATTGGATTTCTAAGGGATAGGCACATTTTGATTAGAATGACGTTAAGGCAGGACTATCTTCATTTCTCATCAAAAACTCATTACATAAAGGACAGGGATGGCTATCAATATCAGCTTAGGCCATTGATTTACGACTCAAAGTTTAGAGCAGATGAAGAAACACCCAAGGCATTTTCTTGGATTTCATTCCCAGGTCTATTGCCAACCTTTTTTGTGAAGGAATGTCTATTTTCTCTAGCTACAGCAGTAGGTAAACCTATGCATCTAGACATGGCAAGAATTAATAAAACTAGACCTAGTTGTGCTGGGGTGAAGGTACTAGTTGATCTACTTGCAGATTTGCCTAAAAAGGTGAGGATGGACATATTCAATGAAACTAATGGAACAACAAGAACTGAATGGGTGAGAATTAAATATGACATGATGCCTAAATATTGCAGACATTGTAAACTTCAAGGGCATGATCAATTTGAATGTTGGAGGATACACCCTGAACTATATGTGGATAAGGAGAATGCTAACCAAGCAGATACAGCTAAGAAGTAGGACATAGGGAACTCACAGCCTATAATGATTTTATCTAGTGGAAAGGTCATGGATAATGTGTGTTACAGCTAAAGAGGAATGGAAGGAAGTGAAGGACAACAGAGTTAGAAATGTAGTAAATCAAAATACTAGTCTCAATAATAATGGAATGGAGATGGCACCAACTAAGAAGCTTGAAAATAATAAGAACAAGGAGGGAAAAGCACTATAGATAGACAAGCAGAAGCACAAAGCAACAGTGGTAAGGAATTGGTGGTAGTAAACAATAAAGATAATGATCATGTTCAAGTAGCTAACAAGTTTGCAATATTATAAGGGATGGATGAAGAGGAAGAACATGTTAATCAATTGGCAATAGTGGCAGCTAATACAGCAACAAACAGTCCAGCAGTTCATAACCAAGCATCTACAAAGCAAAAACCAAAACATATGGTCAATAATGAGGGAAAGCTAAATCCAGCAGCACAAGCTTTTCATCTTAACTCATCGGGTATTGGTTCGACTAATGGTCTAGTCAAAGGAAAGGAGGCATCAAAAGCAAAAAAACGATACTGCACAATGGGTAGAAAGAAGTTTCAAGGATAAAACAGGAGATGGAATAGTGAAGATCAATACATCATGCCGAGAAAACCCATCACAAGATACATTTGTGAACAAGGAACTTAATAAAACTCCAAATTCTCAAGCAGAAGGGTCAAAATCGTCTACATTTAAAGAAAGAATGCAAGGCTGTGGTGGCAGGCTATGAGATGCACAAAGGGAATACGATTCAGACGAGAACGAAGTACCACTAGGAGCACAAGCTGATGAGGAACCAAATAAGAAGGACAAAGAAGAAGATGAGCAAAATGTAAATGAGCAAAGTGTAAATGGAGAGCTTCATGCCAATGACAACAATACAACTGGTAATTTTTTAATAATGGGAGGATCATAAATTGTTGAGCACAACAATAATTATCAGATAGCAGAAGTAACAGAAATTAGAAACTATGAAGGAAGAGGCCCAGAGGTAAATGATCCTGGAGGAACAGAAGACGATAAACTTCAGAAATCACAAGAAGACCCACAAGGACACAACCCAACAGAGAAGGAGAAACAACCAAAACAAAAAACAAAAATAGTAAATGTTATTGTTACATTGGAGAAAAAGCAGTTGCAGCTGTTAAAACGAGGAGAAGAGAAGGCCTTGGTCCCTAAAAAAATGCATTTGGAGCTACATCAGGAGGGAAGGAAGACAATGAAGAAGGAGAAGAACCTGGTAGATCAGGATATGACATGGATCATGAATCGACTACCCAACACCTTATGAATGCTGCAAGGCAAGGTGACTTATCACCTACGCAAGTGGAAAAGGCAAAATCAGCAGCAAAAGGTAAGAAGAAGCAACAAAAAGATAATTTTGCAGCACCAAAAGCTGGGGTGCACACAAGGAGAACGCTAACTAAATCCAACAATGAGTGATGAATGCTATCATTTGGAATATAAGGTCAGTCAACACACAGCAGTCCTTTGAAAGGTTGACAAAAATGCACAGGCAAAATCACTATGAATTTGTAGGATTAATGGAGCCAAAGAAACAAGCAAAAAAACTGGAAAGGTACAGAAACAAGATAGGACTTGCACAGACAATTTCAAATATTTCCAACAAGATCTGGGCTTTCATAGATGTGGTATTTGAGGTAACTGTTATGTACAATATGGTGCAACAATTAACACTACGATTGTTTTATACTGAATCGCATGTGGAGTTTGTCCTAACATTGATATATGCTAAATGTGATGCAATTGAGAGGATAGAATTATGGGATTCATTATATGCAATGGCAAGGGATATGGCACCATGGCTTGTAGGAGGTGATTTCAATGTAATATGGGATGAAGAAGAAAAGTTTGGTGGGCTACCTGTGTCATTGAATGAAATTGATGATTTTCGACATTGCGCCAACACTTGTAATCTCTTCGACCTTGGATTTAAAGGCAACATATTTACATGGTGGAATGGGTGAGTAGAGGAAGACTGTATATTCAAAAGGCTAGATATATGTTTGGCCAATGTTGAGTTCCAACAAACATTTCCAGGAATAGAGGTGCAACATTTGTCAAAGACTGGTTCTGATCATAGTCCAATGTATCTGAAGTGTGATACTGAGACTCCACAAATAAAAAATCCTTTTATGTTCTTGAATTTTTGGGTGGAACATGCGACTTTTAAAGATGTGGTGAAAGAGAATTGGACAGCTTATTTCAGTGCAAATCCTTATATTCTTTTTAATCACAAGTTAAAAAAAATTAAAGAAGGCCCTTTCATTGTGGAGTAAGGCTACATTTGGAGATATTTTCCAAAAGATAGCAAGCATGGAGGAGGTAGTGATGGTTCATGAAGCAGAATTTGAAGCAAATCCTACAGGGATGAACAGGGAAAGGCTACAAAAGGTTCAGGCAGAATTGATCAAATGTCTTACACTAGAGGAGAAATATTGGCAACAAAAGGCAGGCATGACTTGGTTCAAGGAAGGGGATAGGAACACTAAGTTTTTCCATGCACAAATGAGAGGTAGGAGAAAGAGACTTCAGCTTAACCGAATTCAAAATAGTGGAGGAACCTGGATTGGCGAAGAACAAGAAATTGCAGAAGAGGCTATCAAATACTATGAGGAACAGTTCACAGAAGCAGCTACTCCTTCATCATTTGATATCTTAGAGCATGTTCCTAATCTGATTAACACTGAGCAAAATGCAGAATTGATTAAGCAACCAATAAAAGAGGAGGTTAAAGTGGCAGTACTTGGACTTAATGGTGATAGTGCCGGGGGGCCAGATGGTATGACAGGAAAATTCTATCATTCTTATTGGGACATAATAGGGGATGACCTGTACGACATGGTGATGGCTTTTTTCAATGGTCATGAGCTACCCAAGTGTGTAACACACACCAACCTAGTTCTGCTACCAAAGAAAAAAGAAGTTACCACCTTTTTCTGATTTAAGACCAATAAGCCTCAGTAATTTTCTAATAAGGTTATATCGAGGGTGGTACATGAAAGGCTAGTGAAATTTCTCCCAAGTCTGATATCAGAGGAACGTGCATGTTTTGGTAAGGGCAGGAATATAGTAGAAAACATCCTTCTAACTCAGGAGATAGTGACTGGCATTAGGCTTAGAACTAAGGTTGGACCTAATGTCATCCTGAAGCTAGATATGACCAAAGCTTATGATAGATTATCTTGGCTATTCCTAACCAAGGTACTGAGAAAGATGGGATTCACAGAAAGGTTGATAGGGATTGTCTTTGGATTAGTTTCAAACAATTGGTATTCTATTCTAATCAATGGTCAAGCTCATGGGTTCTTTAAGTCCTCAAGGGGAGTAAAACAAGGTGATCCTGTATCTCCAACTTTGTTTATATTGGCAGCAGAAGCATTATCTAGGGGTCTCAATGCACTTCATACTAACCTGTATTTTTGTGGATTTGGGATGCCAAAGTGGAGTCCAAAGATCAATCATTTGGCGTATGCAGATGACATGATTATTTTCTCATCCTCAGATGAAACATCTCTGATGCTGATTATGCAAGTGCTGAAGGCATATGAAGCTGCATCTGGGCAGCTTGTTAACAAGACCAAATCAGTTGTGTACCTACATCATTTAACAGACATGGAAGTGGTCAGCAAGGTGGAAAGGATCACAGGCATTCATAGGAATTATTTACCTATCATATATCTAGGTTGTCCTATATTTTATGCAAGGAGAAAGCTGGAATACTATCAGCCCCTAATTACTAAGGTAATGGACAAACTGCAATCATGGCAGGGCAATTTATTATTAGTAGGGACAGGGCAGTTCTCATATCCCATGTACTGCAAAGCATGCCTATGCATCTACTATCAGCGGTAAACCCTTCAAAGTATGTGATAAATAGGTTGCACAAATTGTTTGCTCAGTTTTTCTGGAGCAGCACTATAGGAGGAACTAGTAGGCATTGGGCTTCATGAAATACATTATGCATGCCAGTTGAGGAAGGAGGAATAATTTTCAGGTCACTGCATGATGTAGCAAAGGCATTATTCAACAAGTTGTGGTGGAATTTCAAAATAAAACCAAGCCTATGGAGTTCTTTCGTATGTCAGAAATACTGTAAAAAATTAAATTCTGTAATTGTTCCATGGAAAAGGGGGTCTCACATTTGGAGAAAAATATTGGAATGCAGAGATCTGATTGAACATCAAATCCTTTGGCAAATAAAAAGGGGATCCTCACTATTTTGGTATGAAAACTGACAGGTCTTGGGGCACTATATTTTTTAGTTCCTCAAGACTTTGACATTGATGAAAATGTACATAATGTACATGATGTTACCTTAGATGGTGAGTGGGATGTGGACAAGCTATTTGAAATGCTTCCTGAAGACTTAGCAGTACACATTCTGGAGAAAATCAAACCACCTTCACCTCAGCAGGTTCTTGACATGCCTTGTTGGATGCTGGAAACAAGAGGATATTTCAGTGTTAAGTCATCATGGGAGTATACGAGAAGAAGAGACGAACCAAGAATAGCTTATAGGATGATTTGGGTAAAGGGACTGCCTTTTAAAATAGCATTTTTCATGTGGAAAGTGTGGAAAGCAAAGCTACCTTTAGATGATTTCTTGAAAAGGGTAGGCTACTGCATGCCATCAAAATGTTGGTGTTGTGTACAGCCTGACGAGGAATCTCTTCGGCACTTGTTTTTTAGATCAGAAACTGCAGAGACAACTTGGAAGTATTTTCTATAGAGGGCAGGAATAGCTGTGGAGGGACTTACATTGCACCAAGCAATCACAAAATGTTGGACTGCAAATGTGTGCTTAAGGCTCAAACCAGTAATGCAAGCACTCCCCTCATACGTAGTCTGGGAACTTTGGAAAAGAAAAAATAGTATGAAGTATGGTGATGCTGTGACAACTAGCAGGGTGATTTATCAAGTTTCATCAAATCTCCAGGCATTGGTGAAAGTGAGAAAGCCTGGGATGGACATGGTACCTCACAAATGGCAAGATCTATTAACTATGATGGAAAATTTCACTCCTAAACTTAAGGTTACAAAAGTCATGTGGGAATTTCCAAGTGCAGGATGGCTAAAAGTTAATACGGATGGTGCATCGAGAGGAAATCCAGGCAGGAGCTCAATAGGTTTTTGTATAAGAAATGAAAATGGTGACATAGTCAAGTCAGTAGGGAAAGAGATTGAGGAGACAACAAACATAGTAGCTGAAGCGAAGGCCATAGTAGAAGCACTAAGGTTCTGCAGATTTCAACAATACTCTCATGTATGGCTTCAAACTGACTCAATGTTATTAAAAAAGATAATGGATGGGATCTGGAAACCACCATGGATCATATCTGACCAGGTAAAGGAAATGATGCAACTAATGAATGAGGGCAATTACACACTTACTCATATTCATAGGGAGGGCAACAAGCTGGCAGATCACTTGGCTAATTATGCTTTAGATCATGGAGAAATAGAATGCCAACAATTCTGGCATCTAGATGCACAGGGAAGGAGGCTGGTTAATGAAGATAAGCTGAAATGTCTAAGTCTAAGGGTGAAGGTGGATAGGAGACAAGAATAAAAGAGAAAAGGAAGAGCAGGAGGCATGTCAACTTAATCGACCAATATATTCAAATCCTAAGGGAGGAGGATATAATGGTTGGTATTTCTAACTATCTTCTCTCTAGCGCAAGTGACACTACGTTATCACAATGCTTATGGCACTCCATGCTTAAACTTTTCGAGATAACTTATGCTAAAGAACAAAAACACATCAATAATCGAGCACAACAACAAAGACTAATGGCATTAGAAACCCAACCAGCATGGGGTGATCGCGTGCTTTCAGTTCCTTGGATATACAACCAGCATGGTGCAGAAGTGTTTAATAGCACACGCACGGTTCGTTTAGAGACAGGATCTGGGAATATAAAAATGATTGCTCTTCATTTCGACCACAACAAGAAGCAAATGGCATTGGAAACACAACTAGCATGTGCAGAAAAATGTTTTCGAGAAAAGATGGCAATAAAGGCCAATGCAGCTTTGTATATTTCTTAAGGATTCATAAAATAATCCACTCTCTTGGAAGGCCAATGTAGCATGTGTTGCTTCAATACATTTTCGTATTCATTAAAATAATGTGTACACATGGTTTAATGTGGAAGGCATGGCAGACAACACATGTTGTTGAGCAAAGGAATCAAATGGAAAAGTGGAATGCACATGGAAAGTTATCTAGGATACATAAAAGCATGCAATACTCTAGGATGAAGGTACTATGGGATATATTTATTTATGATGCAGTTGTAGGTGGAGCTCACGTGCATTCCAAGAGGGAGGCAAAAATGTTTTCGAGAAAAGATGGCAACAAAGGCCAATGCAGCTTTGTATTTCGGATTCATAAAATAATCCACTCTCGGGGAAGGCCAATGCAGCATGTGTTGCTTCAATACATTTTCGGATTCATTAAAATAATATGTACACATGGTTTAATGTGGAAGGCATGGCACACAACACATGCTGTTGAGCAAAGGAATCAAATGGAAAAGTGGAATGCACATGGAAAGTTATCTAGGATACATAAAAGCATGCAATACTCTACGATGAAGGTACTATGGGATATATTTCTTTATGATGCAGCTGTAGGTGGAGCTTACGTGCGTTCCAAGAGGGAGGCTCGGCAGTTCCAATTGGAATTGCACGCCGAAGACTAATGCTGAAAGAAACTCGATGATGGAATAAAAAGGTTGGATTTAACACCAGCATGCTAGGGATTTTAGAGGAGCTCAGGTATATATTTGTTTTAATGATGGAGGATGAATGGAACTCGATAAGATCTGGTCAAATGAGTGCAAACAAAGTACAGCATGTGTTTTGGAACCCTTTCACATGCACATTCTTGGATGCAAAATTGTATTACAAAGTTTAATAGCATTAATGTGATATCAATGTTGAGTGCAACACTCAACTTTGATAATAGGCTATTTGTTAATTTCAAACTTTATTCTTTGCGGTTCGTAGGATATAATGACATTGTATTTTGTCTTTTATCTGGTTATTAATAAAACTAGCTCTAGGCGTTTGCCTAGCGGATTGATAAAAAAAATACATAAGCCGGAATGACGCATGCAGTCGAAGCAAAGACATATTAGAAATGGTTAAACTGCCTAGGAACATTGCATTCCCCAATGTGAAATTGCAATATGTGTTAAACTCTAACGCTAACAAGTTTGTTGTTTATATCAGAGAAAGAGATTTCAAAACAGTTAGCTCGTTAGAACGTTCTAGCAGATTACCATTACCACACAAGATCAAAAGGGCCCATTCCGGAAAGTATGTCTGGTTCGGACAAAAGTGTTAAGGAGGAAAAGACGGAGATGCAAATGATGAAGGAGGAAGTAGACAGGTTGAGACAAGAGATAGCTGGGATGCACCTAGCCTGGGCTAAGGGACAGACACCACCAATACTTCCCCCTACTTCTACCCTTTCACCAGCTTGGACTCCGGAATACCCTTCCACTGGTCCATCAACAAGCTTTCCCATTGCCTAATACTATCAAGGGGAAACTTCTTATAATCCCCAAGCTTCACCACCCAAACAAAACCCTCCTCCACCAGTTGTTCCTATTTTTGTGGCACCTCCACCAGCCACATTGCAAAAATCATTCGATGAATCAGTGTTTCAGGTTCATGACAATCAATACTATCCTCCTGAACTCACCTTCAAAGCACCCGAGCCATACACTTACACCCCTCACCTTCTGTTCTCGACAGAAACTGAGAGGACAACTAAGAATCCAGAGCAAGATGAAGTGCTCCGTAAAGTGAAAAGTCTGTAGCAATCCTTCAGGAATATGCATGGATTGGGCATCCAAGTCAATGTGTCCTATAAAGATCTGTGTCCTTTCCCCGATGTTCAATTGTCGTTAGGTTTTAAAATGCCAAAGTTTGATCTACGAAGTTTCTGTAGTAAGATGAGAGGGGCAGGTGGAAAGGATGAGCTTTTGATAGCTTATTTCGGTCAAAGTTTAAGCGGGTCTGTATTAGAATGGTACATGAGGCAGAATCCTAGCAGGTGGTCTACCTGGGACGATCTAGCACAAGCATTTGCAGGTCATTTCCACTATAACCTTGAGATCGTCCCCGACCATCTCACACTGTTAAAGCTTGAGAAAAAACCTGGAGAGAGCTTCAGGGAATTCGAATTCCGTTGGAGTGAACAAGCAGCAAGAGTCGATCCACCAATGAGGGAAGGTGAAATGGTGGACTACTTCTTACAAACGTTGGAGCCAACTTACTTTGGTCACCTGGTGATATCAGTTGGTAAATCTTTCAATGAAGTAGTAAAAATGGGCGGTATGGTTGAAGAAGGACTCAGGTCCAACAAGATAATGAGTTATTCAACAATAAAGGCCACAACTCAGGTTATCCAAAGCGGCATGGGAGGTGCGCTCGGGAAAAAGAAGAGAGAGAAGGTCGCAACAGTCGAAGCAGGTACTTGGTCCAAATCCAGAGGTCCTTCCCCTCGCTACCAACCCAGACCCCATTACCCAAATTATCCACACAATCCATACAACCCTCCACAACCCTATTATCCACCACAAGAGCCACATTTCTCCGTCCATCACTCCCAAACTTACACCCAGCCTCCGGCTCGCCCGCAATGGCATGCGCCGGCTCCCCAACATACATATCCACCTCCCCAACATACATATCCACCTCCACAAAACACATACCCACCTCCGCAAATCATATACTCACCACCAAGGGACTACAGGAATCCTGCAGGGCCAAGCTTTCGCGGAAATCATGCTTTCAGGAACGAGAGGGTGCAGAGGTCGAGAACATTCACTCCGCTGGGAGAAACCTATACTACTCTGTTCCACAAGTTGAGGCAGTTAGGCCTATTAAGTCCTGTTGAACCCAAATTGCCAAATCCCCTTCCCAAAAATCTGAACCACTCAGTAAGCTGTAAATATTGTTCGGGGGCTCCCGGGCATGATACTGAGAAGTGTTGGAAGTTGAAGACTGTCGTACAAGATCTTATTGACACAAATAGGATCGAGGTTCAGGCACTAGAGGCACCTAACATCAATGAAAACCCGTTACTGATGCACCATGAGGCCCACATGATCGAACTAGTGCACGAAGAAGGGAAACCTAAAACACCCTCACATACGGTAATGATGATTCGTGCCAGTCCAAACAAAAAGTCGACCAATGGAAAGGCTGTGGTACAGTTGGGAAAGGTAGATGACAAACCATTTGTGGTAGTGGGGAAAGGTTCGTCTATTGCTGCGAAGAAGCCAAAGTCAGTCAAGGTAGTGCTGTAGGGAGTATCAAGCACACCAGTGTTGGTGGTGAATGGGGTCCATGTAGAACCAAATGTTATCAGGCCAGTAATGCAGTTGCCGATAACAAATGAGAAAGTTGTGCCATGGAGCTACAGTCAAGTGACAGTGATGCATAAGGGGAAGGAGGTTGTGGAAGAAGTATGCGAGGCCTAGGGGTTAACTCGTTCGGGAAGGTGTTTTGTTCCCGCAGAATTGAGAAGGGCCAATCCTGTAACAATAAAAAAGCCAGTAACGGAGGAAGAAGCAGAGGAGTTTTTAAAGAAGATGAAGGCACAGGACTACTCCATTGTAGAGCAGTTAAGGAAGACCCCATCCCAGATCTAGTTGCTATCCTTGTTGATCCATTCAAACGATCATTGTCAGGCATTAATGAAGATTCTGAATGAAGCCCATGTCCCGGACAAGCTCTCAGTGAACCATTTGGAGAAAATAGCGCACAAAATCTTCGAAGTAAACCGAGTGACATTCTCTGACAATGAGTTACCGGTAGAGGGTACAGAACACAACAGGGCACTCTACCTGACGGTGAAATGTGAAGAATTAGTGGTCACTCGAGCACTAATTGATAATGGGTCAAGTGCTAATATCTGTCCTTTGTCCATCTGAACAAACTGAAGGTCGATGATGATAGGATCTACAAGAACAGCGTCTGCATCCGAGGTTTTGATGGGGGCGGTATTAACACAGTGGGTGATATCATACTGGAATTGACAATTGGTCCGGTCGAGTTCACCATGGAATTTCAAGTGATAGATGTGGCGGTGTCGTATAATCTTTTGTTGGGACGACCCTGGATCCACGCAGCCAAAGCAGTGCCTTCTACACTACATCAGATGGTCAAATTTGAATGGGATAGACAAGAGATTGTGGTACACGGGGATGACGGCACACATGCCGTCAGTGATGCCATTGGGCCCTTCATAGAAACTGACAATGACAAGGGCCCATAGGTTTATCAGGTTTTTGACGCAGTCTCAGTAGACAAAATTCCTGAGGGTGGGGGCCTTCCACTTCCCAGAATCGCAGCTGCGACCTTCATGATAGCCTCAGAGATGTTGAACAACAGGTTTGTACCAGGAAAAGGTTTGGGGATTGATCTGCAAGGAATGGTCCAGCCAGTTTCTTTGCCCAAGAACCTGGATACTTTTTGATTTGGGATTCAAGCCTACCGCAGCGGATGTAAAGCGGGCCCGCAAGTTGAAGAAAAGTGTCTGGGTCCTTCCTAAGCCAATCCCGTGCCTATCCAGATCATTTGTCAGGACGGGTATTAGAGAGTTGTCGATACCAAAGGTTCTCGGACCACTGATCGGGCCAGATGAAGATTTGAATGAAGGCTTCGAAAGGCTGTTCGCCGATGTCAACATGATAGAAGCTGGAGAAGATTCCAGTAAGGCAGACATACAGTTTATGGGTCCTAGCGCCAATGTCAACAATTGGACGGCTACTCCTCTTCCTACTCGGAGGGAGTCCTGGTAGTTGGCTCTGATTTTCCTTCTTGTTTTCTGGATTAATCCAGGGTTGTAATCCAGATTCCTTTTTATTTTTATTGTATTCATCAAAGTGTGAAACCTTGTTAACCCATAATTCAATAAAATAAAAAGTTTCTTCTTTATTCCTTATTTTATTTTTATTTTCTTCTTTTCTTTTCTGAACAGTTCTCTTTATACTGGTCTTAACGACATGGCATGCACAACGGATCTTCAACCTAGTCTAAAAGATCAATCTGATTCCGAACTAACTATACAAGAGGTGGATTATGATAATAAATCGGAATACGATGAGGACGAAGCCTTCGAAGAGATAAACAGAGAGTTAAGCCAGTTTGAAGAGAAATCCAAGCCAACTTAAATGACACATAAGCCATCAATTTAGGGGATACAGTCGATATCAGGGAAACTAAAATAATCAACCGCATTGCACCAAATATCAGGGAATAATAAATCAAAACACTTATTGAGTTCAAAGAAGTGTTTGCATGGTCGTATGATGACATGACGGGGTTAAGCACGGATTTAGTGGTTCATAAATTGCCCACTGACCCGGCATGCCCTCCCGACAAGCAAAAATTGAGGAATTTCAAGACGGATATGAGTGTGAAGATTAAAGCGGAAGTAACCAAGCAGTTGCAAGCAGAGGTTATTCGTGTCACTCGATATCCTGATTGGTTGGCTAATGTGGTGTCGGTGCCGAAGAAAGATGGGAAGATCAGGGTGTGTGTTGATTACCGCAATCTGAACATGGCAAGCCCAAAGGACAACTTTCCTTTACCCAACATCCATATCTTGATCGAAAATTGTGCCGGATGTGAGATTGGATCTTTTGTAGATTGCTATACTGGGTATCATCAGATTCTGATGGATGAAGAAGATGCGGAAAAGACGGCATTTATTACGCCATGGGGAACTTATTGCTACCGGGTAATGCCATTTGGTTTGAAGAATGCTGGGGTGACATACATGAGAGCAATGACTACTGTGTTTCATGACATGATCCACAAAGAAATTGAGGTGTACGTGGACGATGTGATCATAAAATCCAAGCATCAGGAAAACCACGTAGCAGACTTAAGGAAGTTTTTCCAAAGGCTTCGAAGGTACGATATTAAGCTCAACCCGGCCAAATGTGCATTTGGAGTTCGATCTGGAAAGCTATTGGGATTCATCGTCAGTCGGCGAGGTATTGAATTGGACCCGTCAAAGATCAAATCTATCTAAGATTTGCCACCGCCGAAGAACAAGACAGAAGTAATGAGTCTGTTGGGAAGGTTGAATTACATCAGCAGGTTTATTGCACAACTCACAGCAACCTGTGAACCCATTTTTCGGCTACTGAAGAAAGATGTTGTAATAGAATGGATGGCAGAATGTTAGGAGGCATTTGACCAAATCAAAGGATATTTATCAAATCCACCTGTGTTGGTTCCACCTGAACCGGGGAGACCGTTAATTCTTTATCTAACGGTCCTGGAGAATTCGTTTGGCTGCGTGTTGGGGCAACACGACATTACAGGAAGGAAGGATCAAGTCATCTATTATCTCAGCAAGAAGTTTACAGTGTATGAGGTTAAGTACACTCAACTCAAGAAGACATGTTGTGCCCTAACTTGGGTGGCCCAGAAATTGAAGCATTATTTGTCCTCATATACTACTTATCTCATTTCACGCTTGGATCCACTAAAGTATATTTTCCAGAAGCCTATGACCATAGGGAGGTTGGCGAAATGGCAAATATTACTCAAGGAGTTTGACATCATCTATGTGACGAGGACGGCCATGAAAGCCCAAGCACTGGCCGATCACTTGGCTGAGAATCCTGTTGATGAAGAATACAAGCCGTTGAGGACGTATTTTCCTGACGAGGAAGTGATGCATATAGATGAGTTGGAATTACCTGAGGAACCAGGTTGGAAGCTTTTCTTTGATGGAGTCGCAAATGCGAAGGGAGTTGGAATAAGAGCGGTACTTATTTCTGAAATAGGACATCATTATCCTGTTACAGCTCAGTTGTGTTTCTATTGTACCAACAACATGGCTGAGTATGAGGCATGCATTTTGGGTCTGCGACTAGCTGCAAACATGGATGTCTAGGACGTTTTGGTCTTGGGAGACTCGGACCTCCTGGTGCATCAGATTCAGAGTAAATGGGAAACACGGGATTTGAAGCTCATACCATATCGACAATGTTTACACGATCTGAGCAAGCAATTTCGATCAGTGGAGTTCAGACACATCCCAAGAGTTCACAATAAGGTTGCCGATGCATTGGCCACTTTAGCATCGATGTTGCACCACCCATACAAAATTCATATTGACCCGTTGCACATCCAGGTTCGTGATCAGCATGCTTATTGCAACATGATAGAGGAAGAAGTGGATGGCAAGCCATGGTTTAATGACGTCAAGGAGTACCTCATGATGGGGATATACCCGGAGTAGGCCACCGGAGATCAAAAAAGAGCCATTCGGCGATTGGCAAGTGGATTCTTCCTCAGTGGAGGAGTGTTGTACAAAAGAATCCCAAATTTGGGATTACTGAGATGTATAGATGCCAGTCAAGCCACGACAGTTATGACAGAGGTACATGCTGGAGTTTGTTGGCCACATATGAGCGGATATGTATTGGCGAAGAAGATTCTTCGAGTAGGGTATTATTGGCTCACTATAGAGCGTGATTGTATCAATTTTGTGTGGAAATGGCATCAATGTCAGATACATGAAGATTTGATTCATTCTACGCCGACCGAACTGCATACAATGTCAGCGCCATGGACATTTGTTGCCTGGGGCATGGATGTCATTGCACCTATTGAGCCGGCAGCTACCAACGGTCATAGGTTCATTCTGGTGACCATCGACTATTTCACTAAGTGGGTTGAAGCTAAAACTTTCAAGTCGGTAACCAAGAAGGCAATGGTGGATTTTGTTCACTCCCATATCATCTGTAGATTTGGGGTCCCAAAAGTGATCATCACGGATAATGGTGCTAATCTTAACAGCAATTTGATGAAAGAGGTATGTCAACAGTTTAAGATTACACACCGTAATTCCACACCATATTGTCCCAAGGCGAATGGAGCAGTTGAAGCCGCCAACAAGAACATCAAGAAGATACTGAGGAAGATGGTAGAAGGATCCAAACAATGGCATGAAAAATTACCATTTGCATTGTTGGGTTATCGCACCACTGTCCGTACTTCAGTAGGGGCAACTCCTTATTTATTGGTATATGGAACTGAAGCAGTAATACCAGCGGAAGTTGAAATTCCATCCCTTCAGATTGTCGCTGAGGCTGAGATTGATGATGACGAGTGGGTCAAAACCCGTTTGGAGCAGTTGAACTTGATTGATGAAAAGAGATTGGTAGTTGTGTGTCATGGCCAGTTATATCAAAAGAGAATGGCGAGAGCCTACAACAAGAAGGTGCACCCTAGAAAATTTGAGGTAGGGCAGCAGGTGTTGAAACGAATCCTGCCGTATCAGGCCGAAGCAAAAGGCAAGTTCGCCCCGAATTGGCAAGGACCATTCATTATAACCAGAGTGTTGTCTAATGGTGCTTTATGTTTAACAGATATTGATGGGAAATGCGTCGACATGGCTATCAATTCTGACGTAGTTAAGAGATATTATGTATGATTTCTTTTGATTGTAATTGTTTTTTGTTTGTGGTTGGCGTTTATCGGAGAATGAAATGACGGAGGCAATTCTTTCTTCTATCCAAATACTTTAACCTTTGCTTCCCCTTTTGAGCCTTATTTATTCTTTCATATCCCTCTTTTGGAATCAGTAATTAAAATGAAAGAAAAAAAAAGAGAAAAATAATGATAATAAAGACAAAAGAAAAGTCACAAGAAAAACAAAGGAAGTGGGAACTACGTTTGACCTAATTCCTCAAAGAAGGATACGTAGGCGCCTCATGGCTCGGTCATAGTGTAACAAAAAATAAAGAATCCCCAAGCAAGAAAAATAGGGGCAGAAATTGTGTTTATAATTTTGGGAAAGAAAGTTTGATTCCAAGAATTGTAATGTTTCTCCATCAAAATTATTTTGAGCTTTTTGATACCCCTTTTCCTTTTAGCCAGACACGAAAACCCATATTGATGTCCAAAAAAGACCTCTCGATCAGTATCCGAGAAGTGCCAAGTCATGCAAACGGAAATCGGGAATAACACTCTGATCCCCAACAGAAAGGAAGATCATAAGCTGGAAATGAATTGATAGCCGAAAAGAATCCCTAGCAAAGAGAGTCATATCGACAACACTCCAATCCCCAGCTAAAAAATAAAATAAAATGAGAGAGTCTTATTGGTGAAAACCTTCACAGGCACTATGAGGCGACGGGAGTTGAGAGAAATGAGAGAGTCTTATTAGTGAAAACCCCTCGAAGGGCACTATGAGGCGACAAGGCAAGATTGGAGGAAAGGGTCCACATTTGGCAAAGAGTTGAGTGTTTATTTATTCCCAGGAAGATGAGGCCATCCGAAAGATTGATTGATATGAATAGACTGGGTTGATCAATCCTGAATGCACGACATGATCGTTGGGATTGGTTATATCATTCAGATAAGTTCTTTTCTTTCCTTTTTCCCAGCATTTGTTCAGAAAGACTTCTTCTTTTTTCGATCTTTTGAAATTATCACTTTTTCATTTCTTGGTTTAAAAGACTTTACCTCCCCAACAGTTTGTTTTTGAAAAGGATTTTCAGAGCTTACTACCAGTGGCCAAAATGGTGCAAAGCAAAATGCGAATAGGACAGGCCAAAGATAAGGCGACAAAGCAAAAAGTAGTTTGTCGCAAGACCAAATGACGAATGGGTCTAGATCCCAAGAGGACCAAATTTCCAGGGGAAGTTGGAGAAAAACAGAAAGAACGACAGTTAAAAAGTTATGGATCAAATTCCAAAAGGATCCCCAGCAGATTTGCGAGATACAGGAACAACTCCGACAGATTCTCGACCAAGCTCCACAATGGTCGGACAACATAGAGCGGGGAAGGAAGAGAAACGAAAAACCATCCCCAGCAGGAATATCAGCCCCAACAATCAATATCATCCCCAGCAAATTTTATAGTAAAGCAGAGAAAAGAAAAGGGAAAAACCATCCCCAGTAGAAGTGGCACGACCACTCGCCCCGTTTTAAACTAACAAATTTTTCTTTGATTTAAAGCAGGGGAAGGAAATATTATTGACAACAAGAAGACAGGGTCACAAAGAAGATTATCAAACTGGGGCAGAAAATTTTCTCTCATTACGAAAATTTTCTTGAAATCAGATAGCCATTTGGGAAAGAGAGAAGATAACCCAAGTTTTGAAGGAAGTAAAATCCCCAGCAGTTTACGAGAAGGGAGATACAAGTTTTAAAAGAAAAGCAATCTTGGAAGAAGCAAGATAACCCAAAGTTTTAAAAGTAATGGCCTTTGAATCAATATCATCCCCACCATTGTTAAAAGGAAGAAGATAATTCCCCAGCAGTGTTATTCCCGGCAGGTTTTAGGGAAGTGAAAGAGCTAGCTTTAAAGGAAATAGTCTTTGAAGAAGGAAAATGACATATTGGTGAAATAAAATATCGGTGTTATCCCAAGTAGTTTTCAGAGGAATAAAACACCAATTATTTTTAAAGTTGTTGTTGAAGTCAGGAGCCCGCCTGGAGAATGGAGGCTGAATTATTTTTAAAGTTGTTGAAGTTAGGAGCCCGCCTAAAGAATGGAGGCTGAATTATTTTTAAGTTGTTGTTGAAGTCAGGAGCCCGCCTGGAGAATTGAGGCTGAATTATTTTTAAATTGTTGTTGAAGTCAGGAGCCCGCCTGGAGAATGGAGGCTGAATTATTTTTAAGTTGTTGTTGAAGTTAGGAGCCCGCCTGGAGAATGAAGGCTGAATTATTTTTAAAGTTGTTGAAATCAGGAGCCCGCCTGGAGAATGGAGGCCGAATTACTTTTAAGTTGTTGTTGAAGTCAGGAGCTCGCGTGGAGAATGGAGGCTGATTTATTTTCAAAATTGCTGATGAAGTCAGGAGCCCGCCTGGAGAATGGAGGCTGATTTATTTTCAAAGTTGCTATGGAAGTCAGGAGCCCGCCTGGAGAATGGAGGCTGACATTTTTAAGAAGTTGTTGAAATTAGGAGCCCTCCTGGAGAATGGAGGTGTTACATTTAAAAAGTTGAAGAAGTCAGGAGCCCGCCTGGAGTATGGAGGCCGAATTATTTTTAAAGTTGTTGACGTCAGGAGCCCGCCAGGAGAATGGAGGCTGAATTATTTTGAGAAAGTTGTTGAAGTCAGGAGCCCGCCTGGAGAATGGAGGCCGAATTATTTTCAAAGTTGTTGAAGTTAGGAGCCCGCCTGGAGAATGGAGGCTGAATTATTTTGAGAAAATTGTTGAAGTGAGGAGTCCACCCGTAGAATGGAGGTTGTTAAATTTTAATTTGGAGTCAGGAGCCCGCCTGTAGAACGGAGGTTGTTTATTTTAAAAAGTGAAAAAGTCAGGAGCCCGCCTGTAGAACGGAGGTTGTTATATTCTAAGATTGGAGAAGTCAGGAGCCCGCCTGTAGAACGGAGGTTGTTATATTCTAAGTCGGAGAAGTCAGGAGCCCGCCTGTAGAATGGAGGTTTGTTAAATTTTAATTTGGAGTCAGGAGCCCGCCTGTAGAACGGAGGTTGTTTATTTTAAAAAGTTGAAGGAGTCAGGAGCCCGCCTGTAATACGGAGGTTGTTATATTTTTAAATTATGGAAGAGGTCAGGATCCCGCCTGGAGAATGGAGGTTGTGTCATCTTTCAAAAGTCAAGTTGGAGTCAGGAGCCCGTCTGCAGAACAAAGGAATACATTTCAAGATCAAATCAGAAGTCAGTAATGAGGAGGGTTACAACAAAAATCCCCAGCATAACAAGCTTTAATGTAGGAAGCAGCGTCCCCAGCAGACAGAGCGGAATGATAAAATTTGTGTTCAAAAAAGCAAAAGGCCAGTGTCATCCCCAGCAGTTTTCGAAAGAAAAACACCAGAGGAAACACGAGCCGACAAGAAAGCAAGGCAACCAGAGCAAGTGGAAGATAGATAAGATTTTGTAATTCCTAGTTTAGTCTAGCTTCTTGTTTTCTTTTGGTACGGTGTAATAAGGAGATCGAAAAGCAGTAGCAACATCATGCAGCAGTAGTAACGGCAAAATTGTAG
Organism: Nicotiana sylvestris; assembly: GCF_000393655.2. Taxonomy (NCBI): domain Eukaryota; kingdom Viridiplantae; phylum Streptophyta; class Magnoliopsida; order Solanales; family Solanaceae; genus Nicotiana; species Nicotiana sylvestris. The sequence continues at coordinate 197,860,215 of NC_091064.1, forward strand.
TTCCATGGTAGTCCCAGCTACCAAAACTTCCCGAACTGCATTGACCTGATTCCCTTTTAGCCAGGAATATGTAGGAAACCTTTGAAGCGAAGGTCCGGTCAAATCTTTTAAAAATGCTTCGCACGGAGTACTCGAATGGGCAAAAATCGCTCGTATCCGCTCACTTTATCTTTGCACGAAAACTCTTTGTGTTTTCGGACAAAGAGGGGCAGCTGTGAGCACGTGATTTTTGCCCTATATATATGAATTACTTCTAAAAAATAATCAAAATAAAACAATTTTTAGTTTGTTTGCAATTATTGTGAATTTTGTGTTATTTTTCTTGTATTATTTGCATTTGTCTGTGCATGTTTATTTGTTAAATTAATAAAAATACAAAAATATATTGCATTTGAATTTAGAATTTAAGTTTACAATTAGAAGTAATTAAGTTTGTTTTACAAGAATGAAAATTACAAAAATATGCATCGTTTGCATTTTTAGCATTCAATGTCAAATTGTGCAATTTTGTTTTAATTGGTGTTTAATTATGTATGATAATTGATGCTAGGAATTAATTAGTATTTTTGATAAGTTAATTTAGTTTATAACTTAATTTAGAATTTTAGTTTTATTAATTAGAAAGTAAAAGAAAAGAAAGCAAAAAATATAAAGAAAATCGGAATTAGGCCTCTTCTTCAATTTAAACATAGGCCCAAATAACCTCTTATCCAACCCAAATCCCCACCGGGTCAACCCGACCCGGTCCTCCCCATAACCCAAACGAGTTACCCCCCCCCTCTTCCCATTTTTCATTCTTCATTTTTCCCAAACCCTAAAAAAACATCTGCCCCCCCCCTCTTCTCTCCATCTTCTCCGCACAACCCACTGCTGCGTTCCTGCTCGTCGATCAACCTAGATCACTCGTGCGTCGACCAGTCACGACCCTCGTCATCCACCCAAACCACCCGTCGACGACACTGCCAACGACCCCCGTCATTAACGAGCAGCAGTGCTGCTGCAGCTTCTTCGACAATGCTGCTGCTTCATCTCACGATGCACAGCAGCCTCACGCTGCCTCGTCGCCCACCAGCAGCTGAGCAGCTCATTGTTAACCATCATCGAGGTCGTCCACCAGCAGCAGCTTCATCTCACGTCGAGGCCGTTGGCAGTCTTGGTTCGAGTTTTCCATTTCCGTTCGAGTTCGTCGTTGTTCATTTCCGGTTAGTTGGTTTAAGTTTCATTTCTGTCTGTATTTTGTTTGATATTCTCGGATCTGAAATCAGTATATGTTTGATTCTTTTCTTGTTCGTTGTTTTTCATTCTTGATTATTTCTTCAGTTTGTTTTTATTCATTTGTTCTTGTTTAGTTTTAATATAGAAGTGTGTTAGTTTAATCACTTGAATCCTTTATCTTGGTTGTAATGTTGTTAGATTTAATTTGAAGTTCAATTGATTATTGAGTTTAGTGATTTGAATCTACTTGTTTGTTATGTTCAATTTGTTACTGTTATTGAATCTGAAAGTATGTTTGTTGTTAAAAATATTGTTCAGTCAAAATGATTTCAGTTGTTTCTTTATTGTTCATCATATGGTTTGGTTCCCTGAATCCTTAGTCTTTGTTTTGATGATATTTGACATAATCTGAGTTTCTAGCTTAAATTTGTTGATGAAATTTGATTAGGAATTGGTTATAGCTGCTGTATTTTGGTTAATTGATTAGGTGAATTGGTTATAGCTGATGGGGGTAGAATGGTAATTTTAGAGGGGTATTTTTGGAATTGAAAATTTGAACAATTATTTATTTTGAGTGCTCTGTCTACTAAGAACTAATAATATTAAAATAAGGTATTAAAATAATATAGTGGGGGACAAGACATATGTTAGTGGGGAATAATACATTTGTTTAATAAAAGTGGGGGACAAGACATGTAGTAGTGAGATTACGGGGCTCAAGAAGATGTGACCTTTTCTTTATTAGTTTAATTCTTTAAAGTGGTCTGTTTTTGGACATAAATAAGGGGAGTTTGGGCAGAATTAAGGACGGACTTTAAAAAAAAATCTTGGAGAGTCAGAGTTAGAGAGTTTAAAAAAATAGACTGGATTTTATCATCAAAAATTCAGAGCTTAAGTTAAAAGGAAAACTGATATGTTAGAACTTAAGAAAATTCAATCTTTGAGAATTAAAAAACTGAAAGTGAAGCCTTTCTTTACTACTGAGGATCAGAATATTGTTACTGCTTCTGTGGTTTGCATTTGGTACTACTGATTTTCAGATTGGTTTTCCTGAGTTTTCTTCTGGTTTTGGAGGGTTGTTTCATTGAATGCTTGGGTTTCTGGTATTGGTATTGTTGTCGGATTATTTTTGAATCTGTTATTGGAAGTGGAATCATCTCTGTTGGTTTTAAAATCCATCCCTGGGTGTTCAATTTGCTACTGTTGTTGCTGATTGTTCTTGTTGCTTTGCTAATGCTGATCTTCCTCTTCTTTTACTTCCAATACCAGGTACATGGTTGTAACCTTGTCGATATTGTAAGCTGAAATGTGAAAGCATGAATACATATGAAGAATGGAACTTTGAAGTTTTAATTTAGCTTTTTCTTTGTTTCTTTTACTGATTGTATTTAGGCTATTTCATGTATTATTATTCTGTAAATTTCTGTCGCTTTGCATAACTAGGCATCTTGTATTGATGTATTAAATAATACTCTGCTTTAGTTTGATTATTATGTAGTATATATATAAGCATGCTCATTACTGTCAAACTATTTAATAATTGGAATAAGAGGAAAATAACATAAGTTGGTCTTTAGTGAATCGGCTTGGCCAAACTGATTAGTTCACTAGCTATGAAGGTTTTAATATTGTCAACAGTAGGTTAATCGTGAACATGTATCTAAATTTAGTTAAAGCATGAATTTAAATTAATTTCATGAATTAGGCATTATGGCATGATTTGAGTTCAAACAAGACGAGTTAACGTTTAAATTTAATAAACTTTCGAATATGCATTAGTAATTAAGATTGATTCTAGTTTTAAATAGTTGTAAATAATTAATTCCAACGGTTCAAGTCATCTAACAATGCGAGTTTAATCTAGTTAATCGATAATTAGTTTCTTTTGAATATATTATTTGTCGATTCCATATTTTATTTATAATTTCAATTTTAGTAATATTCCTTTCCGTTAACATTTGTCTTAATCTAGCATTTAATATGTTACGCCTTTTTTTAAGCATGTAATTAATTAGGATTTTTTCTCTTTTATTTTAGAGACGAATTTAATAGAAATGTAGTCACTTTAGGATATCCTTAAAATAAATGAGGCGTGCTTCGCCAAAATAAAACGCAAGCTGCGGGGCCCTCAATAAATGGTTAATAATTAATTAGACTTCGGATGGGCCGTTTTAGCAAGAATTTACGGCCTTCTCAAAAATAATAATGCGCTAGTCGCTTTAGGCGCGCCTTTAATAATTTACTTTCTTAAACACGGGTGTACATTGATGTGACCCAAGTCCAAATCTCAACGGAGTCGAAATGTGTCGACGCCCACAGGTACATTGATTGTGACGTGGTTCGAGATACATTTTCACAACGTTGCAATTCTCTGTAAAATAATAAAAATAAAAGCGGTAAAGAGTTAGAATTTGCACATAAGTTCGTATTTGTATAAAATCAGATAATTAAGCCGAATATAACAGTTGAGCGACTGTGCTAGAACCACAGAGCTTGGGAATGCCTAACACCTTCTCCCGGGTTAACAGAATTCCTTATCCGGATTTCTGGTTCGCAGACTGTTAAACAGAGTCATTCTTTTCCTCGATTCGGGATTAAACCGGTGACTTGGGACACCATAAATCTCCCAAGTGGCGACTCTGAAATAAATAAATAAATCTCGTTTCGATTGTCCTTTAATTGGAAAAAAACTCCCTTCCGCGCCCCTTTTGCGGTGGTGCGCGCGTAAAAAGGAGGTGTGACAATAGCGAACTTTACGGCTTTTCTCAAAATAACAACACGTTAGTATCTTTAGGCGCGTATTTAATAATGTTATCTTCCTAAACTTGGGTGCACATTTATGTGACCCAAATCCAAATCTCAATGAAGTTGGAACGTATCAAAAATGCGAGTACATTTATGTGGTGCAATTCGAGATGTATTCTCACGACGTTGCAATTCTTTGAATAAATAATAACAAAAGCGGTAAACAGTTAAAATTTGCACATAGGTTCATAATTGTATAAAATCAGATAATCAAGCCGAATATGACAGTTAAGCGACCGTGCTAGAATCACGGAACTCGGGAATGCCTAACACCTTCTCCCGGGTTAACAGAATTCCTTATCCGGATTTCTGGTGCGCAGACTGTTAAACAGAGTCATTCTTTTCCTCGATTCGGGATTCAACCGGTGACTTGGGACACCACAAATCTCCCAAGTGGCGACTCTGAATCTTTAAATAAAATCCCGTTTCGATTGTCCTTTAATTGGAAAAACTCCCTTTACGTCCCTTAGCGGGGGTGTAGGTAAAAAGGAGGTGTAACAAGGACCATCACCGTTTGGCCCACCAAGGGACCGAGACCGGACTGGTCCCTTGGCGGGCTCAACGATAATTTTTTTAAAAAAAACTAGCCGTTTGGCTATTTAAAAAAAGAGTGATTGGGCTTTAAAAGTAGCCTTTGGCTATTTAGAACACAGTCATTTAACCCCCAACTTTATTTAAACCCCAAACATTTTATAATTATACCTTTTCCCTATTTTCAACTATAAATACCCTCTCATTCTTTTACTTTTCTTACAAAATCAATATCAATCTATCACAATCTCTCTCTAATTTTCTTCTATACTTGCTACTATTGCTTACTTTATTCCAAAAAATAGTAAAAAAATATTGAGGTTGTTACAATTTGTGAAAAATTGTGAAGTTGGTGAATTGAAGTCTTCAAGTCTTCAACTTTAATCAATTTTCAATAAGTTGTTCGTCAATTCGGTAAACTCGTTCCAACTCTTAAATCTTAATATTATAGTTTTGTTTGTTTTCTTTATTTGCTATTACTTGATTAATTAAGATGTCTTCCTTAAAAAATATTTTTGATAAAAATAAGAATGAGGAAAAATCCAAGAGTGGCGAATCTAGTGGTACTGTGTTCCTCCTCCCATGCCCCCGCCTCCCCGTACCAAACCCCATATCCGTCCTACACCTGGTATTCTTGATATCTATAATGGTTTATTACAATTTACTGAAAGCCAATTTTGCCATAATATTGCTCCCGGTGAACAATTAGACTATGAATTAATGAATGCTCTTTATTCTAATAATTATAATACTATTGATGAAAATGATGATGAGAAAATTGATCTTGATGAAACTCAACCGGATGATGATACACCCACTAGTCCTGCTCCTGATGTTAACCCAACTAGTTATATACAAAAATTAGACAAATTATATATATTTTTTCGGCTACTAAATATAAATAGTTTCTGGCAAGGGCTAAAAGTAATAATACCCCGTGCATGGGCAAGTTAATTGTAAAAAAATGCACCTTTTCACTATAAGTAACTTCACAAATATAAGTTCTAAGATATGTCATATAATATGGTTTGTTGTAAAATGTCACTATTGATGGGAGACAGTTTGTACGTAATTTTGAATTCATTAAAGCATTTAGGCCACATTTGGTTACATGTAAAGTAAAAATAATCATGGTATAGAAATTCATATGATTTTAATACAGCACTCCGTATGCATGCAAAATCCTGCACCACTATTTAGTCTTTATATAACTCTATACGATGTCTGGTTTCAAGTATTAAACTCTGCATAAGTTTTGTGGACCTTAATATCGGTAATTAAATATTGTATAACAAAACAAGTATAAGTTATAGGAGAATTCATGTATTATTTTATACAGATATAAAGTGGCATAAGTAATACGTGGAAACATGGATATAAAGACAATAATGGTATAATACTCGTACAACAGGTAATCCCTAAATAACAAATACATCCATAATTTATGTAAAAATAGTATGGGTTAGTCAATTTTTAGACTGGTAAATGAAAAATAAACAACAGTTGTGAAGACATTGAAAAAGTATTATTGTTTTGCTGAAACACGAAAAGTTCCAGCATAATATGCTGGATTATGGAGCTCATGCGGGTAAACTTCTAACATATTATCTTGGAACTCCAGCACAGAGAAAGTTCCAGCATAATATGTGAGATTATGGAGTTCCTGCATATAAACTTCCAGTATATTATGATGGAACTCCAGCACATTATAAAATTCCAGCATATTATGCTGGAACTCCAGCACATTATAAAATTCCAGCATATTATGCTGGTAGCTCATATGTAAAAAAAATTCAAACACCAGCATATTAAGCTGGAATATTTTCGAATTTTTAAGACTGTTTTTGTTCAAATTTTATTTTTACATAAAAGTGGCAAAATTTCGATTATTTTTAAAACTGTGACTATTTTTCAATTACCCAATTATAAATATAGCGATTTCTGATTTTTTTTCCCCATAATTTATGCACCACATAAAGGTTTTCTTATTATTTATTCTATGTGTAAAAGTATCCCCGTATTATTTATTCTACACATTGCAATCCACGTATTATTTATTCTTCGTAAAACTATATATGCATTGCAATCCTTGTATAGCCAAAAATGAACCAAACGACCCTTTACTTACTGTAATGAAAACGAAAGTCTATGGGTGTGTCTGGTACGGAGGAAGAGATTTTCGGGAAAATATTTTCTATTTTTTTCATGTTTGGTTGACTTAAATATTCTGGAAAATATCTATTCTCATGAACCCATTTTCTTCTAATTAGTAAAAAAATATTTTCCTTATCAAGAGAACAACAACAACAACGACCCAGTATAATCCCACAAGTGGGGTCTGGGGAGGGTAATATGTACGCAGACCTTACCCCTACCCGAAGGGTAGAGAGACTGTTTCCAGGAGACTCTCGGCTCAAAAAAAAAGCAACAGGAGCCGATATGTTAGTACCATAAAAATGCTTAATAAAATAACATCAATATAAGAGATATGAAATACAGAATATGAAATACGAAATAGATGGCTGGTATAGTAAAACTAGCAGGTAAAGCCCTGCATCAATAGACGACCAATGACATTCTTAGTCTAACTCCTAACTGGCTAGTCTCACTCTATTGTGCTGTAGAAATATTCACAACTTTCCCCTAACCTACAACCTTAATGCTCGACCTCCATAATTCCCTGTCAAGGGCCATGTCCTCAGTAATCCTAAGTCGCGCCATGTCCTGTCTGATCACCTCTCCCCAATACTTCTTAGGTCGCCCTCTACCTCTCCGCGTGCCCACTACAGCCAGTCGCTCACACCTCCTCACCGGTGCATCAGTGCTCCTCCTCTGAATGTGCCCGAACCATCTGAGTCTTACTTCCCGCATCTTGTCCTCCATGGGGGCCACGCCCACCTTCTCTCGAATATCTTCATTCCTAATCTTATCCATCCTTGTATGCCCGCACATCCACCTCAACATCCTCATCTCTGCTACTTTCATCTTCTGGATGTGTGAGTTCTTTACCGGCCAACATTCAGTTCCATATAACATGGCAGGCCTAACCACTGCTCTATAAAACTTACCTTTTAGTAACGGTGGCACTTTCTTGTCACACAAGACTCCCGACGCTAACCTCCACTTCATCCACCCCACCCCTATACGGTGTGTGACATCCTCGTCAATCTCCCCGATCCCCTGAATAACCGATCCAAGGTACTTGAAACTACCCCTCTTGGGAATGACTTGAGAGTCAAGCCTCACTTCAACTCCCGCTTCCGTCGGCTCAACTCCAAATTTGCACTCGAGGTATTCCGTCTTCGTCCTGCTCAACTTGAAACCTTTAGACTCAAGAGCATGTCTCCAAATCTCTAGCCTCTCGTTGACGCCGCCTCGTGTCTCGTCAATTAGAATAATGTCATCAGCAAATAGCATGCACCATGGCACCTCCCCTTGAATATGATGAGTCAGTGCATCCATCACCAGGGCAAATAGGAATGGGCTGAGCGCAGACCCTTGGTGCAACCCCGTAATAACTGGAAAGTGTTCAGAGTCGCCTCCTACTGTCCTAACCCGAGTCTTAGCTCCAGCATACATGTCTTTAATCACCCTAATATAGTCAACCGGGACCCCTTTATCCTCTAAGCAGCTCCATAAGACCTCCCTAGGAACCCTATCGTACGCTTTCTCCAGATCAATAAACACCATGTGGAGATCCTTCTTCCTATCCCTGTACTGTTCCACCATCCTCCTAATAAGGTGGATAGCTTCTGTGGTAGATCGCCCCGGCATGAACCCGAACTGGTTGTCTGAAATAGACACCGTCCTTCGCACTCTCATTTCTACCACTCTCTCCCAAACTTTCATGGTATGACTTAGTAATTTGATGCCCCTATAGTTGTTACAGCTCTGGACATCACCTTTGTTCTTATACAACGGGACCATTGTACTCCACCTCCACTCTTCAGGCATCCTATTAGTCTTGAATATAACACTAAACAATGCAGTAAGCCATTCCAAGCCTGCTCTACCCACACACCTCCACAGTTCAACCGGAATTTCGTCTGGCCCGGTAGCTCTGCCCCTTCTCATCTTACGCATTGCCTCCATGACTTCATCGATCTCAATGTCCCTACAATTACTTAATTCATGGTGACTGTCGGCATTCTTCAATTCCCCAAGTATAATATCCTGATCCCCTTCTTCACTTAGAAGTTTATGAAAGTAGGTCTGCCACCTCCTCTTAATCTGGTCATCTCCCATCAAAACTTTGCCGTCATCATCTTTTATGCACCTCACTTGGTCCAGATCCCGAGTTGTCCTCTCTCTCGCCTTAGCGAGTCGGAATAACTTCTTCTCCCCACCTTTGTTCCTTAGTTCCTCATACAGACGAGCAAAAGCTGTCGTCTTAGCCTCCGTCACTGCCATCTTCGCCTCCTTCCTAGCTACCTTATACCTTTGACTGTTCTCTCTCTTCTCCTCCTCGTCAGTGCTCCCTACTAACCTTAGGTAAGCCGCCTTCATTGCTTCCACTTTACCTTGGACAACTGCATTCCACCACCAATCTCCTTTGTGGCCACCATTGTGGCCCGTAGATATCCCTAACACCTCTCTCGCCCCTTTCTTATACAGTCTGCCGTCGTCGACCACATTGTGTTTGCGTTCCCACTACTTCTCCAAGCTCTCATTGCCGATAACCTTCCTTCCAACCCCTTAGCTTTATCCTTAGTTAAGGCGCCCCACCTAATCCTGGGGCATCCTTGTACTAACCTTTTCTTCCTCCTTATCAAGAGAAGCGAAAACATTTTCCAAAACTCTTTTTTAACTTTCCTCACCTTAAGTAAGGAAAATAAAAAATTTAAGTTCACCATCAGACTAGTTGTTCATCATCAGGGACCGGTTGCTTATCATCAAAAACGAATTATGCATCATCGATAACTTTGTTGTTCCTGAATTTGATTTTCACGAGAAAAAAGAATTAAATCCTAATATTTAATTCAAATATAATATAAAAAGAAGTATTAGACCATAATATTTACTCAAATATAATATAAAAAAAGAAGTATTACCTAGACTCACTTCAAAAAAATTTAGAAGTTTCAAGGTGATATATTTAGAAGGTAAGAGTTCTGAATGGAAAAGGAGAAAGCACGTAAATGAAGGTAGAGAAATAAATGGAACGGGAGGGGGGGGATTAGGGTCCTGTATATTTAACATTTGGTATCAGAGCAATTCTTTTTTCTTGTGCGTTATTCAAATTTACAATTAAATTTTGATGTAAAACAATATTAGAAAATATTTTCTAATATTTTCGTAAATTTAAATGTTATTTCTGGTGTTTCGAATAATGGAAATAAATTTGTTGTACAAGTATATTGAAATTAGATCGAAACAACCTAGCAATATGTTGAATACAACTATAGGCAAACAATAAAAAAAAATTAAAGAAAAAAAGAAGAAGAAACGGTTATGTTTAGAAAGAGAGAATAGTATGACAAAGTGAAAAGCTACTCTCAATTTTGATTTGATTAAAGTATGGGTATTAGAAGAGGGTTATGGTTAGAAATAGAGGATAGTATTACAGAGTCTAAAGTCTTTCATTTTGATTGGATTAAATTATAGGTACAAGCAGACAAATAATGTGCTTTTGTTATAGATGTCCCTTTCTTGAATGTAGTGAAAGTTGTTTGGCAGCTTTATTAATGACCTATCTTATTTGCTTTATTATTTATTTGATTGATTTTTTTGTAATATACTATGTTTTTTTGGTTTCTCAATGTTCGGTTCTCACCTAGTAACCCGATTTAATTCACATTCCATTGAAAAATCTCACATAAAGTATTTCCTAAGGAAACTTCATATCCAGATCTTGAATCCGAGTAATATATGTTTTCATAATGACTAATATACGTCCCTCCTCTAAGAGAATAAAGAAATTTGGTTAAGAGCGGAGAATTGTGTTACTTGTTGGTCCCCTATAAGAGATGTTGAGGTTGTGATTTTTTTCACATCCGTGCAGCCTAAAGCACGTAGTGCACAGAGCATGCTTTGTCAATAATCTAAATCAAGCACGTTGTTGGTGTAACGAAGACATAACCGCGTACATATCCTTTCACGTCTCTATGTTTCCAGAGCCACTGCCACCGGAGGAGCTGGTTGATATGGAAGTGCCTTCAAACTGGAAAGATTAAGGCAAAGAGTGGTCTACCTTTGACACACATGCCGGTTGCTGTCAAAACCTTCTAATAGATAGTCATGAGTTTAGTGTGATTGAGTTGTTACCATGAGGTCGCCCAATACACATTAGGTGCTATTTGGAGCTGAAATTAGGAGATGTCGTCGAAGATGAAAACTTTAAATATGAGACACCTATTAATTATCCAAAATGTGGTGCACAAAGAAATGCCATAACAGTGCACCAGCGGATCAAACTTATTTCCTAAGTTTAGGGTTAGGTTGGGAGAGGGGAAGGGAAAAAGTTAGGATTATCGTATTGAAAGCGTAGGGAAGGTTAGTTTTTATAATTTAGTAGTAGCTTTATGCTTCTACTTGGAGTTTTCACTGCCTATTAATCTGAACGAATTTATAAGTAAAAAAAATATATGTTTCATAATGATAGATCTTTGTGAAAGCAATTTGTCAAATGGTGCATGATAACTGAAATAGCAAAAACTTTGTCATGTTAATATTGGTATGTTTATGTGCTCACATCAAATGTTTTAAAATATTATTTAATACAAAATTTAATTTTATTGTATAATTATATCAAAATTCTTACTCTTTTTAAATAATTATACATAATTCGTTTCGGGATTAATCAATACTCAAACACCTGTCTAGGTTCGTTCCTACTTTTACGAGGTAATTTTTTTTCTTCTTTTTTTTTAAAAAAATAAATAAATCGTACATACTTAATTTCAAATAAATTATCACAGTGAATACTCTTCCATATTTCATATGCTTGAATTAATATATGAATAGTTATCATACGGTCCTTTCTTGGAATTAATGAAAAACTTATCAATTGATATAATTTATTTTTATTTTAGTCAAATCAAAGAGACCAGTCACATTAAATTTATAAAGCACACAAATATTATTTTTTTGAAACGATTTTTTGCTACTTTTGTTAATTGTGCAATATTTGCAAAATATTCAGTGGTCGTGAGATATGAAATCACACAATCGAAGAAAATTTTAACCTTAATTATAAAACTTCTACTTCCTTAACATATACTCTGATACCATGTGCATTGAATTTCAATACTAGATTACAACAATAACAACCCAGTAAAATTCCACTAGTGGGGTCTAGGGAGGGTAGATTGTACGCACACCTTATCCCTGAGACTGTTTTCGGGAGACCCTCGGCTTAAAAACAATAGATCTGTGACAACAAAACTCGAAAAATAATATCAGCAACGTGAGAGACATCAAATAAATAGAAAAGCAGTAACACAAATATTATGCAAAAGTGTGAAACATAACATAAATCGCTAGCAGTGCTAGACAAAATACTATCATACTCATCGGTACAAAGAGAAAAATCGGGACAAAGAGAAAAATCGCTCGACTACCCTTTAACCTACAACCCTAATGCTCGACCTCCACACCTTCCTATCAAGAGCCATGTCCTCGAAAATCTAGAGCCGCGCCATGTTCTGTCTGATCACCTCGCCCCAATACTTCTTGGGCCGCCCTCTACCTCTTCTTATACCTATCAAAGCCAAACGTTCACACCTCATAACCGGGGCATCTAAGCTTCTCCTCTGCACGTGTCCGAACCATCTAAGTCACACCTCCCGCATCTTGTCGTCCACCGGAGCTACGCCCACCCTCTCCCAAATATTTTCATTCCTAATCTTATCCAGCCTACTATGCCCACACATTCATCTCAACACCCTTATTTCTGCTACTTTCATCTTCTAGATATGTGAATTCTTGACTGGCCAACACTCAGCCCCATACAACATGGCCGATCTAACCATCGCTCTATAAAACTTACCTTTGAGTTTCAGTGGCACATTCTTGTCACACATAACTCCAGACGGTAACCTTCATTTCATCCACCCCACCCCAATACGGTGCGTAACATCCCCGTCGATCTCCCCACCTCCCTTGATAATTGACCCTAAGTACTTAAAACTTTCGCTCTTAAGGATGACATGTGAGTCAAGCCCGACTTCCACATCCGCTTCCCCCGTCACGTCGCTGAATTTATATTCCACATATTCCGTCTTAGTGCTACTCAACTTGAAGCCTTTAGATTCCAGGGCCTGCCTCCATACCTCCAGTCTTCTATTAACGCCGCCTCGTATCTCATCAATCAGAACAATTTCAATATTAGATTGTTATAGGTAAATAATCTAATATAAATTTTATATGAATAAGATAATTTTATGTTTTTTAAAAGTATATAAAAATATAACTATTGATTAAGAAAATATATTCATCGGTGCTTTTTTGAACAACTCATGATAGATTTTTATTCTTCAAAGAACTTCTTTGTCCCTTTATTTTATTTTTTTAATGAATGACCTAGAGAATAGTCACTTGTTCTTCTATTTTTTAAAAAAGAAAAAATGCTCAATTAGTATTCAATTTCCATCATGTGACTAATGAGAAGCTGTACCAATTAACCTCTCTATTATCCAAGAGAAATTTAGCTAACATAAATACTATTAAAACCAAGTTAATATGCCAAACGCTAGCCATTACTTGTAGGAGTTTAAGTTCTATGCCCGAATAATGAAAAAAATATCCATATAATCAGGTCACGTAAAATGTAATTCTAGGTAACTCCATTTTAAAGCATTAATTGGTAACTTAAATTAAATAACAAGTAACTTGTTATTAGATGTTAAATTGCTTGTTAGCAACATCAATCCTTTCTTACATGCTAATCTTGATAATATCATTAACCGTAAGAAATATCTTTATACCATCAGTGTTGTTTAACTACTTACAATATCTTAGCTTCCTTATTGTCAAATTATTACTCTCTTAGGTCCAAAATAAGTGATTTTTTTGATTGTTTTCACGCACATTAAGAAATTCACTTTTTAATATTAGTTAGCAATGAAATTGACCTTATTAACCTTTACTATCTCTTCACATAAACACTCCTAACACATACTCCAACATTAATTACTCCAAGGGTAATGTAGAAAAAAAATAATTAATTCATTTTTGAAATCTGGAAAAATCACTTATTTTGGACCACAAAAAAAAACACTTATTTTGGACCGGAGGGAGTAATTACTTCGTATACTTATCGTAGAAATTTATCAATAATTATTTTATAAATAATTTAATTGTATATTCGCACGTGTGATGTACATTGTAAGAATATACATGATGATAAAGTATGAGAAATAGGATTTAAGTTAATAATTAGTGCAAAATGTAGACATTGAAAATGAAGGACAAAATTCCAATTAGTCATTTACCAATAACAAAAATGAAGAAGAAAAGTTAGGCGCATCATTCCCCAATAATGAAACCATCAACAGGTAAATTTACCCTCAATGTTATCGAAATGTATTTAACCTATGTTAGTACTTAGGAATCCAACTTTATCTCCATCCCCAACCCACTACATTAACCCCCCAAAAAAGAGTGTATTAATTTGTTTTTACTACTATTCACTTTTCGGTAAGAAAATCTTAGGTAAATTTTCTATGTGGAAATTGAAATGTATATAATTGGAGGAAACCTCCCTTTTGGCTCTTTATAAAAGGTACATTTACTTTATTTTATGTTTCTTTCTCATTGACTAGTTTTCTTCTTCTTCTGGAAATCTCTGAACTTTCAGTCCAAACTCCGGCGAACTTTCAGTCAAGCTCTGCCGCGTAAAGTGGTGGTGATCGCCGCCGGGAACACTTCGCTCGTCTTCAATACATCGGTAAGATAAATTATCTTTTCTAAACTTTTTCCTCAATTTTTTTTTAATATTTTTTTTCCTGCCCTATCATTGTTGGATTATATGCTTCTGTCTCTGTGGGCCCAAATGGGGAGGACCTCTTTGTCTTCTTTGTTGCTTTTTTCTATTCACTTATTACTCCATTATTATTATTTTTTGTTTTTCCTTTTTTTGCATAGAGCTTTTGAAAAGATTGTGTTTCTATTTGTAGCTCCTATTTATTTGTGTCGAGCTTTTTGAGGGAGAGGAGGAGAGGTGAGTTTTAAGTTCTATGACTCACTTATAAGGTAATATAATGTTATCTAGTAAGTATTGATGAGTAGCTATTAACTAATAATAAATGGTAAGTAATATAAAAACCAAATTAAATTGTACTATGATGCAAAAATTCTTTGTATAGTAAAAAAATAGAAAATATATAAGTTGCTTCCTATGCTGTGAGTTTCCTGCTCAATCTTTACGGGCGTTGTTTTTACTCGTTGTATTTGTCCAAATTGAATTTATTTCCTCCTTCCTAGGCCCTCTATCAGAATGCATGTTGTGTGTGGCATACACTCAGTCTTGATGATGCCACATAATAAATTTTATTTTTAAATATTTATTAGTCTAATAATATAATTAATCAAGATAAATATTTTACCTAATATACCCAACTACTTACCATAACCCGTTTATTCCATTTCATTTAATTTTACTCCACCATAAAATTTTTCCAAAGAAATCCAAAATAATATTCCCCGAAATAGCATTGCTGAGGGCATCTCCAACCTTTACCCCATTTTTGATCCCCAAAATGGAGATCCCCATTTTGGGGACAACTTACTCCAACCATTTCCCCATTTTTTTCCCCAAACCTTTTTATATTCTTCTAATTCTTCTATATTATATTATTATCTTTCATTTCAATTTCATTTTTTAATTTCCATTAAACAAATTCCATCTTTTATTTTTATTAATTTGTAATTTCCATAATTAAAACAATTCCATAAAATTTTAAATAATATAATTTGTAAGCAATTATTATAGATTAACTAATAATTCAAATAAAAGTGAAATCATTGCGATACAAGATTAATTAAATACATATTACATAACGATAAAATTCATTCGAAATACTAGATAAATATTCAACTTCAACCTCTAGTATTCTCCCATAAATGATCTATTAATGCATTACGAAGTGCAAAATGAGCATCTTTGTCCTTAATTCTTCTATGTCGAAATAAAAATTCTTGAAATCGTTGATTTTTATCTACTGCCATTTCTACATAAAAATAATAAATGCACGAAAATTAATTTATCAAAATTATACACCAAAGTTAAGATATAATATTAATAAAATAAAGACATTACATAGGCATAACTAGGTATATATCAAGAGATAAATTAAAAGATTAAATAATAAAATAATAATAAAAAAGTGTTGAATAGTAATGGGGGAGATGAATAGTGTACCCCATATTTGAGGTAACACTATTCATCCCCATTTTGGGGACAAAAATGGGGGAGGGTTGGAGCTAAATTCCCCCAAATATTTCCCCAATTATGGGGGATGAGGGCAAGGTTGGAGATTGCCTGAGCGCTTGAATACCAGCAACTCAAAGAATCCACATACTCTTTTGTTCTTGTTGAATTATTTCATCTGCAATTTTATGTGGGTCTCGTCAATTAATAATCTAAAAAAATATTTTTTTGGGTTAATAAGATAAAGAAATATTACTCCAGCAAAATTAGAGAACGAAGAGCAATCTTGGTTGTGAGGTGCAATCTTGACGTGAATGATGATAGTGTGTGGGGTAAAACTTGTGATTTTAAAAAGATGAATTGAAAAAAATGAGGTGATATTAGACTCCCAAGTTTTATTCTTTAATTTTCCATCTCAAAAGAAAATTTTATTTTGTTTATCCATAAGTAAATAGGGTACTGTGTTTGTTCATAATTGAGTACTTGTTGTTCCCTTCTGGCAACTCAACGTAAGTAGATGGGCAAAAATGAAGGAAAGATAGCTGAAGAAGAAAAGAAGAAAGAGGAAGAGAAGAAAAAAAGATAAAAGCATAAGAAAAGAAAAAAAGTTAGTACTAATTTCATTTAATACAACTAATTAATGTAATTAGTATGACTTCCAATGAAAACAAGACATATGTAGTATTTAATCACTTTTTGACCATTTTTCTATTGTCACGTGCCTTTTGTAGTGTGAAAATAATTCCTCTGACATGTCATTTATTAAGGAGAAAATAAATTTAGTTTGAACAAGTACAACGAGAAAAAATGACATCCATAAAAATCGAGCGAAAAACTCACTTTTCGAAACAATTGCAGGGAGCAACTTATAGTGACTTAAAACTCTAATCTAATTACATGTAATGGCTAACTGGTACATTTCAGAATATGATAGATTGATAGCCCCACTATATATGTAATTAGAGCTCTGTGCATTGATATTTTCAAGGATTAATTATGCAATGTTAGAAGCATTTTTTTAATCTAAGTAAATTCAGCACGAAATGCCCGATTTTTTTTTTTTTATCACTTTAGGCGATGAAGTTGTGATTTTTTTTCTTTTTTCTTTTTGCTATAGATATCTGAAAGTGATACTAGAGAGTAGTTTGGTAGGGAAACAAGTTATACGACGAAATTATAACGCGGGAATTAAATAATAACGAGATTATTTCGTGATTATATGTTTATTGGAATATGTTTTGGTTCATCAGACTAAAAATGGGATATACATGGTATAATAGTGTTTGGTGTATACTAAATAAGTAGGGATTAACTTTTATTTTCAGTTTTAACTTTGGATTGGTTAATAGACTTTGGGAGAAGAGCCTTGGAGAAGGGCATCTTTGTCATTTTAGAATTTATCATGAGATTAATTAATTTCGTGATTATTATTCCACCCTCGATGTGGAATAGAATAATACTCAAGTATGAGATTGATTAATTCAGAAATTGCTAATTTCGAATTCAAAAAATTCAATCAAACGCGGAATAAATCCCGCATCCAATCCCAAAATTATTATTTCTTATCCTACGTACAAAACGACCCCAATAGACTAAGTGCCTACTATAGTTTTTATACATGTGATACTTTTTCTTCTTTTATATGTTTTCGGTTTATATGTGACATTCACTTATATTGAGATTTCCGTAGGACCAATAAGTTTTAAAAGAAAGAAGATGAAGAAAGACAAAACTTTTTATTAAAAAGTAAATTCCATTTGTGTGCATATTATTTTTATAAATCGAAAAAGACTAAACAAATTACTTAAACTTTTTCATAAGCTAGATTATGTAAGAAATTTCATTTTCTTGAGCGGCACTTCCATTTGTGTGCATATCTTTATACATGCAGACAACTTAGTATGGACAAATAATACATAAATATATATCCTATTAAAATGTAGGCAATGCGTGCATCTTTATATGTGTTTGCATGTACTTGACAATTTTGTTATCTTATCTTAATACTATCTTAATTTTCATTGCGGAATACATCTTAAATTTCAATTCGAAGAAGTTAATACTTCATTGATTCTTCAAAATCTAATTTATATGTTTGTAATTGTTGTTTTCTAACATTTACTTAAGTGGATATGTTTGTAATAAGTGTCAATTAGCTACTCGGCACCTTGCACGAGGACTCATACAGTCAGTTATTTCCTATATTAGTTGCTCTCTCGTGCTTTGCACAGGTACACAACTTAAGGGTCGTAGGCATGTGAGATAAAAGATAATAATTTCGGTAGCAAGATTATTTTATCTCATGTTTGATTGAATTTTTGAATTCGGAAATTAATTAATTTCACAATTGGATATTAATTCTATTCCATATTGAGGGTGGAATAATACTCTCGGAATTAATTAATCCGAATAAACTAAAACAACAAAGATGCCCTTCTCCAAAGCTCTTTTCTCAAAGTCTTTTAAACAATTCAAGGTTAAAATTAAAAATAAAAGTTTATCCCAACTTATCTTGTATATACCAAACACATGTTTATAATATATCTCGTATATCCATTTTTAATCAAATAAATCAAATATCTTTTAATAAAAATATATTCATTAAATAATTCTATTAATATCTAATTTCCATATTATAATCCCATTGCGATCATGTGATTACTTGTTCCCTTGCCAAATGACCCCTCAAAGTATATACAGACACATACATATATGTCCTATTAAGATGCACAAATATGTATTTGAGTAATAAAAAGTTGTGCGTTCTTATCTTTAGCATCATAAGTTAATTCAAAATGAAGAGCTAATACTCGGATTTATTTTCAAAATCTAGCTTACTACAGTCTGTGAATTTTTATTTGACTTTTGGTTCGATGGATATATTTGTAAGTATCACCTAGCTACTTGCACGTGCCATGCACGAGATCTTATTAATTTATTTTTTTGGTACTTATGTGAGTTTATTTATGTAGACGATGTGGAGACTAAAATTTTGTACTATTTGTTCGAGTAATTTGCTCATTCTCATCTTTAGTCATAAACTCAAAATTGAAGAACTAATGCTTCATAGATTTTTCAAAATCTGATTTAACTTTAATTAAGTGGATACATTGGTCTCCCTTCAGTCCACTTTAATTGGTTTATTGGTCTTTTATTTTTTGTGATCCTTAATATTTGATTTTTTTAGATATCAAAAAAGAAAAAATTCTTTTTTTCAAAGTTGCTCTTGGAGTACAGAATCTTTGAGTATTTGTTATATTTTCAATAAACAATCTAAAGAGATAGTAAAGATTAATATGGTCAATTTTATTGTTAATTAATGTAAAAACTAGATTTCTTAATATGTGTGAAAACACAAAAAAAAATCAATTAAAGTGGACCGAAGACGATAATTAAATATCAACTAGCTCCTCGCCTGTGACTTTCTTGAGATCTTATACAATGTGCTGTAATTGAAGGGTCGTTTAGTTACCTACATAATGATACTAATCTCGATAGAAATTTAGGAATTATATTTATTTTATATTTGATTGAGTATTAGTAAGTATTGAGATAATTTTATACCAAAAATCTTGATATTAGCTGTCCATATTGGATGTGAATTATAATCTTACGATTATAATATTTCAAACTAAATAACCCTGTTGTTATAAGTTAAATTATATATATTCCATTCTCCTTAGACAATTGACGTCATTATAGCAAATTAATATTTATTTGCACATGTAAAAGAACGAAAAATGAATAAAACAAAAGCTTCGATGGTGGGTGGGTGGGTGGGTTAGATATTCTTTTTTGCAGCTAAAGATAGATGAGATATGTCACAAAATACCCAAAAGATTTACTATCCACTTTGTTTTTTTTTTTTTTTTTTGGGTTGGGGTGGGGGTGGGGGTTAGATATTCTTTTTTGAGGCTAGAAAGATTTACTCTCTTCTAAAGCTAAAGAGAGTAAAAATAGCACGATTTAGATTAGTCATTCAAAAATAGTCAGCGTTTACAAAGTCTTTGAAAAATGGTGATTATTTTGATGCAACACAGAAAGTTCTAGCATAATATACTGGAGAATGGTGCATCTGTGTATGAACTTCCAGTAAATTATGCCGGAACTCTAACACGCAAAAAGTCCAGCATAATATACAGGAGATTGGAGCATCTGTGTATGAACTTCCAGCATATTATGCTGGACCGGTATAATATACTGGAGTTCCAGTATATTATACTGGAGTATTTTTCGGATTTTGAACAATGTTTTTGTTTAAATTTATCTTTACATGAAAAATGATTAAATTTGATTGATTTTGAAATTGTGACTATTTTGGAATGACAACTTGTAAATTTTGTTATTTTTGAATTTCTCCCAAAAAGAGCTGAAGTTGTTCCATTTTGTTTTTATGTAGACAGATTTTCTACCATAGTCTTTGTACACGTGACGCAATTTGCTTATCGTTAAGTTTTTTTTTTTTTTACTTTAAATGTAACACTCTGACTAGGATCAGATTTACATAAGGGAGCTAAAAAGGCTTTAAAAGAAAAGAGCAATCATTTCATTGGAAGAAAAAAAAATCATTTACAATGTAAAGGGAAGTTGACGTCCCTTAAAACTCATTTAATTGAAAAGAAATTCCCAAATCAAACAAAAAAAATTAGTAGTAGTAATTTTCTTTCATATCATTAATTCTTTTTTCTAATCTCTATTATTTGGTGATATTATGGTTTGAATCTGTATGAACTTTTTTTCTTTTCTTTTAAAAACTCCTTTCGATTCAATATATGTAGAGTTGTTCAATTTCAAGAGTTAAACGACTTATTCTTTAATCATAAATTTTTTGTATGTCTTTTTAAATATTTGGAATTAGTACTATTTATGGAGTTTTTAAATATTTAAATTTTATTTCAAAAGATTAAAAATTTGAATCTCAAACAGCAAAAAAATATTAATAGGGAGTACTTTTATTCGATGTTTTTTTTACTTTCCCTAGGTAAAAAATAAGCACAAACCTTTGGGTTTTGAAACAGATGGTCTATAACCTACAAAAAATGATTAAGCTACTCTACTCTGTAACCTACCAAAAGTTTCATTAGACTTTATTACCGGTTGGGGGTGGGGGTGGGGGGTGGTTATTTTGTAGTGTGTTAATAAATTCACCCCATAATTATCAACTTTTTACAGCTGTAAAAAACAATAATTATAGGAGTAATGAACGAAGGAACCAAAACATTCCTTAAAAGCCCGTTTCAGTATATATATCTCTCTCTGCTTTTTATACCTTTCCCTCTCTTTTCTGACTCTGTTTCTCTTCCTTTACAAAACCAAAAAAAACACCACCCACCTCCCTCTCTATCTCCGCCTGTCTCACGCAGGTTTCTTCCCGAAAAAGTCTCTTTTCTGTTCTCTTTCACTATCTCTTATTCTATGTTAGTGTATACTTTCAAAATCTATTTTATTGTATTGGTCCCTGGAGTTTTACTCTTTTTCAAGAACTCAAAAAAGCTCTTGGTTCTTGATTTCTTTGTTATACAAAAGTTCTCTCTTTATCCAGGTGAGTGTCTCTATGTAGTTTGTAAAATCTCCAAGTCTGTCTTTAATATACACTACTGTATGCATGTGACTGTTCTTTGATGGGGTTTTAGCTGGGTTTTAGTTTTTTTAGTTTAAGTTATAACTTGTCATATTGTGTAAAAGATTAGGTAAACTGATGGTGAATATAACTTAAAGGAGTAGGTTTTTGTATTTGTTCTAGTGTATTAGTGCTTGTGCATTTTGATCAAGAATATTGTATGTTTTGATGTTAGTATTTTAATATTTATGATGTTCATTGGTTTTGGTTCAGGTGTAGTATTTCTAGAAGATGGATTCAGGGGCAGCCTCTTTTCCAAGGAGGAGGACTAGACAACAATGGGATAGATATTTCGTCGAGGTAATTGAGAAGAAGAAGAGGTTGAGTCAAAGTGGTAATCCTCCTCAGTCTTCTAGTAATTGTTCTGTGAATATTGGAGATGATGTTGTAGCTTCTGGTGATATAAGGGAATCATCTAGTGCAACAGGAAAACTGTCTAAAGAAAACACAACTTGTGGAGTTGACAACAGAAAAATTGGAAAATGGTTAGAAGATGAAAGTATGGTAAGAAGTTTGGACAAAGGTAAAAAAAAGATGGACAATGGGAATAGAATGCTCAGTCCAGGAACTTGTGAGTCCATGACGAAACGGACTTTCGTCCAGGAAATATCTGATGATGATGATGATGATGATGATGATGATGATGATGATGATGAAGAGGAAGAGGAGGAGGAGGAGGAGGAGGAGGAGGACAGTGATCCTGACGTTGTTGTCACTGGGGAGTCTGCTGCGGTGTCTGCTTTAAATAGTGGATCAGGTTCAGGATCTTGGTCCAATTGTGTTGGGTTAAGGAGTCCTATTGTCACTACAGCAGATGAGGTTGTTTCATCTACCTCAAGTATGTGTAGGACACGGGGCCCTAGTGAGTTGCATAAATCAGAGGAGCCAACTGATTTTGAGGAATCAGAGGACGATTGTGTAAAATCACAAGAATCTAGTGATGATACAACAGAATCTTCTGAGTCAGAGTCTGAAGCTTCTAGCGATGAGGATAATGATGACCCCGAAGATAAGGATTATCGGGTGAATGAGCCATCAAGTTCTAGCGAATCAGACCACGACGATGATGGTGTGAGTTGTCATATAGAGCTTCAAGACAATGAAGAAGGAAAAGGATCTGATATAAGAATTGGTTTGGATGATGACGATGATGGAAGAAAGGAAACAGAAGATGATGATCCTGTAGAGCAACAAGAAAATGGAGAAGGAAAAGGGGAGTCAAATGAGGGGCTACTACCTGACCTTGTTTTTGATGGTGAAAAGCACAGAGGCCGAGCATATCTTCTTCGGCCACGCTCACTTTCTAAGTCAAAAAAGAGGAAGTTAAACCATGGAAATTGTAGTAGCCCCATTCTTCTCAGTGATGATGAGGAGTCTGAATCCCCATTTGAAGAGGGCACAGAGGCTTATGACTCAACGCGAGATGCTGCTCAAAAGGACAAAGTTGATAACTTGGTGAAAAAGGTTGCTGAAAAGGAAAAGGAAAAGGCTGATGAATCTGTGAAAAATGCTGCTCAAAAGGACAGAAAGACTCGGAAGAAGTGTATTCTTAAGGATCTCGACTTTGTGAAGTTTGTTGTTGATTCTATAATAAATGTTGATGATCATGATAAACTTACTTCTCCTGTAGAGAAGGAACAGTTTCCTGTCAAAGAAACACTTCCGTTGATCTTCCGGTTTGAAGACGAGGACCCTCTCCCCCCGGAGAAAGAAGAATGGGAAAAAGAAATTGAGAATTTATTTGCTGAAATGGACATGGGTATCTTAGAATCATGTATTGGCTTCACAAATCCATCTCTGGTGGGCTACTCTCTCATTCTGATTCAATTATGTTTTGACAAACTGATAGGCAGCAATACTCTATGCCTTATTGTTTTGAACTTCATTGAGTGTGTCAAAATTCTAAATCCTTATTTCTCGTTTTTCATTTGTTCATATCTTAAAGTTAACAGCTTCTAACACTATGTAAAATCTCTTTTTTGCTGATGCAGGTTGAGAAAGTTAGCGGCTGTCAGATGGGGAACCACCATCTTATTTTAGATGAACAAATTGGACTCATCTGTAAAGTTTGTTCACATGTGCATCTGGAGAGCAAGTACATCTACCCTGCTTTTGTAAGTATATGAGTTTGTCTGTCATGCGCTTATCCTTTTCAACTAGAAGCACCATTTACAAGATGCGTTGTTATCATGTAGCTGGATCTACATTGCAACCTTGACAGATTTGTAATAAGTTCTGGACTGTGGATTTTTTTTCCAAATATAGTTTGCTGCCGCTTACTGTTTTCTCTTTCAATTACAAATCGACTTGCTAAATATTTAGAGTATTAAATGGAACTAATTCAGTCTATTAGCTTGTGAGGTTTTGCTTAGTCCGTAGAACTATATTTATACTTGATAGCCTTGTTTACATATTCTTTTGCCATCCTTATATTTGATTTTATACACTGTGCTCTCCTATATGTATTTTCACTCTTTAATGTTTGTCTTGAACTTCTGTCATTTGCAGGCTGAGAGAAACCGGGGGAGGCATGAAAGAAAGTATTTCGGAGAGTCGTCACCGTTCTTGGATGTTGACGGGTTTAGATTTGATGATCCTTCTGCAGTCCATGATTCTGCTATTTATGTGGAAGGAACTGTGTGGGATTTAGTTCCTCTGCATGCCAAAGCAACAATGTATCCTCATCAACGTGAAGGATTTGAGTTCATGTGGAAAACTATCGCTGGAGATATATACCTTGAGAAGCTGAGCGAGCCTTTATCTGCTAGTAGGGGAGGATGCATAATCTCACATCCACCTGGAACCGGAAAAACCCGTCTGACCATAGTATTTCTTCAGGCATTTCTGAAGCATTTTCCAAAGTGTCGGCCTGTAATCATAGCTCCGCCCAAGTTGCTGTCTAACTGGGAAGCCGAGTTCCAGAAATGGGAGGCGGACATTCCCTTCCACAACTTGAACAACAATGATTTCTCGTGCCAAGAAGATGAAGTCACGGTTGGTCTCTACCACTGTTTATCCCATGCCGGAAGAAAAAACAAACACCATATACGTATGGTGAAGCTGAAATCCTGGGCTAAAAGTAAGAGTATATTGGGGATCAGCTATGACTTGTTCGAGAAGCTCACCGGAGAAAATGGAGATGGTTATGCCAAAGAGATTAGAGAAATACTTCTAACATTACCTGGCCTTGTGGTCCTTGAAGAAGGGCATACTCCTCGGAATGAGCAAAGCCTTTTGTATAAAGCTATGACTAAGGTTGAAACGCAGAGGCGTATACTTTTGTCTGGAACTGTCTTCCAGAATAACTTTAAAGAGTTGTACAACACCCTCCGCGTAGTTAGTCCAAAGTTTGCTGCAGAATCTGAGCAGAAATGGGCTTCTCTTAGCAATTCTATTGACACAAATGCCCGAGCATTGGAAGAGCTTAGGGATATGATTGCACCACTAATCCATATATGTAGTGAAAATGTAAAGATGAAAAGCCTTCCGGGTATAAGGGACACACTGGTATACTTGAAGCCCACAGATTTGCAGAAGAAGTTGCTCAATATGATTCCAGAGTATCCAGGCTCATTTGACTTTCGAAATATGGTGTCTCTGATCTCTGTTCATCCTTCATTAGTGGCAAATAAGAAGGTGTTCTCTGACTTAGAAAGTCAGCTAAATGAAAGAGAATGTCGGTTGGATCCAAATACTGGAGTAAAAACAAAATTTGTCGTTGAACTAATCCGACTCTGTGATGGCATGAGAGAGAGGGTTATAGTATTCAGCCAGTTACTTGATCCTCTAAGACTGATCAAGGAGCAACTCAATTCTCTCTTTCACTGGACTTTAGGCCGAGAGATTCTATATATGGATGGGGAACTTGATGTAAAGCAGCGCCAGAAATCAATAAGTTCTCTTAATGATCCTAAGAGTGATGCGAAAGTGCTGCTCGCATCAATAACGGCCTGTTCGGAAGGAATAAATCTTATAGGAGCCTCAAGAGTAGTTTTGCTTGATGTTCACTGGAATCCCTCGGTAGAACAGCAAGCCGTCAGTCGAGCCTACAGGAACGGTCAGACTAAATTTGTGCATGTTTACTGTCCAGTGGCATCGAAATGGGAGGTTAACAAGATTGAACAGCAGACGAGGAAAAAATATCATTCTGGTGTACTTTTGTCTAGGAATGAAGCGAATACTTGCAAAACAAATCCTTCTTGTTCTGTGCTTGAGGACAACATACTAGAATCCATGGTTCAGCATGAGAGTCTCCGTCATATTTTTGAAGAGCTACCTCATGAACCCCGTGCCTATGGCTTTAATTCTTTTAACCAACCTCCAAAAGTGAGCATTTAGGTCAGTTTGGGAATTTCAGGAAGCTTCTCCTGCACAATGAAGGTATGCTTTCTTCTCGTTTGCTGGTAACTGAAGCAATCAAACTTGTTTTGTCTATTTCGTCAACTACCTGTTTCTGAAAAAATGGCTAAAATCCTTTATCTCTTTCTTGTTATTCACCTTGTCAGATTGCTTGGAGTGTTTTTGCGTATGTGAAGGACACCTTTTTGTAGGACATACAGCTGAGCGTCGAGGAATTTTGAAGCCACCCTTCTCTGTTGTATTATATGACAGGTACACTAGCATACCATTGATAAGCTTTTCCCTGAAAATGCTAAGTGGTGTATTCACAAGAACTGCTGTAATTAATTCCTCGTCACTAATACTGATCAATCATGCCAGAACATGGAAGAAGTCATTAGTAGTTACTAATTAGTGCCTTTATCGACTACTACTATTATCTGGAGAGAGAACTCTTAACCAAGCTATTACGTACTATAGTTTCATTCGATACTACATTGTATTTTAGGTGTTTATACTGAATGTAAACATTAGGAATGGTGTTCTTTTAGACATGAGAGATTTTGGTTTCGAACATTTATACGGTTTGCAAGTGTGAAGAGGAGCCTTGGCGTAACTGGTAAAGTTTATAGGTTCAAGTCGTGGAAATAACCTCTTATGGAAATGTAGGGTAAGGCTGTGGTCCAACCCTTTCCTGGACCCCGCGCATAGTAGGAGCTTAGTGCAGCGGACTGCCTTTTTTATACGATTTGCTAGTGCAAAAGGGTAGATTATGTTTTCTTATTCCTTTCCTTCTGGTTTCAGGCATTTTGATGCAGTTTTGTGGGTTTGAAAAGAAAAAGAAAGCAAGAATGTGCAGATTCACACCTTGTTAATGAAGAAATGTTGATTCTCAAGTGGCAGATACAAGTTTTGATGTTCTTGTAACTGTAGAAAACACTGTTTTGCCAGTCAAATTATTTGTTTCAGAGCTGTGAAACACCTCTTGCTTCTTTTTATCTACTGTTAGCCTTGTATATGGGAAGCATATGCTTTAACATAATTGTATTTGGCTCAAGCCTTTTGGTAAATTGTATATAATATTATTCAAGTTGTAGATGGCAAACTGCCTTCATGCCTATTTGTATCCACTTTTCATTATATGTACATTAAAATTTCAAGATTTATTTTCAAAATAATTAAGTGAATATTTTATTTGGCTGTGATCATAATGACTTAACATTTAACTTACAAATTACTGAGAAGTGCCAAAAACGTGCATTTTTCACATGTAAAATTACACATTGACTACACAGTTAGTGGAGTTTGCAATTTGATGATATTAGAAGGGAAATAATAAAGTGGCAAAATCTTTTTTGTTTTAGGTTAGAGACGATTCCTCAAATTAAGGATTTAAAATTTTTACAACTTTTTGGTTACAGAAATGACCAAATTAAGGAAATAAAATGTACATTCTCTTGTGATATAGAGATGATAAGTGATAATTTAAGAAAGTATTAATAATATTAAGCCAAATTATTGTTTGATTGATCTGAAAAGAAACTCCGTCATCTGATCCCAAAATTAGGAAATAGATTTTGAAAGAGTCTCCTTATGTATAGCCTATATAGTTACTCTTTTTTTTTTTTAAAACCTTATATATACATAATTAGCTCAGAAATAAAAATTAAATCCATTCTCTTGAAGAAATATTAATAAATACATAAATAAGAAGAGGAAAAGGAAACAAAAAATCAATAATCATGAGCGAAAGCACTTCATTTTCCATATCATGAATAACTTCTTTGCTAAAATAAATAAAACTTATTTTTAATGTAATCTTAAAATTCACTTCTCCAAGCTAGAAAAAGACATTTTCTGGCAAAATAAAAAGAAAAGGAACAAAGAGCATTTCACTATTTCTCGTTCTTCCTTTTTCCCTTTTCGAGTTTTATTAACATTTCCATAACCAAGTAAACACACACACACACACACTCCCTTAGATTCCGACTTGATCTGTTTTTTCACATTTCTTCATTCTCAACGCATGAAAAATCTAGGTACATAATAATACATGGATTCTACATTTACGTACATTATATTTATTTTCCTGTTCATGATCAATTAATTGTTTTTTTTATAGTGTGCATGTGATCTGCAGATTGAAGAAGAAATACAGAGAGGAGTAAAGGGTTTCTATATAATATATGTTACATGCAGCGCAGGGGTGATCAGAAGAAAAGTGAATCACAGACAAATTATAGGAGAAATAGTAGTAGACTTAGTGGACGTTCAGGATCAGCTCAGCCTCAGTACCAAAGGGTCACCTCTGGAAAAGGCGGCGGTAGCTCTGTTCTACCTCCTCCTTCTCCCGATTCCTCTGTATCTTCTTCTCCCACCACGCCAAGGTATGGTTTTTTTTACTACTTATACTCAGAGGCGGGGCCAGGATTTGAATCTTATGGGTTCGGTATTCAAATTCTCTTAAGTTACTGGGTTCTAAATCGATAATTTATACATAATTCAATAACATTTTTAAGATAAATACACAGTTTGGACAAAGGTTATATCGGAAGGGGTAACTCTCCCCCGGCTTATACTCCCTTTGTCCCATTTTATGTGGTGGGGTTCGGAGTATGAAAGCCAAAGTACCTAATTTTCGGTGTGAATTCGGACCAGAGGCGGAACCAGAATTTGAAGTTTATGGGTTCTGAACTTGCCATCAAACTAATAGCGCGATTTAGTTACTGTGTTGGTAATTAAATTTTTATACATATTTAATGGATTTCCTAATACAAATACAAGGTCTAAGCAAAAGATACTGGGATTGTAGGAACCCGTTTATTAATACTGTAGCTATGCCCCTGATTCGGACCCACATTTTTCAAGTTTTTTGAAATAAAATTTATACGTTTGAGAATTACTTAAGAAGTACATAATCACAATAGTTGATAATTCTAAATGTTCATGGAAAAGTCATGGTCAAAGAAAAACTTGTTTGACTCTTCAAATAATATTTATGTCACATAAAATGGGACACGGGGAATGTGTATTTGTGGAATGAAAACAAGCCGAAATAGAGCAGAATGGATATAGAGGATTCGTGTAATCGACCTCAACTAGTTCTGGATTAAGGCGTATACTTGTGCTTAGAATACATAATGCTGATGCATTCTGATACATGTATGTCAAATAAACAAAGGTTTGCATTTTCTAATGTGATAAACGAATACTAGTACAAGAAAAATGTGACTGAGTTAAGAAATAACCTAGATAGTATTTGCTTGGGAAGAAAAGGAAATACAACAAAGAAGTGTTAATTAGCTCATGCATTCGATGAGTTTTCAGGATCTTCAGTTGCTCCAACTTCAGATAAATCTGTTGAGCCATCAGATAGAGTTGTCTGTTAAATCTCTTCTAGGAAGTTGGAGATCAGTTAAGTTTGATGAAGAAACAGATATTAGTCCTGAAAATGTCTGCTTAATCTGTTCTATGAAGTAGGATATCAGTTAAGTTTGATTTTGCTTGTGGATTTGCATCGGAAGCTTGATAGTTTCCTGTGCAAGTGATCGGGCTTCCTATTTATCCAAATTCATAATTCACTGCAAAGCATAACCCCTAAATTACCAGTATTCTCCTCATTGTCCCGTTACACTTTGCTACATTGAAAAAATGAGTTAATTGTGGTTTAGTTTGAACTGCGCTTTGTAGTTGGTTTGAGTTCCTTCAGTAGAATGTTACTTTGTTATCGTAAAGTTATTGATCTATTTATCTTATTGAGCTATTTCACTTTTGAGGAGCTTCCTACAGGGCAATCATCAACTGCACACGACATGCATCTGAATTTTTAGACATACTTGCATGCAACTTCTTAGTGTCTTCATGGACAAATTTATTTAATCGAGAAATTTTTTGGTTGAAGAAAAGTTGACTTTTTATAATGATTTCTTATATTAGTTTCAAGAAGTCTGATGGAGAAACTGGTTCACTGAAAGTGACCGATGCTATTGCTGATCAGGAGTCTGTTGCTCTGCAAAATGATGCCCCTACCAGAATCTCAGGATCAGGTTTCTGTATTTTCCTTTAACCATTAACTATTTATCTGGTTCATATTCCTTCCGAAAATTCCTTGATTTAATGGTTTGCTGCTTAATTGAATTTCTTGTCAACAATTAGCAAAATTCCTTCTAGCTTATCTGCATTGCGTTATGGTTTACTGCAATGATCTTAGTTTGTCGTATCACTTGAGATTTCACAGCCGTTTCCCTTCACCTCCGTCAATGAAAAAATTCCATGCATATTGGATTTCTTAACTTTTCGTATGTTTGACACTCTTAATGTTAGCGGAGTTTTAAGAACTCTAAAACAGCTCAAAGCATTTTGCATATTCCGGAGGGGTTAGTAAAAGTGATTCTTATTAAAAGTGATTCTTCATAGAAATACTGGTAAACCATTGATTTTATAGAAGTCCAAACTGTTTCTGAGTATCTCTAGGTTAATGGGCAAAATGATGATCAGAAGCTTACATTGGTCCTGCAGACGGTAAAGGATCTAGAATCTAGATTTTTGGAATCTGTTTGTAGCAACTGCACATGGATCTATTGCATGAATTATGAAATTGGAAGCTAAATTACCAAAGGTGTGATACTACTAAAGCTTAAGGGAATAATCTCAAAGAAATCCAAGAATAAACGAGATTTGCAGCCTGCAGTACGTAAAAATTGCAAAAATCAATGCTGGTTTACAAGAAAAAGTTATCTGGGAAAATTGAACTTGTAATGGAATAAAGAATGCATAAACTAAGCACGTCCAACATGCTACGTCTTTTGTGGGCTCAATGTGATGATCAGAGAGGCATAACTTTTTTCTCGTTTTTGTTCTTTTTGTGCTCTCTTTTTATTTGTGTAAGTACTAGTTTTCATTTCTTTATTTTCTCAAGTTACCTCTCATCTGGTGTGACCCTCATCATTTATATCAATAATTTGATAGAAAAAATAAATAGGTGATGTGATGTGATGTGATGTGATGCGATGCCTTTTGTTCTCATTATTTCATGCGTTCAATGAGTTTTAAGGATCTTCAATTGCTCCAATTTCAGATAAATTTATTGAGCCAGCAGATACAGTCAGACACGACGATAACCAAATGGTTTCTAGTGCTCTTTCTTCTCAACATGCATCTATAAACTCGGATCAATCAGCTCCCAAGACCCCCGTGAAAGGTATTCTTGCTGTCATGTATGTCCTTAGTAATTAGACATTAAAGAATTTCCAAATGCAATTTTCTCTTGATGGATTCTGCTTCTGTCGGTAATTGGATGCTCAAGTGTGTGGAAATCACAGTAAAGATGGTAATGAATTGAACAGTGGACATATATGATTATACCCACTCCATAAATCGGCTTATGTATCTGCATTATTTTTTCTGTATTGATAAGGTTTTGAGGATTTCCAATGCTGTTTCATTTACTTGTGTTCCAATGCAGATGACACTTCTAAGAAAGTCTCTCTCCAGTTTGGAAGCTTTACGCCAGGTTTTGTGAATGGGATGCAGGTACCATATATGACATGTCATTCATATATTCCATGTGCTTTACGAGAGGATAAGTTATCCTTTAATAAAAGGATAACATTTAACTTCTTGTTAAAATTTTTGCTCTTAACTTTAGATTCCTCAAAGAACCTGCTCAGCACCGCCCAACATGGATGAGCAGAAGCGCCATCAGGTAGTGTAAGCTGTCTAGTAATTCTTTATGGTTTGTTTTCTCTGCAGATACTACATCAGGTTGGAATTGGCTAACTATTTGAATGAACCAAAAGCACTAAAAGTTCACTCAAATTATATAAAATTGCATGGAGAAACTTGAACAGCTCCTCCTCACAATAGTTATTATCTAACATTTTAGTGCGTTATTTCTGAGTGGTATCAAGATAATGTTTAACTCAAGTAATACATTTGCGCCACTATTAAGCTTCTCTTCCAATGCCGCATGTGGCTGATTGAAAAACCTGTTCTCAGAATTTGGACATGTATCTCCACAGTGATAGATAGAGCTGGCTGTAGAGATTGCATCGTCTATCTGTCTTTGTTATTGGTAACTGAAACTTGAGCTTGTTTAAAGCAAAGGAATCGTCTTTTCATTATTTGTTTCAGGGACAACATTTGAAGTAATATTATGGGTGCTTTTCAACTTTCTAGCACTTTTCAATTGCCAAAGTGATGTTCTGATTTGTATTTTCGGTGGAACGTTAATCATCTCCTTAAAGCAACATTCTGTTTTGCAGGCACGATCTAGTCTTTTCAGGCCACTGCAGCTTTTGCCTTCTTCTGCTTTACATCAGCCACAGCCGAGGGAGGACATTGGGAAGCCGACGAATAAAACTCCTGATCCTCAACATTTTCCTGGAAGGGATCTACCCATTCATGTTTCACCTGCTCATCCTGTCAGTAACATGCAGAAGTTATCCTCTCTCCCTTTTCCTGGGGTTCCAGTCAATCCTCCTTTTATGCAGCCACATGGTCTTGTGCAGTTCGGAATGCCCGGAGCACAGGTTCATCAAGGAATGCCCTGTTCTTCATTTCCGATGCCAATGCCACTACCAGTTGGAAATCCCAACATCAGGCATCCCCCATTTGTCCCTGGTCTCCAACCTCACCATATGCAGCTTCAGGGAGTGATGCAGCAGGGTCAGATGATGAACTTCCCTCCCAAATTTGGTCATCAGCTAAGCTCTCAGTTTGGCAGCACGGGAGTTGGGATTTCACCACAGTTTGGTCAGCATGTTAGGAATGTTAATCCTCGTCGATCTGTTAAAATTACTCATCCTGACACTAAAGAAGAGTTGAGACTAGATGATAAGGTTGACATGAAGTTGGATGGTGGTTCATCTGGCTTGGCAATACATCATCTTGGGGGCTTACCATCACAGCCTATGCTTTATGGTCCATCTCGTCCTATGAACTTTTTTCCACATGTGCAGCCAAGTCCTATTTTCTTACAAAATCCTACTTCGGTTCCTATAACAAACTCCCTTGTGGCTCCCTGTGCTCCAGCACTAGGGTATAACTCTCCAGGTAGGCAAGATTACTAACTTTTGTTGGTGATTATGCTTTTAATATTGATATTATTTTTTGTCTGCAACTTTAAAACGTATGCGTGGTCTCCAGCTTCAGTTCATGTGGCCGTTAACCAAGCTCCTGGTTCTGTTGGAAGAGAGCTTTTGACATCTTCATTTCCAATTGCCAAGAAGACAACGGAAACAGAAAAAGCACAGCAACCAGCTTTGGGAGCTTGCTCTAATGAAGAGGAACCAAAGATTCTCTCAGAAACATCTGTCGAGGTGTCAGAATCTGCCTCTAAGCCAACACCATTTGCTTCACCCTCTGATAAATCACTTGTTTCTGTTGATAAACCTCCTTCTAGTGGTGCTACATCTGTAGAAAGAAATATTAACCATGTTCGAGGAGTCAATTATATTGAGACCGAGTTGAAGAACCCTCCCAATAAAAGCCAATTGCATCCTCAACAACAACGAGAGGTATGTTTACTTTTGCTGATTATTTTTAAAATGCCTTAAGCATTCTCATAACTTTGTCATTCTCTGAATCAGGCAGGAAACCCCACGTACATATCGAATCCTTCTCCACCAAATTCAGTAGACAGTATTTCAGAATGTCAAAATGCTGAAACTATAGAAACCCAAGCAACTTCAACACTATCAAAAACGCTTGGTGATGCTTCCATTTGTTCTGGAGCATCACAACGTAATGCAGATGAAGCTTCAGAACAATCTAGCCTGACAACTGATGAGGGGAATGTGATTGCTGGTAAGGGCATTAGACAAGGACAACTTACAACTAATCCATCTGAACGGCCTTCTCTGGGCATAAAAAATGAGGATACTTATAGCTCCATGACAGCGAAAGCAAGTGAACAAACTGAAAGAAACTCACATTTAGCAACGGAAAATGGTAGGAATGCATCAGATCAACTATCGAGTGTGGGTGGCTGTGAAACTAACAATGTGGTTCATAAGTTGTCACATTCTGCTGCCTCCTTATCAGGTCACAATATTTCTGATGTTATGGTGCCTGGGTGTGGTTCACCGAAATATTTAACTGAAGATAATAAATTAGGATCGATATCTCCTGAAACTAGACCTGCTGCTAAAACAAATAATAAAGATGTTTTGCTTTCTGCATCTGGAGCAAAGCATCATGAGGATTCTCATACTCCCACTTCACCATCATCTCCATCATATACCAAAACAAGGGGAAAAGTCTCTGAGGAAACAAAAATAGAATATCGTCGCGTTCAAGGATCAGGTTCAAAGGATAAACCTTCAAATAAGGTGAAAAGTACAAACTCCAGGGGAAAGAAAAAGAGGAGAGAAATTCTTCAGAAAGCTGATGCGGCTGGGGACACGTTAGATCTTTATATGGCATTTAAGGGACCCAAGGAGAAACAACAGTCTTCTGTTTCTTCAGAAAGTCTTGAGAGTTGCACCAGTCTCACTGCAATGAAGATATCATCGAGTTCCAACGAAGAAGATTTTTCCGCAAATGAAGATAAAAAGAGTACAGGTGAACCTAACAACTGGGAAGATGCTGCTATGTCAACTCCAAAGTTGGAAAATTCCGGTAACAACAAAATTGTTAATGATATGCTGAGGCATCCAAATGGTGGAAGTGCCACTACAGGCAAAATGAGATACTCAAGAGGTTTCCTTCTTACCCTTTCTTCTCATTTTGCTGATCTTCCTGCTAATTTTGAAGTTCCATGGCATATGGTGGAGGCCCTTTTGAGTCCTAATGCCAGCATTTCAAAAGGGGTAGATTTTAACAAGAATGACCCGAATTCCTGTCCTGGTCAAACCAATACTAGCAGACAAGGTAGCTCTTCTTGGACTGAGCACCGTCCTACTGGAATGGCGGATGATAGTAGGTGGGTCAATGAGCAATATATTGATATCAACCAAGGGGGCAGTGCTAATGGTCCTCGTTCAGGTCGAGGAAACCACAAGAATATGAGGAATCTACAAGGACAGCCACCTAGCCAGTATGTATCTGTGTTTCCTGCTGGTGCAATGCTGCCATTGGCCTCTCATGGAGGAGTACAACATATTCGGTCCGATGCCAACTGTTGGCAGCGGGTTTCTGGCTCCCGAAAAGGATTAATGCCTTCTCCTTACTCTCCGCTGCAAGTTATGCACAAAGCTGACAAGAAATATGAGATACGTAAAGTGACTGATGAGGAAGAGGCAAAACGACGACAGCTAAAAGCTATCCTCAACAAGCTAACTCCACAAAATTTTGAGAAGCTGTTTGAGCAAGTAAAGGAAGTTAATATTGACAGTGCTAACACTCTTGCTGGTGTGATTTCACAGATATTTGACAAAGCTCTAATGGAACCAACATTTTGTGAGATGTACGCAAATTTCTGTTCTCATCTAGCTGGGGAACTTCCTGATTTTGTGGAGGACGATCAGAAAATAACCTTTAAGAGACTGCTCCTTGATAAATGCCAGGAGGAGTTCGAGAGAGGTGAAAGAGAAGAGGCAGAAGCCGACAGTATGGAAGAGTACGGAGAGGTGAAGCTGTCAGAGGGGAAGAGAGAGGAGAAGAGGTTACAAGCGCGAAGAAGGATGTTAGGGAACATAAGATTGATTGGAGAATTATACAAGAAGAAGATGCTTACAGAGAGGATAATGCATGAGTGCATCCAGAAATTGCTGGGGCAGTACCAGACTCCAGATGAAGAAGATATTGAGGCTCTCTGCAAACTTATGAGCACTATAGGAGATATGATCGACCACTCCAAGGCGAAGGATTACATGGATGCCTATTTTGACATGATGACGACAATGGCTAATAATACAGATTTGTCTTCTAGGGTGAGGTTTATGTTGATGGATATTATTGATTTGAGAAAAAATAAGTGGCAGCAAAGAAGAAAAGTAGAAGGCCCCAAAAAGATAGAGGAAGTGCGAAGGGATGCTGTTCAAGAACGTCGAGCTCAGGTCACCCGGTCCACTCGTGGTCCAAGCACTGTTTCTTCTTCTAGAAGAGGGCAGCCCGCAGATTTAGGTCCTCGGCCATCCATGTTTTCTCCTCCAGCTCCTCAAATGACTCCATTTCGTGGAATGACATCACAAAATCGCGGATTTGGAAACCAAGATTTCAGGTCAGAATCTAGACATCCACATGAGAGTAGGACATCATCAGCTGCCTTGCCACAGCGACCTGTTGATGATAAAACAATGAGCCTTGGTCCGCGGGGAAGCCCCGGAAGGGCAACGTCTTTCAGGGGCCCACCAATGCATTCTGGTGGTCCTGTGGCAGATGTACATGCTGGTTTTGGAGAATCCAGAAGACCGGCTGCTGGTTCAGGTGGGCGGAATCCAACATCCGGGTGGTCACCATACAACCCAAGACAAGAATCGACATCCAAATATGCTCCTGGGACAGTTTTGAAGCCTATTGCTTATGCTCGACCAAATCAACATGAGCACGAACATTATGCAGAAAGAGAAGTAACAAATATAAATCCTTCAGGGAGATCTGCGGAACCACCAGCTGCAGCCCATTCGCATAGACCGTCTGCTGTGTCAAATTCACCAGGAATGATATGGTCCGAAGAATGTCTTAGAGAAATGTCGATTGCAGCTATTCGAGAATTTTACAGGTAGATTTTCTCTCTTCTATTGTTAGATTTGTCTATAACCTAATTGCTAATCCTTTCTTTTACGATGAATCCATAACAGAAACAGTGTTGAAAACTATACGTGACAAGTGAATTACTGATCATAAATTGTAAAAAAAAAAAAAGGCAGCCCGGTGCATTAAGCTCCCACTATGAAAAAAAAAAAAAAAAAACTCCCACTATGCGCGGGGTCAGGGAAAGGGCCGGACCACAAAGGTCTATTGTACGTAGCTCGAACACGTAACAAGTGAATTACTGATCATAAAATGTAAATAAAGATTATAACTTGAGGACTTTTTTCAGAGTCTGCATCTTAGCAAGAATGTAAAAGAACCATCTGAAGAAAATGGTGCATATAAGACCTGCTAATTAATTACGAAGTTTTTGAAATATGGTTACTTTTATAGACTTTCCGCCTCAGTGTAATTAATGAGATGGAGTATTTGTTTGGACAGATCTGTAACGTGAAAGTTATTCTAGTAAGGAAAAGAACTCCTATAATTGTAGCTTCACATTCAACCAACTTTGTTAAGGAAACTTGTAGCGAAGAAAACCATTAACTACATTTACATAATGTATTTGCCATGCTTCCTTCATTCTGTTTGACTACATGAAAGAAGATCCTTTCAGGGATTTCCCACTTTTAATTTGAAGGAAAAGAAAAATGATAAGCTTCCTATCTATTTTCTCTTCTTAATATTCATTCAAGTAATCTCAAGAATCCTGCTCTTCCTATATTTCACTTTACAGCTATAATGCGTGTGATTTTCTGGTTCCAGTGCAGTTGATGAGGATGAAGTTGTTCTACGCATTAGAGAGTTGAACTCACCAAGCTTCCTTCCAATGATGTTATCGATATGGGTAAATGACTCATTTCAGAGGAAAGAAAGGGATAGAGATCTTCTTGCTCGACTTCTTATTAGTCTTACGAAGTCCAAGGTGGTACCAGATATCAGACAGCTCATTGAGGGGTAAGCAGCCAATTTCTTTTGTAATTCAATCCGAGTCTTTGCTTATAATTGGTTTTCTTTAAGCAGGTTTGAATCAGTTTTAGCTACTTTGGAGGATGAAGTTACTGATGCTCCAAAAGCAGCTACATTTCTTGGTCATATTTTAGGTAGATTAATTAGTGAAAATGTGATCTCTCTGGAAGAAACAGGACGTCTTATACGACATGCTGGTGAGGAGCCTGGTCATCTTCTGCAAACTGGATTGGGATATGAAGTTGTCGAAAGTACATTTAACCTTATAAGATCAGAGAAGGGAGAATCAGCCTTGAGAGATATCTGCAGCGCCTCCAGCAATAAGTTGGAAGATTTTAGACCGCCTGAGCTGTCCAAATGAACCATTTTTCTCATAAGGTGGCAACAATAACCTTTTGTTTTCGACGTGGTTAACATTATTTTGCCTAAGAACAAATGCAGAAGCAGGACAACTGAATATGCAGAATTTTTGGTGTAATGCTTAGACGTGTACAAAATGGTAAAATTTGTGAGATCAATTATTGTGAAGCATATACCAATTCAACTTACTGGGCTCCTTTAAGTGTTTTCTAAGATACTAGTAATGTTCTTCTCCCTACGTTCCTTTTAGCCCTTGGCTATTATCTTCCCCCATTTTGGTCTATTATTTGTTAGGTCATAAGTTTATGGTGCAGGTGGCATGCGACAACCAAGTCTCACTTCTGAATTTTATTCAATGAAACTACCTCTCTTTTTATTTATATTGAACCTTTGGCAAATAAGATTGGAAGCAAGCATAAGTCCGGACCGAAAGTGGGTACTGGAATGCAGGTGGGAAACCAAAAAAATAAATCATGTGGTTTCAACCGCATAATTAGAGTTTACTAATTAATTTGATATTCCTATATGACTTGCTAGTAGGCAGTTGATAGTTTCCCCCCATTCGTACCTATCAGTATCAGTAGCACTCATGTACCTTCATATTCTTAGATCTATATTACGTCATGTTCTTTAGTTCGCTTAACTTATCGTATTTCCTTGTTACTCTCTTTGTTTCAATTAAGATCACACATTTTCCGTATTAGTCCGTTTAAAAAAGAATGACACATTTCTACAATTGAAAATAATTCAATTTTAAATTCTTCATTTTACCCATTTTACCCTTAATGAGAAGCTTTTATAACCACACAAATGTCATGACCTCACAAAGTTTTTACCCCTTAAGCTTTTAAGACCACAAGTTTCTAAAGTCTTTTTTTTCTTCTTAAACTCCATGCCGAGTCAAACTACCTCATCTATATTGAAACGGAGGGAGTACTATTTAGTACTACTTATTCTTTTATTCCTCTTTTTCTTCTCTCTTCCTGTTCTTTCTTTTATTCTTCTTCTTTCTCACCTTTTATGAGCTGAGAGTCTATTAGATACAACCTCTGTACCTTCAATAAGTAGTGGTAAGTCCTGCGTACACGCTACCCTCCCTAGATCCACTTGTGAGAATACACTGAAATTACTGTTGTTGTTGTTGTTGTTGTTGTTGTTGTTGTCTTGCTAGTGGGAAGTAGCAGGTATTGAGTTAAAGATTCGAGGTGTACGCTAGCTGGTGCGAACACCATCTTTATAGAAAATATTGGTACTCTATGCATTAAAGTATCTAAGGTTATTAAATGTAGGTGTATATTTAGTACTTAACCAAAAAAAAGTATATCCAATGTATGTTATTACTACTAGATGGTGATGGCCCGTGCTATTGTCACGACCTAAGTTCGCCCTCCGTGAACTGTCGTGAGGACACCTAGTCTCTACGACTAAGTAAGCCTAACAATTGCGAAAAAAGAAACAAAATGCGAAAAAACTGATAAAATATGAAGATAAGAAATTATAGATATGTTTAAGATGCCTCTCGGCATATACTAATACAAGATCTCAAAAACTGAACAACTTCCCAAAACCCAGATTCTCATGAAATTACAAGCTGTTGAATAACTACAAGTGTCTAACTCCAGAATGTCTAAACAAAAGTAAATACAGAAGGGCTAATACTATGAGAGAGAATGGAAAGTGACTCCTCGGTCTGCAAACGCGGAAGACATACCTCGAAGTCTCTAGAGAATCGCCTCGCCTCAAAGGTAGTAGGACTGAGTCGAAGTACCTAGATCTGCACATAAAAAACATGCACAGAAAGGGAATGAGTACACCACAACGGTACTCAGTAAGTGCCAAGCCTAACCTCGGTCGAGTAGTGATGAGGAAGGTCAGGGCCCTACTGATTATAGCTGAAAAACGAGGCAAAACAATATAGAATACGACAATAAAATTAAATGCTAACAGTATGAAGTAACATATGATAATAAGAATAACAACAACTATAATAGAGACAAAATAATCACAAAAGGAATACAACTCAACACAGAGATAACAACCGGAGATCTCTCAGTATTCCGAGGATCTCTTAGTATCCTCAATATGTGTGCTGGGGATCTCTCGGTATCCCAAGGATCTCTTAGTATCCTCAATATACGTGCTGGGGATCTCTCGGTATCCCGCATTACAGTGCAAATCAATATATAGCCAGAGGATCTCCCGGAATACAAATCCATAGTCCCAAAGTAAACAGGCAGGGGGATCTTCCGGGATACCGTCCCGTAGTCCTAAAGTAAACACACAACAACAACAACATGAAAAATACTCAATTAAATTCAAATTTTATACCAAGGTAAAATAGGTATTTCTAACCTAGCATGCTGCACATAATCTAAATAAGACAGTTTGAGCAAGTAAAGCAATTAAGTCAATTAGACATGCTTCCCTAAGCTTACAACATGTTTAAATTGCAAGTAGTATAAACAGGAAAGGAAACACAATTAAAGTTACTTAATGAGAACAGGATTTTCAACAATTAGCACAAGTACGCACTCGTTACCTCACGTACAAGTCATTTCAAATATCAACAATACCAAATCCTAAGGGAGTTCCCCCACACAAGGTTAGGCAAGCCACTTACCTCGAACCGGCTCAAAATCAACCCGAAACCACGCTCTTGCCATGAGTACTCGACTCCAAATGGCCCAAATCTATTCAAATCAATTACATAATGTAAATATAACTTCAAGTAACTGATTCCACTAATTAATTCTAAGCTAATACGCGAAATTAGGAAAAATGACCAAAATGCCCCATGCCCACGTCTCGGAATCGGGTAAAGGTTACGGATTATGAAACCTCATTCACTCACGAGTCTAACCATACCAAAATTATCCAAATCCGATATCGAATCCCCAATCAAAACTCAAAATTTAAGTCTAAGAACTTTCCAAATTTTCCTCAATTTCTCACCCCAAATCCGAAATTAGATGATGAATTCATGTTTAGATTAATGGGTTATAGGCAAAAAGGAGTTAGGAATCATTACCATATCGAAATCTCTGAAAATCCCTCAAAACCTAGCTCAAATCCGAGCTCCCAAGCTCTAGTTTTGATAAAAATGGCTAAACCCTCGACTTTGAAATTTTTTATTCTGCCCAGATAAATCCTTCTTCGCGAACGCGGAAGGACCCTCGTGTTCACGAAGCACAACTTCGCTTGGTCCAGTTTTCCTTCATCACGAATGCGATGTCCCTGTCGCGAACGCGGTGACCATCCTCCCTTCCTATGCGAACGCGGGACCATCTTCGCGAACGCGTAGGTATAAGACCTCACAGCCTCGCGAACGCGGGAACACCTTTGAAAATGTGAAGCGTTAAATTTCCACCAGTCCCAGATCCTCTTTGCGAACGCGAGACCCCACTCGCGAATGCGAAGAAGAAAACAAGAACTGGAGACTTGCTGCAATTTTCTGCAATTCTCTAAGTCCAAAAATGACCCATTGAGCATCCAAAACACACCCGAGGCCCCCGGGTCCTCAACCAAACATGCCAACCAATTCTAAAACATCATTCAAACTTGTTACAACCTTCGGAACGCTCAAAACAATATCAAAACACCAAATTAATATCGGATTCAAGCCTAAGAACTCCCAAAACTCTCAAATTACACTTTCGATCAAAAAGTCTATCAAACCTCGTCCGAATGACCTGAAATTTTGCAAGCACGTCACATTCAACACTACAGAGCTAATCCAACTTCCAAAATTCAATTCTGACCCCGATATCAAAATTCCACTATCGAACCGGAAACTTCAAAAATTCAACTTTCGGCATTTTAAGCCTAAATAAGCTACGGACCTCCAAAACACAATCCGAACACGCCCCTAAACCTGAAATCACCCAACAGAGCTAATGGAACCGACAAAATCCCATTCCGAGGCAGTCTTTATACTACTCCAACTACATTCCAAATTCTAAAGCTTAAGCTCTCTTTTAGGGACTAAGTGTCCCAAAACACTCCGAAACTCAAAACCAAACATCTCGGCAAATCAAAATAGCAGAAACAAACACGGGGAAAGCAATTAATAGGGGATCTGGGTGTTAATTCTTAAAACGACCGGCCGGGTCATTACATCTTCCTACACTTAAATATTCGCTCATCCTCAAACGAGCATAGAGACATACCTGAAGTAGTAAAAAGATGAGGGTAACGACTGCGCACATCTTGCTCGGTCGCCCGGGTTGCCTCCTCGACCGGCTGACCCCGCCACTGAACCTTCACTGATACAATGTTCTTTGACCTCATCTTTATAACCTACTTGTCCATTATCTCCACTGGCTCCTCAACATAACTAGGTCCTTGTCCAATTGAACTGAACAGAAATCCAACACGTGCGACGGATCACCGTGATACTTCCGAAGTATCGAAACATGAAATATCAGATGAACTCCTGTAAGACTGGGAGGTAAGGCAAGCTTATAAGCAACCTCCCCAACACGCCGCAATATCTCAAAAGGACCAATAAACCTCGGACTCAACTTTCCTTTCTTCCCAAATCTCATAACGCCCTTTATAGGTGAAACCCGAAACAGAACCCGCTCTCCAACCATATAGGAAACATCATGAACCTTTCGATCCGCATAACTCTTCTGTCTGGACTGGGCTGTATGGAGTCTAGCTTGAATCACCTTAACCTTCCCCAAAGCATCCTGAACCAAGACTGTGCCCAATAATCTAGCCTCACTCGGCTCAAACCAACCCACCGGGGATCTACAACGCCCACCATATAAAGTCTCATACGGTGCCATCTGAATGCTGGACTGATAGTTGTTGTTGTAGGCAAACTCCGCCAATGGAAAGAACTGGTCCCAAGACCCTCCAAACTCAATCACACACGCACGGAGCATATCCTCAAGAATCTGAATAGTGCGCTCGAACTGTCCGTCCGTCTGAGGGTGAAATGCTGTACTCAACTGTACCCAACTCATACTATACGACCCTCCAGAACCGTGATGTGAACCGAGTACCTTTATCTGAAATGATGGAAACTGGAATACCATGCAGATGAACAATCTCCTGGATCTAAATCTCCGCCAATCGCTCTGAAGAATAGGTAGTACATATAGGGATGAAGTGCGCGGACTTGGTCAACCGATCCACAATTGCCCAAATGGCATCAAACTATCTTAAAGCCCATGGGAGCCCAACTAAGAAGTCCATGGTGATTCGCTCCTACTTCCACTCCGGAATCTCTATCTGCTGAAGCAACCCACTCGGTCTCTGGTGCTCGTACTTCACCTGCTAGAAGTTAAGACACCGGGTTACAAACCCAACTATATCTTTCTTCATCCGCCTCCACCAATCGTGCTGTCTCAAATCCTGGTACATCTTCACAGTAGCCAGATGAATGGAATACAGCGAACTATGGGTCTCCTCTAAAATCAACTCCCGAAGCCCATCAATATTAGGTACACATACCAGAACTTGCATCCTCAATACCTCATCATCACTAATAGTCACATCTCTGGCATCTACATGCAGAACCTTGTCCTTGAGGACAAGCAAATGAGGGTCATCAAATTGACGTTCCCGGATACGATCAAATAAGGAAGACTGAGAAACCACGCAAGCTAGAACCTGACTGCGCTCCGAAAGATCCAATCTCACGAACTGGATGGCTAAGGCCTGAACAACCATCACCATGGGCCTCTCCGTTGCTGGTAAATAAGCCAAGCTCACAAAACTCTCTGCCCTGTAGCTCAAAACATCGGCCACCACATTGGACTTGCCCGGATGATATAAGATAGTGATATCATAGTCCTTCAGCAGCTCTAACAATCTCCTCT
This sequence comes from Nicotiana sylvestris, assembly GCF_000393655.2. Lineage (NCBI taxonomy): Eukaryota > Viridiplantae > Streptophyta > Magnoliopsida > Solanales > Solanaceae > Nicotiana > Nicotiana sylvestris. The sequence goes on from NC_091064.1 coordinate 197,903,944, forward strand.
GGTGCAAATTAAGATCCTTCCGCTTGAACAGATGCTGCAAACATCGGTGATCAGTATAAATCTCACATGGCACACCGTACAAATAATGATACCAGATCTTCAAGGCATGAACAATAGCAGCTAACTCGAGATCATGGACATGATAATTCTTCTCATGTACCTTCAACTGTCTGGACACGTAGGCAATCACCCTACCGTCCTGCATCAATACCGCTCCAAGGACAATCTTCGAGGCACCACAATAGATAGTATAAGACCTCGAACCTGTAAGCAATATCAAAACTAGGGTTGTAGTCAAAGCTGTCCTGGGCTTCTGAAAACTTGCCTCACACTCTTCCATCCACTGGAACGGAGCACCCTTATGGGCCAGCCTGGTCATAGGGGTTGGAATAGATGAAAACCCCTCAACAAATCGACGGTAATAACCCGCCAAGTCAAGAAAACTGCGGATCTCTATAGCTGAGGATGGTCGGGGCCAACTCTGCACTTCATCCACTTTCTTTGGATCCATCTGAATACCCTCACTCGATACCACGTGGCCTAAGAATGCCACAGAATCCAACCAAAACTCACATTTCGAGAACTTTGCATATAACTTCTTTTCCCTCAAAGTCTGAAGCACTGTCCTCAGGTGCTGCTCATGATCTTCCCGACTCCGGGAGTATACCAGAATATCATCAATAAAGACAATGACGAATGAGTCAAGATATGGCCGGAACACACTGTGCATCAAATGCATAAAGGCTGTCGGGGCATTGGTCAGCCCAAATGACATAACAAGGAACTCGTAATGACCATACCGAATTTTGAAAGCAATCTTCAGGATATTTGGCTCCCGAATATTCAACTGATGGTAACCTGAACGCAAGTCAATCGTAGAAAACACTCGTGTACCCTGTAGCTGATCGAACAAAATCATCAATACAAGGAAAAGGATAACAGTTCTTCACTGTAACTTTGTTCAACTGGCGGTAATCAATGAATATACGCATAGAACCATCCTTTTTCTTCACAAGCAAGATAGGAGCACCCAAAGTTGATACACTGGGCCGAATAAAACCCTTATCAAGCAATTCCTATAACTGATCCTTCAACTCAGGAGGGGCCATACGATACAGAGGAATAGAAATAGGCTGAGTGCCCGGCAACAGATCAATGCCAAAATCAATATCTCTATCGGGCGGCATGCTCGAAAGATCAGCTGGAAACACATCAGAAAAATCCTGTACTACTAGGCTGAATCAACTGTAGGGGTATCAATACTGAAATCTCTCACATAAGCTAGATACACGTCACACCCCTTATCAACCATACGCTGAGCCTTAAGGAATGACATAACTCTACTGGAAGTATGATCTAAGGTACCCCTCCACTCTACTCGCGGTACACCTAGTATAGCCAGCGTCACGATTTTGGCGTGACAATCAAGAATAGCATAATGGGGCGATAACCAGTCTATTCCCAAGATAACATCAAAATCTACCATGCTGAGTAATAATAAATCAACTCTGGTCTCAAAACCACTAAGAGAAACCACACACGACTGATAAACGCGGTCCACAACAAGAGAATCTTCCATAAGAGTAGAAAAATAAATAGGGGAACTCAAAGAATCCCGAGATACACCCAAATGCGGGGCAAAATAAGAAGACATATAAGAATAAGTGGAGCCTGGATCGAATAAAACCGATGCATCTCTATGACAAACCAGGACAATACCTATAATGACAGAATCGGAGGCGACAACCTCGATACGGGAAAGAAGGGCATAATATCTGGCCTGGCCTCCCCTTCTAGGGCGACCTCTACATCCCCGACCTCCACCTCTAGCTGGCTGAGCAGGTGGGGTAGCAACTAGAGCTGTAACCATAGCCTGAGAACTCTGCGGGGCACGCTGTGGCTAAGAAGTCTGTGGAGGTGCACTTCTCCCAAGTCTAGGTCAATCTCTCACCACATGGCGTGTGTCACCACACTCAAAAAAATCTCTGGGAGGACATGTAGGTGTGACTGGTTCGGGCCAGGTCTACTGGACTGACCTCTGAAAGCACCCCGCACATGAGACGCACTAGATACTGGAGGTGCATAATAAGGCTCTTGGGGCATAGGAGGAGCTGGAATACCACTGGCTACTAGAAGAGCTGAATGAACGGGGCGACTCATATAACCCCTACCATGATGAACTGCAGCTGGAGCACGGGCACCAAAATAATGGCCTGACTCTCGAGATCTCTTGTCCTCCCTCTCCTATCTGTCCCGAGCATGCATACCCTCTATCCTCCTAGCAATGTTCACCACCTGCTAATAAGAAATATCCATCTCCAACTCACGAGCCATGCAAGGCCTGATTTTGGGAATAAGCCCCTCAATAAACCGGCGAACACTCTCGCGACCAGTAGAAACCAAGGCTGGGGCATGTCTAGCCAAGCTAGTGTAACAGACAACATACTCCGAGACAGTCATAGTACCCTGGTGCAAATGCTCAAACTCTGCGCGCCATGCATCCCTGAGGCTCTGAGGAACATATCTGAAAACTGAGTCCAAGTCAGGGAAGCTACCTCATCCGGACTGTCTAACTCATAGGTACGCCACCACTCATAGGCAGCTCCTCGAAGCTGGAAAGTAGTGAAGGAAACCCCGCTCGATCCTGATATACCCATGGTACGGAGGATATGGTAGCACTCATCTAGAAATCCCAGAGCATCATCTGATGCTAGACCATTGAATACATGAGACTTGTACTTCTTGAACCTCTCAAGCCTTAGCTGCTCATCCTCGGAAGCCGTTGCCGTGTCCTCGGGCCGATCTGGGACTATAGGCTGTACAGGAATAATATCTAGGACCTGATCAACATGCACTCGCTGCTCAGGAGTGCGGGCGATGGGAGTCTGTGCTCCTCCCTCGGCCTGAGATGTGGCTGCAACAAGGGGAAGCAACCCTGCCTGAGCCAGAGTAGTGTACATGCTCATGAACTGTGCAATAGTCTCCTGGAGAGCTAGAGTAGTAGTAGCAGTAGGCGTATCAGGTGCCTGGACTCCAGCTAGAACTGTTGGTAGCACCTCGGTGGCAGCTCGCGCGGGTGCTCTGGCTGCACCACGTGCGCGTCCTCGGCCTCTACCCCGGCCCCGGCCTCTAACGGCTCCAGTAGGGGGCATGAGTTCCTGATCATCTTTGGTAGCACATGTCCATACCATCTGTGAGAGAATAGAAGACAAAAGTTTAGAATTGTGATATCAAAAATCTCGCACAACATCATATAAATGGACTTTTCCTAATAGTTACATAGCCTCTCGTAGATAAGTACAGACATCTCCGTACCGATCCGCGAGACTCTAATAAACCGGCTTGTGATTCATGACTTCTATGAACCTAAAGATCTGATACCAATTTGTCACGACCCAAGTTCGCCCTCCGTGAATTGTCATGATGACACCTAGCCTCTATGACTAGGTAATCCTAACAATTGTGGAAAAAGAAACAAAATGCGGAAAAATGGATAAAAACTGAAGATAAGTAATTATAGAAATGTTTAAGATGCCGCTCGACATATACTAACAAAAAATCTTAAAAACTAAACAACTTCCCAAACCCGGAATCTCATAAATCACAAGCTGTTGAATAACTACAAGTGTCTAACTCCAGAATGTCTAAACAAAAGTAAATACAGAAGGGCTAATACTATGAGAGAGAATGGAAAGGGACTCATCGGTCTGCGGTCGTGGAAGATATACCTCGAAGTCTCTAGAGAATCGCCTCGCCTCAAGGGTAGTAGGACTTAGTCAAAGTACCTAGATCTGCACATGAAAAACATGCGCAGAAAGGGCATGAGTACACCATAACGGTACTCAGTAAGTGCCAAGCCTAACCTCGGTCGAGTAGTGACGAGGAAGGTTAGGGCCCTACTGATTATTGCTGGAAAACGAGATAAAACAGTAAAGAATACGACAATATAATTAAATGCTAACAGTATGAAGTAACATAGGATAATAAGAATAACAACAACTATAACAGAGACAAAATAATCACAAAAGGAATACAACTCAACACAGAGATAACAACCGAGGATTTCTCAGTATTCCGAGGATCTCTTAGTATCCTCAATATATGTGCTGGGGATCTCTTAGTATTTCAAGAATCTCTTAGTATCCTCAATATACGTGCTGGGGATCTCTCGGTATCCTACACTACAGTCCAAATCAATATATGTGTAGGGGATTTCCCATAATACAAATCCGTAGTCCCAAAGTAAACAGGCAGGGGGATCTCCCGGGATACAGTCCCGTAGTCCCAAAGAAAATTCACAGCAGCAACACGAAGAATACTCATTTAAATTCAAATTTCATACCAAGGTAAAACAGGTATTTCTAACATAGCATGATGCACATAATCCAAATAAGGCAGTTTGAGCAAGTAAAGCAATTAAGTCCATTAGACATGCTTCCCTAAGCTAACAACAAGCTTAAATTGTAAGTAGTATAAATAGGAAAGGAAACACAATTAAAGTTACTTAATGAGAACATGATTTTCAACAATTAGCACAAGTATGCACTCGTCACCTCACGTACAAGGCATTTCAAATATCAACAATACCAAATCCTAAGTGGAGTTCCCCCATACAAGGTTAGTCAAGCCACTTACCTTGAACCAGCTCAAAATCAACCCTAAACCACTCTCTTGCCACGAGTACTCAACTCCAAATGACCTAAATCTATTCAAATCAATTGCATGATGTAAATATAACTTCAAGTAACTGATTCCACTAATTAATTCTAAGTTAATACGTGAAATTAAGAAAAATGACCAAAATGCCCCCGGGTCCATGCCTTGGAATCGGGTAAAAGTTACGGATTATGAACCCACATTCACTTGCGAGTCTAACCATACTAAAATTTTCCATATCCGATATCAAATCCCTAATCAAAACTCGAAATTTAGGTCTAAGAACTTTTCCAAAATTTTCTCCAATTTCTCACCCCAAATCCGAAATTAGATGATGAATTCATGTTTAGATTAATGGGTTATAAGCAAAAAGGAGTTGAGAATCATTACCCGATCGAAATCTCTGAAAATCCCTCAAAATCTCGCTCAAATCCGAGCTCCCAAGTTCTAGTTTTGATAAAAATGACTAATCCTCGACATTGAAATTTTATATTCTGCCTAGATAAATCCTTCTTCGCGAACGCAGATGGACCCTTGCATTCGCGAAACACAACTTTGCTTGGTCCAGTTTCCTTCATTGCGAACGATATGTCCCTGTCGCGAACACGGTGATCATCCTCCCCCTCCTACGCGAACACGAGACCATCTTCGCGAACGCATAGGTATAAGACCTCACAGCCTCGCGAACGCAGGAGCACCTTCGCGAACGCGAAGGTTTAAACTTCCACCAGCCCTAACTCCTCTTTGCGAACACGAGACCCCACTCGTGAACGTGAAGAAGAAAACCAGAACTGGAGACCTGCTGCAATTTTCTGCAATTCTCTAAGTCCAAAAATGACCCGTTGAGCATCCAAAATACACCTGAGGCCCTCGGGACCTCAACCAAACATGCCAACCAATCCTAAAACATCATTCAAACTTGTTCCAACCTTCGGAACGCTCAAAACAACATTAAAACACCAAATTAACATCGAATTCAATCCTAAGAACTCCAAAAACTCTCAAATTACACTTTCGATCAAAAAGTCTATCAAACCTCGTCCGAATGACCTGAAATTTTTGCAAGCACGTCACATTCAACACTACGAAGCTAATTCAACTTCCAAAATTCCATTCCGACCCCGATATCAAAATTCCACTATCGAACCGAAAACTTAAAAAATTCAACTTTCGACATTTCAAGCCTAAATAAACTACGGACCTCCAAAACACAATCCGAACACATCCCTAAATCCGAAATCACTAAACGGATCTAACGGTATCGACAGAATCCCATTTCGAGCCCGTCTTCACACTGCTCCAACTACGGTCCAAATTCTAAAGCTTAAGCTCTCTTTTAGGAACTAAGTGTCCCAAAACACTCCGAAACTCAAAACAAAACATCCCGACAAATCAAAATAGCAGAAACAAAGATGGGGAAAGTAGTTAATAAGGGATTGGGGCATTAATTCTTAAAACGACCGGCCGGATCGTTACGACTATTTATTTGCTTTGACATAAAAATGTAGAAAGAAAAGATCAAAAAATTATGCAAGGGCAGAACATGACATACATGATCATTTTCTGTACAAATGTCATAACTAGTAAGCAGGGGCGAATCTAGGGAAGCGCAAGGGTATTCATCCGAACCCCCTTCGTCGGAAAATTACACTGTTTATATAGGGTAATTTTTAATATTTTCGTATAGATATAATATGTTGAACCCACTTGACACAAGGCAAAAGCTTGGCTTAGTGGTTAAGGGGGTTCAGATTTTGTAGCAGCTCGCACGTTCAATTTCAGTCAGTCACAATCTAATTCTTTTCACTTCAGGCCCTTTTTTTTAATTTTAAACGACGTCGTTTCTCGTCTTCTCTTTTAAGTCCATTTCCCCTAAAAACGTGACTGCTTCTCTTTTTCTAATATAGGGATTTTGGGTTAAAAGATCCCTAAATCTCTCTCTCTCTCTCTTCGTTGGTGCCACCCACTCTTTGTTTCTTCGATCTTTCTACCTCACCAGTCGCGTCTCAATTCTCTCCATTGCCTCGCCAGTCGCCGCCCTGTCGCCGGCGTTTCATCTATCATGGCATTGGCATCCCAGGTAAATTACTTGTTCTTTCTAACTTTTTCAGAATTTTATTAATGTTTTATTGTTGATTCTTAAATTTAGGTTAATGAATCTTGTTCTGTCACTGACCTCTCTGTCTTTTTAACATATTCAAACAAGATAAAAGAAGATTAAAGAAAGAGTTTATGGTGAATTTTTTTTTGGTTTTAGTGTATGGTAAACTTAAAATGTAAATAACCTTTCTCTATTTCTAGATTCAGTATTGGATTGAAACATAGCTTAGAAATCCGTATGGCAACCAGCAGATAAGTTATAAGTTATTACTTATGATTTATAACACTTTCCTTCTGCAATTTTGTTTTTACAGTAATGCACACTTGTTGTTTGATAAGATGGTTAGGTAATTTTGTTCTAACTACATTCCTTCTTTGTAATTCAGTCTCAAAATTCAGTGAAGAGGTATTTTACCAAAGCACTAAAACCAAATTTGGCTTCTCATACTCAACCTATCCAGTTGGAGAATATCAACCATTTAGAAGTACCATCTTCTAATGAATTTGATTTGGATTCTTTAAAGTTTGATCCGAGGGAAAGAACTCAAATCTTGGACTTCCATCCAAATCATCGTGATGTTATTAGGAGAGAATACCTTCGACAATGTCCTTGTCAACCTCGACTTCATAACTTTCCTAAAACAAATTTTTCTGGATCAATGCGTCGATTTAATCCTAAATGGTTTGATGATGAATATCATGATTGGTTGGAGTACAGTGTAAGTAAAGATGCATCCTATTGTTTGTTTTGTTATCTATTTAAAGATAATAATATTCATCAAGGTGGAGGTGATGTATTTCCAAGTATAGGGTTTAAGAGTTGGCATAAAAAGAAAAGTTTTGATAAACATGGATCGAGTAGCATTCACAATGAGTCAAAAAAGAAATGCCAAGATTTGCGGCAACAACGGTCTATTCAATCTTCATTTGAGAGGCAATCTAATCAACTTAAGCATGAGTATTGGATTCGCTTAACTGCTTCAGTTAATGTAGTAAGGCTTCTTATAACTCAAGGATTAGCATTTCGAGGTCATGATGAATCTAAGTCTTCACTTAGTAGGGGTAATTTTCTTCAAACTCTCTCATGGTATGCAAAAGTATGTGATAACATTCGTGATTATGTACTGGAACATGCTCCTCAAAATGATCAAATGATTTCTCCAATAATTCAGAAAGACATTGTAACTGCATGTAAGATAGAAACAACTAAAGCTATAATTGAGGAACTAAATGGTGATTACTTTGCCTTGCTAGTTGATGAATCTTTTGATACGTCCCGCAAAGAGAAAATGGAGATTGTCTTACGGTATGTTGATAGAATGTGATTTGTGATGGAGCGACTTATTGATGTAGTTCATGTTTAAAATACTTGTGCTTCATCTTTGAAGAGTGCAATTGTTAATTTACTTGATCAACACTCCTTAAGTCTATCATATGTACGTGGACAATATTATGATGGGGCAAGCAATATGCAAGGTGAGATTAATGGCCTTAAATGTTGATTAAGAGAGAAAGTAGATCGGCTCATTCCATTCATTGTTTTGCTCATCAACTCCAACTTACCCTTGTTGCGGTTTCTAAGACATGTCTTTAAGTGGGGGAACTTGTAGTATTGGTTTCCAATATTTTGAATATATTAGGATCTTTGTTTAAGCGTATGGATGAATTTCGAGAATCTCAAAAAGAAAGAATTCAAGAGGCATTAGATATGGCTGAGCTTACAACCGGTCGGGGCTTGAATCAAGAATTTGGTCTTTCAAGAGCATGTGATACTCGTTGGGGATCTCACTTTAAATCTTTTAATAATTTTATTCTGATATTTGGCTCTATTCTCGATGTTCTTGAATTGCTTGTTCTTGATGCACATTCTACAGATGAAAGATCCAAGGCAATGGGATATCTCAGGGCTTGTCAAACATTTGAGGTTGCATTCATGTTACATTTGATGAGAGATATTTTATCAATCACAAATGAGCTCAATAAATGCTTACAAAAAAAGAGCAAGACATTGCAAACTCCATGCTACTTGTTGAAGTAGCAAAGAAAAGGTTGCAAAAGTTAAGGAAAGAGGAATGAAATTCTCTTATTGCGGAGATATCTGCATTTTGTATCAAATATGATATTTTGATACCTCAGTTTGATGGGCTATACGTTAGTTCTTTAAGATCACGTCGTAAACCTGATGACTGTACAGTCTTACATCATTATCGGGTTGATGTATTTTGCAAAATTATTGATTGGCAAATTCAAGAACTTAATGAACGTTTTGACGAAGTGACAACTCATTTGCTTCATGGAATTGCTTGTTTGAATCCAATTAACTCATTTTCAAGTTTTGACATCAGGAAAATAATGAGAATGGCTGAGTTATATCCTGATGACTTTGATGAATTTAGTATGGGTGCTCTTGAGAATCAACTTGCAAGTTATATTATTGATGTTCGTGATGTTGATGAAAGATTCTCCGATCTACATGGACTTTGTGATCTTTCAAAAAGATTAGTTCAGACAAAGAAGCATTCAAATTATCCTCTTGTATTTCGCTTAGTGAAACTTGCTTTGCTTCTGCCCGTTGCTACCGCATCCGTTAAAAGAGCTTTTTCGGCGATGAAGTTTATCAAGAATGACTTACGAAGTCGAATGAATGATGAGTTCTTTAGCGGTTGTTTGGTGCCTTATGTAGAAAAAAATGTGTTTGATAGTATTTCTAATGATGCTATTATTAAAACATTTCAAGATATGAAACCCCGTCGAGTGCAGTTGTAATAATGTACTTAGTTGTTTTTTGTTGATCTCATTAGTCATTAGGTCCTTGTAACTAATACAAGACTTGTTTTTTGTATTCTCTTTTGAAAGTCTTGTTACTATGATATGTTTATCTTAACACTATCTTTGTGTTGAGAACTTCTCTTTCTATTAATAAAATCTGTTAGCATCTATTTTTTTTTTGGTTTTGGTTGGCTAGCTTCATTGTGTATTTGACTTTTAAAATTTTTGAACCCCCTTCGCAAATATCCTGCCTCCGCCACTGCTAGTAAGCTTAACCAAAGACTTTTATCTACTATATATTTTTGCAAAATAGTACATTCTCTAGTATCATTCTAATACTGTAGACATAATATCGTAGAGAATGTTTTCTTTTGCAAATACATCACAAGCACATTTGAGTTCATCGTTAGTAAGAGGTAGTCAGCAGTCCAATAGCCAATCTTCTCCTTTCCAAAAATCACCATGTGAGGAGAAGTGTTTAGCACCTATAAAAAGCAAGTCAACACCGATTAATTAAAAGATTGAAATAAAACACATATTCACGCCCTCAATAGCAGTAAGTCACATAACAAAATAAATATGATTTTATAAAATAAAGAATTGAAATAAGAACTAATTTGGCACCAGAGCAATCAAGTGACGACAATTTTGTTCTATTCTTCATATTACATTCACAAAGAAGTCAAGCCAGATACTACCCAAATTTGGATTTTTTTTTCCGAATAGCTACTGGAAGTCCATGGCGTTAAGACCATTCCAACAACAATAACAACAACAACAAACCGTAGTTTCCCATAAGTGGCGTCTTGGGAGGGTAATATGTTCGCAGTCTTACACCTATACCTGGAAGGGCAGTGAGACTGTTTCTAATAGACCCTCGGCTAGAGAACGACTGAAGAAGAAATGGTAATTGCAACAAGTAGGAATAAATGCAAGATGAAATAAGTTTGAATCCAAGAATGCGGTCAAACTCTAGATAGAAATATTCATTTGTGTAGCCAAAAAAGGCAACCTAGATGGCCATTGTTGGAGCTGGAAGGTGGACTTGCCCGTGACTTGAAGATGGAGAACCCATTTTCACATCAAATAGTGGGCAGCTCTACAAATGGGTGGGTTCTTCGGAGGCTATTAAAAATTAAGCAGTAAACACATCAAATTTAACGTTGAATCAGAAACATGCTGAATTATAATTTCACACATCAAATTTGGCGTTGAATTAGGAACATGCTGAATTATAATCTCACTACATGCTGTTTAAGATGTTTTTACCTTTCAATCATTTTATTTTATCTTAATTTGTTTCTTTTTTCATTGATTAGTTCATCAAAATGTTTGGGTTCAACCACGAAAACTCCTTAAGACCCATGTACCTCTTTGTGGCTGTCTTCTCCTAGGCAAATACTTGAAACAAAATGGATGGCAGGGGTGATTATAGAAGGAGAGAGATCTCTGAAAATAGATTGACAAATATATGTCAGATACAATCGTAGTAAGTTATGAAAAAGTAAGTTAAATGAGAAAAATAAAAAAGGAGATTATTTTTGAAGTTAAGACCATTCCATTAAAGTTAAACAAAGACTTAAAAATTATTTTTGAAGTACACCTTCCATTCATTCTCTGTATAAGAAGATGCCTGACCATAAAAATTATGTGTTTCTAGAGAGCACAATAAAGCAGAGTGGAATCAATCATATGTTTCTTGGTTTCTTTGACATTTGCTGCTTGCAGCAGAAATTTTTCACACATTTTTACTACTTTATCACATGCACTACATGTGTATTTATGGACTCTCCTTACCTAGTATTGCTCGTAATGTATTCTTTTGGAATAATACAATTCCACTGGCGGTAATTATTTTTTATAATTTGTTAAATTCAAAACCCTTTATCAGCTTTCTCAACATATGCTTTTTTTTCTTTTTCTGGAGGTTATTATACTATTTTTCAAATTCATGTTCATCATATACATGAGCTTTTGCTCCCTTCACTTTATCTTCTGAATTGGAATATACTTAAACTGTCAAGTTTTTCATTCTTCTTTCACATTTGACCTTTTCTTTGTTATTTAGCCTTTTTATGCTTTATATCTAGAATTAATGGCTACAAACATTGATTCATACTTATTTGACTTAGTTCTTACATGAGAAAGAGGAGCTTAGTTTATAAAAGCTTGGCTAACAAGAAATTGAGCTAGTTAAGGATTTGACTAGTTTGTTTAAAAGAGTTGAACAAGAGATAGAAAAAATCCGACTTGGCGATTGCTCAGATTGCTACCCATGTGGACTTGAAAAAGCCTATTTGGAACCACTCTATGACCGAGATGTATTAAGTGGGTACTTAAGAATTGAGAGCCATAATACACCCCGATCTACCCGGCAAGCATTAACTTAGTATACCCATTTCATTTACACCCAGGTGAAGATTACATCCCTAGGCTTTCTCTTAATTTATTTAAAACACCAAAAATATTTAATTCTCTAGTTGTTATTACTTAGTCTAGTTTCTTAGTTGTTAACTTAGATAACAATCAACCACATTGTTTGAAATTATAATTAAGCTATTTCACGTTCTCTTCTTGAGTATTTACTTTAATATCGATCTTAAACTCTCTGTGGAATTCAACCTCGACTCAATTTGGGTAATATAATTGCAATGACCGTTTCCTACTTAATATTGAGTGTGGATTAGATGTGATCAATTTTTGGCATCCTTGCCAGGGAGCTTTTACGGTGTTAGCTAGATACTTGAGTTTGTTTCTTGAATATCTTCTTTTATTTTCGTGATTCTAATTTGTTGAAGTGATAATAGGTACCAAATGGCGAACAACGAATATTGAAATTTGCCATTGGGAGAGGTGGATGGCGAAGAGGAGCAACTTGATGAAAGCCTCAAGCTCCACAATAAAATCGCTGAGGCCGTGTTCAACAAGACAAAGTGCCTCGACCCCCCTTACCTCTACCACCACAACCACAACCACAAGCAGTGTAACATCGGATTTCGCCCAACGAAAGTTATGCAAGTGCCATAGTTCCCCCTTGCATTAGGGCAGAAAACTTTTAAATTACCAATGTGATGCTTACTTTACTCGAACAACGAGATTATTTCACTAAGGCACCGAGTCAAAATGCTTATAAGCATTTGAAGGGTTTTGTGGATACGTGTTGGGGGAGCAAACAAGCAAATATTTCGGAAGATGCTTTGAGGCTAAGACTTTTTCTCTTCTCACTAAGGGCAAGGCTTTGGATTGGTTGGAACACTTGCCTAATCATCTATCCATACTTGGGATGATTTGGCGGCAAAGTTTATCTCAAAGTTTTTCTCTCCCAGGAACATGGCTACTCTTTGGGATGGAATATTAGCTTTGAAGCAAGATGCCAATGAACCTTTGCATAAAATTTGGGAGCAGTATCATAAAATGGTGAAGCAGTGCCCAAATAATGATATGACTAACAACATGATCCAACAAGCTTTCTACTGTGGTATAAATACTACGAACAAATATATGGTCAATCAGTTGGCCAGAGGAAACTTTATGACAACACCTTATGTAGAGGTATATGTAATTCTTGATGAGATGACAGAAACTTCTTCTGCTTGGCAATCCCGCTAATGTTCCCCAAGATGACCCCAACATGATCCATCTTCATAAAGTGTTGCAAGACCATGTGCAAGCTATTATCGAATTGACAACAACCATGACTCAATTTGCTAAGGCCGAACTTCATCAAGTACAAGCTCATAAGAAATTTCATGTTATGGAGAGCGTAAATATTTTGGCCAACAAGAAGAGGACCAAGGGTACATAATTTCAATCCCGCGTAGAGAATTATGCATAAATGATGGTAGCTTTGATCAAGATGATTTCTATCAAGAGCAAGAAGAAGAGCTACAATTTGTGAAAAATTACCAAGGACAAAAGAGAAATTTCTGAGATTCCAATCAAAATCAATGGCGTTCTCAGAATAACCAAGGCAATTGGGTTCTAATAACCAAGGGAATTGGCACAACAACAACAACCAGAAAAATTGGGGAGGCAATAATCAAGAGAATTGGGGAAACAATAACAATCATGGAAATCGAGGATCGGGTATTCAAAGGCCCTAAATGTACCAACAACCTAGTAACTCACCTCCTTATCCTTCCCATGGTTCGAGTTTCAAACAATGAAATGGGCAGTATTGAGAACATGTTCAAGCAAATGATGGAAGAGGCGGGAATGCACCCACCTCAAAATGAAAGGAAACTTGTGGATGATACCAAGTGATCCAAGAGGAAGAAATATCAAGCAATGATGTTCAAGTACAAGATGAAATTCGAATTAAAATTGATGATAGTGTGGAGGAGACCTAAGAAGAGGAGAACTCGTCTATTGAACACATTATTGACATACCGAAATCGGTAGTGCAAAAGGTTAAGGCACCCTTTCCAAAGCCTCCCCCTCCTTACCATCAAAGGCTTGCTAAGTTTGTGAAAGATCTTGTGACCAATAAGAGGTAGATGAATTTTAAAACTATCAAGGTCATTCATCAAGTGAGTGCGCTTGTTCATTCTATGGATCCTAAGTTGGAGGATCCCAGTGCTTTCATGATTCCTTTACTACTGGGAGTGCCGATTTTTCTAAAGCTCTTTGTGATCTTGGGACGATTATTAATTTGATGCCCTACTAGTTATTTTAAACTTTGGCAATTAGGAAATCAATACCCACATCTATGAAGTTTCAAAAGGTTGATCGTACTATGAAGAGGCTATTGGGAGTGATTAAGGATGTGTTGGTCTGGGTTGATAAGTTTATTATTCCGGCGGACTTTGTTATTCTAGATTGTGAGGTTGATTATGAAGTAACTATTATTTTTGAAAGGCCTTTCCTTGCTACGGGTAAGGCCTTTTATGATGTGGAAGCCGGAGAACTCACTTTCATGGTTGGTGATGAATAAGTAGTATTCCATGTGTGTAAGTCTATGAGGCAACCAAATAGCAATGAAATGTGTTCTTTCATGAACTTGGTGACCGACGTTATTATTGATGACACAAGTGATAAAATCAATGTTGGTGCTATATTGGAAGTCGTTTAGCTCCACTTGGATGATGATGAGATGGATTGTTTGATTAAATGTGTGAATTCTTTGCAAGGAATGGGGTCTTATAATTATGCACCTCAGAAGTTATCTTTGGATCTCGAGAATAGGAAGAATCCTCCTACAAAACCTTCTATAGAAGAGCCACTTACTTTGGAGTTGAAACCATTGCCACCACACCTTTGGTACGAATTTCTTAGCCCTTGTTCTAATTTACCGGTTATTCTTTCCTCTTGTTTGACTAACATACACGTTTATTCCGCATTGGCGGTGTTGCAAAAGAGGAAGAAGGCTTTTGGGTGGACTTTGGCGGACATTCGGGGTATAAGCCCCGCATTTTGTATGCATAAGATCAAGTTGGAGAATCGTGCTAAACCGTCCATTGAACATCAAAGAAGAATCAATGAAGCTATGCAAGAAGCGGTCAAAAATGAGTTTATCAAATTGTTGGAGGTCAAGGGTTGTCTACCCATTTATGATAGTTCATGGACCTCTCCGGCTCAATGTGTCCTAAAGAAGGGGGCATGACGGTTGTTACCAATGAGAAAAATGAGTTGATTCCTACAAGAACGTTCATCGGTTAGAGAGTTTTTATGGATTATCATAAGCTCAACAAAGTCACAAGGAGGAATCACTTTCCTCTTCCTTTCATGGATCAAATACTAGATAGATTGGGTGGCCGTGCTTTTTATTATTTTCTTGATGGGTACTTAGGCTACATCCAAATTCTTATTGCTCCAAAAGATCAAGAGAAAATCACCTTTACGTATCTTTATGATACCTTGGCTTTCAAATGGATGCATTTTGATTTGTGCAATGCACTGATGACTTTTCAATGGTGCATGATGGCTATTTTCACGAACATGGTGGAAGACTACCTTGAGGTCTTCATGGATGGCTTTTAGGTGGTTAGAGATTCTTTTTATGAGTGTCTTGCATATTTGGGCAAAATGTAATTGGCTAGACGTGTGGAAACTAATTTGGTGCTCAATTGGAGAAATATCATTTCATGGTTGAGGAAGGCATAAGATCTGAAAGAATGGTATTGAAGTTGAAAAGGCAAATATTAAGGTTATTTCTAAGCTTCCTGTGACGATCCGACCAGTTGTCTCAGGAGTTACCGCTCCGTTTCTCCCATTTTTACTTTTTTAAGCTTTGTTTATCCGGGTTATATGGTATCGGGTTGGTTGGATCGAATCCAGAATGATTTTGGTAAGGTTTGAGACACTTAGTCTCTTTTGAGGAAGTTTAAGTTGGAAAAGTCAACCGAATGTTGAATTATGTGTTAGAGGGCTCGGATGTGAGTTTTGATGGTTGGGTTAGTTTCTGGAGGTGATTTGGGGCTTAGGAGTGTGATTGGAATGAGTTTTGGAGGTTCAAAGTAGATTTAGGCTTGAATTGGCGAAGTTGATATTTCGGCAATTTCCGGTTGGTAGGCAAGATTTTGATATAGAGGCTGGAATGGAATTCCAAGAGTAAAAGTAGTTTTGTTGTGTCATTTGGGGTGTGTGTGTGTAAAATTTCAGGTCATTCGGACGTGGTTTGGTTGGGTTTTTGATCAAAAGCGGAATTCGAAAGATTTTAGAAACTTAGGCTTGAATCCGATGTGTTTTGGTTGATTTGATGTTGTATGAGGTGTTTTGAACATTGGTACAAGTTTGAATAAGGTTTTGGGATATGTTGGTGCCTTTGTTGAGGTCCTAGGGGCCTCGAGTGAGTTTCGGGTGGTCAATCAGCCCAATTCATGAAGTTGGAACCTGCAAAAAATTAAAGGTCAGTGCTGTAGAAAAGTGACATTCGCGTTCGCGAGAGGGTCCTCGCGTTCGCGAAGAGTCAGTCGAGGAAGGTGGGAAGTAAGCCTTTGTGTTCGCTATGAGTTATTCGCGTTCGCGAAGGGCTGGGCGTAGGTGCATCGCGTTCGTGGGTGTGTAGTCGCGTTCGCATAGAAGGAAATGGGGGGCTGAGATTCAGTGGAATTAACTCATCGTGTTCGCGATAGATGGAACGCGTTCGCAAAGGTTCGTCTGGGTAAAGCATCGCATTTGCGAGGTTTGGTTGTGGTCGCGTAAGAGGAAAACTGGTCAAAGTTAATTTGTGCTTCGCGAACGGGAGGCTTTTACCGCGTTCGTGATGAAGGAAATTAGGCCTGGGCATAAGGTTTAAAAGGTCATCTTGTCCGAGAATGTAGGGTTTATTTCTTCCATTGTTGGTCATTTTTGGAGATTTTTGAAGGGGGTTGAAGAAGGATTCAAGGGGAATCACTTGGACTTAAAACCCTATTCTAATCTGAATTCCACCTAGTAAATCATGGAAATTAAGCCAAAAAACTGAAGAACTAGGGCTTGGAAATTTAGACCTTTGATTGAGGATTTGAAGGACCATTTAAGGTCAGATTTCAGAACTTTTGATATGTATGAACTCGTGGGAGATAAAGAATCTATTGATGTAAAAACTATGGAATTCATGACACGTCGGCCCGGGGGTCGGGTTTTGGTAATTTCGGGATTTGTGTCGTATTTTGATTAATTTCGCTTGGGCTTCGTTCCTTAAGCCTATTTTGACATCCTTATTCTGATTTTGGATAGATTTGACGTGCATGGAGGCCGATTCGAAGGGCAAAGGCGTCGTGAGTTAGAGATTTTATCGGTTCGAGGTGAGTAATGATTGTAAATGATGTTCTGAGGGTTTGTAAACCCAGATTTGCACATTGTAGTGCTATATTGAGGTAAGTCACACGTGTGATGACGAGCGTGGGGTCGTGCACTATTGGGGATTGTGACTTGGTCCATCCCGATTGATGATTTTACCGCGTATTTGATTGAAAACTATTTGCTATCATCATTATTTGGGGTGAATGCCATATTTGGGCTTCGTGCCAACTATTTGAACCCTCCGAGGCTTTTTTTATCGATATTTCCTCACTATTTTGACTTTATACTTGAACTCAGTCATGTTATTTTTTCATTGTTTTCATACTCAGCCATGTTTACTCAGTTTTAATACTTAAATGATATTTTAAATGATATTTGGGCTGAGAAACACTATTTTACTATTGCTCGAGTGGCTTGTGAGGATTTTTGACTGAGTAAGGCTGAGGGCCTATGCTGTGAGGAAACACTGATATTGATTTGAGGCCGAGGGCCTGAGATATGTACGCCATGAGGTGGCTTCATTGATATAAGACTGAGAGCCTAGTTTCGATGCCACAAGATGGCTTGTTATTGCGTTTGGGCCGTAAGGGCCCCCTCCAAGAGTCTGCACACCCTTAGTGAGCGCGGGTGCCCATTGTGATCTAAGATTTGAGCCCGAGGGGCTGGTACTATTCTAAAATTGAGCCCGAGGGGCTGATATTATTCTGAGATATTGCCCGAGAGGTGGATTTGTTGATACTGTGCCCGGGGGGAGAACCTTTATGTGTTTACTCTTCATAATTGACTGCCAATTACCTATTTAATTGTTGAAAGAGGCTTTTCATGAAGTTAAATTTGAGTTAAAGGATTTTACCTATCTTTCACTGTTTTACTTCTTCATTATAGAATGCTTTGTGCCTTACGTGATTTCTTGCTTTCAGTCTTCATTTACATTTGTTACTCACTCAGTTAGAGTACTCACTTTACTCCCTGCACTCTGTGTGCAGATTCAGACGTAGCTGGTCCCGCTCCCGAGTGCTGATCATTTCCAACGTCAGGCGGATCCGAGGAGTCTTTAGGTAGCTGTTGGCATTCGCAGCCCGGAGCTCCTCCCTATCTCTTTCCTTTATATTCTTAGTTCTGTACTAAACACTGTAGTTACTTTGGGGTATTCTGTGTGTTAGATGCTCGTGATTTGTGACACCCCGGTATTGGGTTGTGTTTGGGCTGTATTCCGCATATTATGCTATTTTTTGCTTAAACTTTGGTTTATTTACTCATGCTTAGGTTGTTTATTACTAATTAGATGTTTAAAAAGTGAATTGGGTTTAATTGGCTGGCCATGTCTTCACGAGAGGCGCCATCACGACTGGGTTCAGGTTTAGGGTCGTGACAAGTTGGTATCAGAGCCTAGGTTACATAGGTCTCACGAGTCATGAGCAGGTTTAGTAGAGTCTCGCGGATCGGTACGGAGACGTCTGTATTTATCCTCGAGAGGCTGTAGAACCTTTAGGAAATCTTCATATTCTTGAAATTCTTGTCGTGCGAATTTGTTGATATGAGCACTAAACTTCTGTTATTCTATTCTCTCACAGATGGTGAGGACACGTGCTACTGGTCAGGATGGACGACCACCAGTACCACTAGCTATGGCCACCAGAGGCCAAGGATGCGGCCATGGTCGTGGTAGTGGCAGAGAAACTAGGGCAACACCTACAGATCCACCAGCTACCCCAGTTTAGGATTAGGTCCCGGTTATGGACGCTCCATCAACACCAGCTCAGGCACCAGTTGTGCCCATTATGATTCCGGGTCTTCAGGAGGCCTTGGCTCAGATCTTATCAGTTTGCACTGGCCTAGCTCAGGCGGTTTCTGCCACTACAGCCGTAGCTACTTCTTAGGTAGGGGGAGGCAATCAGACTCCTGCCACTCGCACATCTGAGCAGGTCGTGCAAGGACTTCAGATGCCGGGAACACATCCAGCCCAGCCGGTTGTAGCTGCTCAGGACTATGTAGTTCTTGCCATGCCAGAGGATGAGCAGCGTAGGTTGGAGAGGTTTGGTATACTTCTGCCTCCGTCATTCAGTGGTGTAGAGGACAAGGATGACCAGGGTTTCTTGGATAAGTGTCAGAGGATGATTTGTACAACAGGTATTCTAGAGACCAGCGAGGTCGCTTTCACTACTTATCAGTTTTCATGAGCTGCTTTCACTTGGTGGGAGGATTTTGAGAGGCGTAAACCTGTTGGTGCAGCACCCTTTTCCTGGCAGTAGTTCTCCGTTCTATTTCTGGAGAAGTATATGTCGCAGTCTCGTAGAGAGGAGCTGCGCATGTAGTTTGAGTGGTTGTGTTATAGGGAGATGACCGTATTGCAGTATGAGTTGAGGTTCTTTGAGTTGGCTTGTCATGCCATCTGGTTGGTTCCGACAGATAGAGATAGGATTAGGAGGTTTGTTGATGGTCTCACTTATCAGCTCTGCATTCTCATGACTAGGAAGAGGGTGATTGGTGCTACTTTCGAGAAGGTTGTGGATATCGCCCGTGAGATTGAGTTTGTTCATCTCCAGGAGCGAGAGGAGAGGGAGGCCAAGAGGCCTCGAAGATCTAGTAGTTACAATGGTACCCCTTCGAGAGGTTAGTTTCAGCACGGCAGAGGCCGTCCATTCAGGCATGCTCACCCAGGTTATCGTGGGGCGTCATTGGGTCATGGTTCTCACAGTTCTCATCAGGGCCAGTCATCACTTAGTGCCCTTCCGGATCAGAGTTCGTCTCGTGCTCTATCAACTCAGGGCTCTTCTATACCGAGTGCATCTGCTAGTCACTCCGGTGCGAGGGGTTCCTTTCAGTCCCCTTCTCCAGCACCTGGGAGTTGTTATGAGTGTGGTGAGATGGGTCATATGTCGAGGTAGTGCCCTCGTCGTCTTGCGAGTTCATCTCAGCGGAGGGGTCAGTCATCGGCCTCGGCGCCAGTTACTTTACTAGCACCCGCTCAGCCAGCTAGGGGTGGAGGTCAGTCAGCTAGGGGTCACCCCATAGGGGGAGGTCGATCAGGTGGCGGTCAGGCCTGTTTCTATGCACTTCTAGGCAGACCCGATGTTATTGCTTCAGATGTTGTTATTACATGTATTGTTTCAGTTTGCCACAGAGATGCCTCTGTATTATTTGATCCCGGTTCCACCTTTTCTTATGTGTCATCATGCCTTTGTACCAATCGTGTGTGGTGACTATTGGGGGTCTGGAGACCCGTGTAGATCTTTTATTATTGTGTATGGTGGATTTCAATGTCATTTTGGGCATGAATTGGCTATCTCCGTATCGTGCTATTCTAGACTATCATGCTAAGGTAGTCACATTGGCTATACCGGGTGTGCCACGAATTGAGTGGCGAGGTATGACTGATTATGTTCCTAGTAGAGTGATCTCATTTTTGAAAGCCCAGAGTATGGTTGGGAAGGGTTGTCTTTCATATCTAGCCTTTGTGAGGGATGTTAGTGTTGAGACACCCAGTATTGATTCTGTTCCGGTTGTAAGGGATTTTCCCGATGTGTTTCCTACAAACCTGCCGAGCATGCCACTGGATAGGGTATTGATTTTGGTATTGACCTGGTGCCGGGCACTCAGCTCATTTCTATTCCGACGTATCGTATGGCACAAGCGGAGTTGAAAGAGTTAAAAGAGCAGCTTCAGAAACTCCTCAATAAGGGGTTCATTCAGCCTAGTGTGTCACCTTGGGGTGCGCTAATTCTATTTGTGAAGAAGAAGGATGGCACTATGAGGTTGTGCATTGATTATAGGCAATGGAACAAGGTAACGATTAAGAACAAGTATCCTTTACCTCACATTGATGATTTATTCGACCAACTTCAGGGAGCAAGAGTGTTCTCCAAGATTGATCTCCGTTCAGGCTATCACCAATTGAAGATCAGGGACTCGGATATTCTCAAGACAGCTTTCAAGACCAAATATGGTCATTATGAGTTCTGGGTGATGTCTTTTGGGTTGACCAATGCTCCAGTAACGTTCATACATTTGATGAACAGTGTGTTTCAGCCTTATCTCGACTCGTTTGTCATAGTCTTCATTGAAGATATTCTAGTGTATTCATGTAGTCAGGAGGATCACGCAGAGCATTTGAGAGTTGTGTTGCAGAGATTGAGGGAGGAGAAGCTTTATGCAAAATTCTCCAAGTGTGAGTTTTGGCTCAGTTCAGTGGCTTTCTTAGGGCACTTAGTGTCCAGCGAGGGTATTCAGGTTGATCCAAAGAAGATAGAGGCAGTTCAGAGTTGGCCCAGACCGTCCTCAGCTACAGAGATTCGCAGTTCTCTTGGTTTGGCAGGCTATTATCGCCGGTTTGTTCAAGGATTCTGATCTATCGCATCGCCCTTAACCAAGTTGACTTAGAAGGGTGTTTCATTTGTATGGTCGGACGAGTGTGAGGAGAGCTTTCAAAAGCTTAAAACGGCCTTGACCATAACTCCAGTGTTGGTTTGCCATCGGCTTCAGGTTCATATACTGTGTATTGTGATGCTTCGAGAGTTGGTATTGGTTGTGTTTTGATGTAGAATGGTAGAGTTAATGCTTATGCTTCTCGTCAGTTGAAGCCCCATGAGAAGAACTACCCCATTCATGATTTAGAGTTGGCTGCCATAGTTCATGCATTGAAGATTTGGAGGCATTACTTGTATGGTGTATCTTGTGAGGTGTTTACTGATCATCGTAGCCTCCAACACTTATTCAAACAAAAGGATCTTAATTTGAGGCATGTTGTGCCCCCTTTTTCTAAAAAAGCGAAATTGAGCTTGTGACATTTAGGAGGACAATTCGTTCCCTTTTGGGAATTGGGTTTTGGAATTTGAAGAGTCGCCACCTAATGATTAAGTGCATTAGGACACTAAGAAGGGTTTGAGTTTGAAGAACCAGAGTTTGGGTAAGGGCTAGAAATTATCTCGAGGGGAAGGTGTTAGGCACCCCTCAAGATCCACTAGTATGGTTCCCGGCCATGTTACAATTGTGACTTCACATAATCAAGTAAGCAATTAAGGGCTCAAGTAAGAAGGGGTCCACATACAACATTGCAAGTAAGTTGAAACTTGAGAAAGGGTAAAAAGGGGCAGGAATTTGATGAAATATTTAAACAATTCTACAAAGAATAGATGAAAACAAATAGAAGGGAACGAGGGGGGGGGGGGTCCTAGGTTTATGATTAATATGGATCACATCAATGCAATACCCAACAACCGCTCCTCAGAAAAGGGGTCGCACATGATATTAGCGCATCGGTCATCATATCCATATCTACCCTTTCCACCCCGTCAAGGTAAAACGCGGAATAGTATCGTTACTTATTGCATGCTATTACCCGTCCCAATCCTATTAGTTCCGGAGGCATTGAGACTACTAATCCTAAAGGGGAGGGAGTTGGGGTTTTTTCAGAGTTTCAAAAGGATAAAAATCTAGGCGACAAGCAAAATGAATAGCAGTTAGGGGGAAAACAAATAGCAGTTTAGGCTAACGTAGGCCTCCTCACTTAAAAGAGCAAATATAGCACGACTTCAAATACTGGTTTTGGTCTGAATTAAATTAAAGCGTAGGATAGGCTGATTCATCACATATTTCTCAGATGAGGAGTCCGAGTTAGCCTTGTCTGGTTGTAGTTATCAAAAAACTGACACAATTAATTACCTAATAGTTTGCCTAAGTTAGACCTATAGGCATGATCTCTAGCAGAGCGTTCTGATTTTAAAGAAAGATTGCTGGTTTTATAAACAAAAGGATCTGCAGATTTTAAACGACCTTATGACTGTTTTTAGACTCATAGACGAAGCTGATTCAATTGATTACTCGTATACACAAGTTATCCAAGCGTTATTGGTTTTCAAAGCGATTACACAAATGCAGGAGTCCTATAGGCATGGTATCTAGAATGGAGTTGATCATTATTAAACCTATGATTGTTTGCCTAATGACATGCATATGCAAAAGTGCAGAAAACCTAAGATCATGATTTCTATATGCAGAACTAATATGCATAATTTCTAAGATGCAGAAATGCAGAACTTATAGGCATAATTTCTAAGGTGCAGAAATGCAGAACTTATAGGCATAATTTCTAAGATGCAGAAAAGCAAAAGTGCAGTAAACTTTTAGGCGTAAGTTCTAAAATGAGAATGCAGAAATTCATAAATAACCAATAGGCAGGTTTTCTACCCTTTGCATGCATTCATCCCCATCCCTTTTCACTATCCATCCCCGATAGTTATTACAAATTATTACAGACCCGAATGAATCAGAAAAGAAAAGTAAAATTACATCAGAAGTTCCAGCTACAACCGAACAACCTAATTCAAACTCGAAGTCCAACAATATGAGATAAACCAACGTACAGGATCAGATTTACAAAAGCCTTTCTCATATTTGGGATGTATCAAAGTTTTCAAAAGTCTCAAAGGGCTCTGACCAATGCTTACACCCCAAACACATTGCAGAATTAAGAGCATAGTGCAGTGTGGAAATGCCAGCCCTCAGATGTCCAAGTTCAAAGAGAACTCAAGGTCCCAAAGCAAGGCTCATAAGAGAGGGGAAGAACTTAGAATCTAAGAGTAAGTGTAAGTGCATAGGGGGAATCAGGGAGAGCCATGGCAGGCTGGTGGCCATGCCCAGCAATTGGGAATGTTGGCACACCCCTAACCAGCCTGTTAGCCAATCTTGGGAGTTAGGATCCATTGTGGATCAGGTTATGGCCTGGACAGTAATTTGGATACTGCCAGGCCAAGAACCTTAACTCAAACACATAGAAGGGAATATGGGTAGGGATTCACAATAGAAACAGATGCAAGGAAAAAACATAATTAACATAAATCATTGAACATGAGCAGTAAAGTAAACAAGAGGGCTGGAACTGTAAAGTAAACACATAGGGGTGAGGCAGAAAACTAAATAAAAAAACATACTAGTTTCAAGGGAAAACAAGTAAAATAGTAGTGTTGAAGAGAGCCAAGTTGTAAACAAAGTGATTCCAAAAGATCTCAAGCAAAGCAGAGTGTTAAATTCAAAAAAGTATTGCAAGTGTGCAAGTACTGAGTTGGAAGTTAAGAACTAGTAGTGTGTAAGTGGTGAAGATGAAATCGTAAGGTGTAAGGTTAAGTTCTGAGGTGTCTTAAAAGTGCAAAAGGGTAGACCCTTATATATTGCAGAGAAGCAAGTAAGAAAGACAAAGAGATATCATTGAAATCAGTCTCCCTTTGGTTAAGGGATTCTGATTCCAACGGGTAAAAATTTATTAAGGAAAGAAATTTCTAATTAAAACCTTTCAAAGTATCACAAAAGTGGTAAATACATAGAAGTTATTTAAGAAAAATAGTCAATTATACACGGTTTGTGCCAAATATGGCAAGGGGATCAATCAAACAGTCATGAAACCAAAATTACAAGTTCAAATTTGAATGAACCAAGTTAAGAAAGGTAAAGGAGGTTCAATCGAAGAAATTCAGTGACAATTCATCAGCCTTATTAAAGGGATTTCAGAATCAATCACTTAGTTGGTGAAAACCTTTTGAAAGAGGAATTTTCTCGTATATAAAGCATACCAATCAAGCAAAAGGAACTGTCAGGTTATTTAGGAAAAAATGTCTATCACTGAAAGTCTCAAAGTCACAAGCAAAGGGGATTCGAGTTCAATTACAGACTGATAGTAAGTCTGAAAGCCTAGGGTCCCAAAATGGAACCCTGATACGAGTTTTTGAGCAACAATAGAGAAAAATATGCTTAGAAGGAACAGAGTTTAGTAAAGTGAACAAAATCAAATAATTCAACCATAAACACGTATAGCAAAGAATAAGGAAAACAACACGAAGTATTATGCGAGCATAAGAGTAACAACAAAGGATAGAAGAGTATTGCATAATAGAAAAGAAACAAGAGAGAAAACTCATGCGTAACAAGAAGAAAACATACGAGCATAAAACACACATAAAGAAAGAACAGGAAGAATCAAAAAATATTTGAAGAAACCTTTTCAGAAACCCTAAAATCGAATTTGAACGATTTAAAAAGGAAATTTGGGGAAAACCTTTAAAAAGTCAAGTAAAGTCCATACATGTCATAGATCTAAGAAAAAATAAATGAGTACAGAACCTCAGACGGCTTAGAGTTGCAGAGAAAACCCTAGAATGAGAAAGGTCTTGAGGAAAGTCAGATCCTGAGTCGAAAAGACTCATATTGCTTAAACACGCCGGAATAATAGCCGGAGAAGCCATAGATCTACAGATCTGGGAAGGATCTAAAGAGAGCCATTGAATTCGGGCTTCAAAACCTTGAGTAACTTAGGTTTACTGGTGAGAGAGGGTGAGTACAGGCCACCCATGGCCTGAAACGCCATGGATTCCGGTGGAATCATGGTAGAATGAGGTGGTAGACAATCAGGGTTTCAGGGTGGCTAGAGAGATGAAAGGGTTTCAAAGGCGGCGTCTCAGATGAAATGAGTTAAGGTTAAGGGGGGTTTGGGAATTAAAAAGGAAAGAAAAAATCTTGGCAGTTGATCAAAATGATCAACGGCCTGGATTAAAAGGAAGCCAAGTGGGTTTTTAAATCGGGTCAGGGGTTGGGTAAATTAGGGATTGGGCTGGCCTCGATTTGGAGCGGAATTGGGGTCAAATTGAGGCTAAAATTGAAATGAACTGAGGCTGTAATTGAAATAGAAATGGGCTAAATGTTAAATAGCTAATATTCCCCTTTTATTTTATAAAAATAGCGAAAAATAATTTTAAAAACAAATTAAAAGCACTGATATAATTAATAATATATAAATATTAATCCAAAAATACTGGAAATAATTTTATAATTGCAAAATACTGTTAATCGTAAAATAGGCTATAATTACAATTATATGCAATTTAGCCTTAAAATACCAGATAAATTTGTAAAAATATACAAAAATAACCTTAATTATATTTTGGGGTAAATATGAGAATAGAAATAAATTATTCACCAAAATGATAATTTTGGGAACAATTATTAAATTTTGCACTACTAAAATAGACAATAAATTAATTTTAAAATCTGTAAAAATTAGGAAAAAATACCAAAACTCTTGGGCATGCTTATATATGCATGTACATGCTATTTTGAAAGTATTTTGAGCATAAAAATACATAGAGAAAAATTGGGTATCAACAGCTGCCCATCTTTACCCGGGAAGGATGAAAGAATTGTCGGGTAAAGATATGATGGCCAATTTTGACCGAATGAAGCGATTTGAAGAATTTTGACCGAGATCTGGTTTCTGATCTGCCTACATATCCCTGGTCTTACAGGAATCCGGTCATATATATTTCAGGATCCATTGACGGAATATGCCGATGGAGATTTCGAAAGACAAACGCGATGTTCAGGTTGGGAAGGATGGTCAGAGTCTGATAGGCTGCCGGAACTGGAGCGATATCGCTCCTGCTGAGACAGCCGTTGCTAGCCGGTTTAACTACAAATAAGCATATATTATGCATAAGTTTAAACGTGATGCAAGTTCCCATTGGACCATGAATGCTGTCTTTGGACGGTTAGGATGACATCCTCAGACCATGATGTCCTGGGCCATGAAGCGTATGATAAAAGATTCGCAGGCTATGAAATGATGTTCTCGGGCTATGAGAATGATACCTCCGAACTATGATGCCTTTGAATAACGATATGCAAGAGATAAAATGGGGTCCTCAGGCCATGGCATGGCATTCTCGGGCTATGCACCTCCGAACAATGACGTATTTGGACGATTTGGCGATCTTTCAGCCCATGAAATGCAGAAGGTGGCGATATTTCAGCCGATGCAAGACGTAAATAAAAGGTGGCGATATTTCAGCCATGCAGGATGGGGACATAGCTTAGTCTCAGATGGCAGAATAGCAGCCTTATGCAATGCAGAGAAATGCAGGATGGGGACATAGCTTAGTCTCGGATGGCAGAATAGTAGCCTTATGCAATGCAGAGAAATGCAGAATGGAGACAGTGCTTAGTCTCGGAAGGCAGAATGGTAGCCTTATGCAATGCAGAGAAATGCAGATGGAGACAATGCTTAGTCTCGGAAGGCAGAAAGGTAGCCTTATGTAATGCAGAGAAATGCAGATGGAGACAGAGCTTAGTCTCAGAAGGCAAAAAGGTAGCCTTATGCAATGCAGAAAAATGCAGATGGAGACAGAGCTTAGTCTCGGAAGGCAGAAAGGTAGCCTTATGCAATGCAGGAAATGCAGATGGAGATAGAGCTTAGTCTCGGAAGGCAGAAAGGTAGCCTTATGCAAGGAGTAAAAGGGCAAAATGATGATAGAATTTTCTTAGCTGATAGCGGATCGAGACATTGCGACTGTTGGGGATACTGTGTCTGTTGAGAGCACTGCGTGCGGATAGCAGCTGTGAGTAAGTGCAGCGGTTCTCAGAGTTGTATTTCTGAGCAATGTGAGTCTCGTGAGTGTATAGTATATTTGATGATTTTGCAACTCAAGTGCCTGCATTCAAAGAAAAATCGTGAGTTTTGTAAAGAGGGGAGGTTAGTTTGTATTCCCGCTGGCTCTGCTTGGCCTGCTCGGCTCCATTCTGATGATATTGGGCGTATCATTGGGGTAGCTTTGCTAAATGAAGCAACTATGGTAACAGACATGCATGATTTAGTAAAGAAATATGACAATAAATACATAATTAAGAATAGTTTTCTTTAGATGAACTGACGACTGTGATGTGGTCGAAGATACTGCAACTTCTCTTGCTCCGAAATTTTGAGGGTCTTCCTCCAAATTTCTGCCCCAGTTTACTGGGCTGCTGCTGATTGCGTCGAATGGCTGAAATCACTTCGGAATTTTGAGGGTCCTCCTAAAAAATCTGCCCCAATTTCCAATTGCGGGGGGAAATGAAAATTTTATTGAATTATGACCGAACCCATAGGGCTGCCTACGTATCCCCTCTTAAACGGGAATCAGGTCAGGCGTAGTCCAAATTACATCATACAAGAAATCGTAAGAGTTACACATAGTATCGCTTTACTGCATCTGAATTGATTGGCTTCGGCCAAACTTCACCGTCCATTTCTGCAAGTATGAGGGCTCCTCCGGTGAGGACCCGGTGAACCATGTATGGACCCTGCCAGTTGGGAGATAACTTCCCTTTGGCTTCCTCTTGATGTGGGAAATTCTTCTTTAACACTAGCTGCCCTGGTGTAAACTGTCTCGGCTTGACTCTTTTGTTGAAGGCTCTGGATATTCTGTTCTGATAGAGCTGACCGTGGCAAACTACATTCATTCTCTTTCCGTCTATAAGAGCTAGTTGCTCGTAGCGACTCTCTACCCATTCTGCATCGTGAAGTTTTGTTTCCTGTATGATTCTTAAGGAGGGAATTTCTACCTCGGCGGGAATGACTGCTTCTGTACCATAAACCAACATATAGGGAGTTGCCCCGGTTGATGAGCGGACTGTGGTGCTGTATCCCAACAAGGCAAATGATAAGTTCTCATTCCACTGCTTATGCTTTTCTATCATCTTCCTTAGTATCTTCTTGATATTTTTATTGACGGCTTCTACAGCTCCGTTCATTTGAGGTCTGTAAGCTGTAGAATTCTTGTGTTTGATCTTGAAGGTTTCACACATGGCTTTCATCAGGTCGCTGTTGAGATTGGAACCATTATCAGTGATGATTGACTCCGAAATTCCGAACTGACAAACAATACGGTTGCGGACAAAATCTGTTACCACTTTCTTAGTCACTGCTTTGTACGGTGCTGCTTCAACCTATTTGGTGAAATAATAAATTTCCACTAGAATGAACCTGTGCCCGTTTGATGCAGCAGGCTTGATAGGTCCGATAACATCCATTCCCCAAGCGGCGAACGGACATGCGAGCTTGTTGCAGTAAGCTCGTTTGGAGGCACCTTTATCATGTCTGTATGTATCTGACAACGATGGCATTTTCGGACATACTGGATGCAGTCCGTTTCCATAGTCATCCAAAAATAACTAGCTCGGAGTATTTTCTTGGCTAAGACAAAACCGTTCATATGCGGACCGCAGGTCCCTGCATGAATTTCCTCCAATAGCCTGGATGCTTCCTTTGCGTCGACACACCTTAGTAACCCCAAATTAGGAGTCCTCCTACCAGAATAGGATCAATGAAGTTCTTGTCTAGGTGCTGTATCATGGACGATAGGGTAGCCAATGCATCAGCAAACTCATTTTGAACTCTAGGAACATGTTGGAACTCTGTATTTGTGAACCTCTTCCTCAATTCCTGTACACGATGCAGATAAGGGAGTATCTTGGAGTTCTTGGTTTCCCATTCTTCTCGGAACTGATGTATAAGAAGGTCTGAATCTCGGATCACTAGCAATTCCTGAATGTTCATGTCAATGGCCATCTTGAGCCCTAAGATGCAGGCTTCGTACTCGGCCATGTTGTTGGTGCACGGGAACTTGAGCTTGGCAGACACCAGATAATGCTGGTCGGTTTTTGATACTAGGACCACTCCTATGCCAATTCCTTTGAAGTTTGCTGCTCCGTCGAAAAACATTCTCCAACCATCATAGGATTCTGCAATATCTTCCCCTATGAAAGATACCTCTTCATCAGGAAAATACGTCTTTAGAGGCTCGTATTCTCCATCTACGGGATTTTCAGCAAGATGATTTGCCAGTGCTTGTCCTTTGATTGCCTTCTGAGTCACGTAAACAATGTCGAATTCATTCAGTAGGATTTGCCACTTGGCTAGCTTGCTAGTGGGCATGGGCTTCTGAAAGATGTACTTCAAAGGATCCATTCTTGAAATGAGGTAAGTGGTATAGGCATAGAAATAGTGTCTCAACTTCTGAGCTACCCAGGTCAGAGCACAACAGGTGCGTTCCAATAGAGAATATCGGGCCTCATACGGGGTGAACTTCTTGCTAAGATAATAGATGGCCTGCTCCTTTATTCCCGTTTCATCATGCTGCCCTAGAACACAACCGAAAGCTCTATCCAATACTGCGAGGTAGAGTAATAGAGGTCTACCCGGCTCGTGCGGGAACAAAACTGGCGATGTTGACAGGTATTCCTTGATTCTGTCGAAGGCTTTCTGACAATCATCAGTCCATTTGGTAGCATCATACTTCTTCAACATATTAAAGATTGGCTCACAAATGACAGTGGATTGAGCTATGAACCGGCTGATGTAGTTAAGTCTTCCCAAGAAACTCATAACCTCTTTCTTGTTCTTCGGTGGTGGCAATTCTTGGATGGCTTTGACCTTTGACGAATCCAGTTCTATTCCTCGACGACTCACAATGAACCCAAGTAGTTTTCCGGCAGGAACCCCGAATGCATATTTAGCGGGATTTAGCTTCAAATTGTACCTTCTTAGTCTATTGAAGAACTTCCTTAGATCTTCCATGTGATCATTGGCTCTCTTGGATTTGATGATGATGTCGTCTACATATACCTCGATTTCATTGTGTATCATGTCATGGAAAATAGCAGTCATGGACCTCATGTAGGTGGGCCCAACATTCTTTAACCCGAACGATATCATCTTGTAACAATACATCCCCCACGGCGTAATAAAAGTCGTTTTCTCCGCGTCTTCCTCATCCATCTATATCTGATGATACCCAACAAAATAATCAACAAACGACTTTAGTTCATGCTTGGCGTAGTTGTCAATTAGAATGTGTATGTTCAGTAAAGGGAAGTCATCTTTCGGACTGGCCCGGTTGAGATCCTGGTAGTCGACATAGACTCTAACCTTCCCGTCCTTCTTAGGCACTGGCACAATATTGGCTAACTATGTTGGATACTCTAGTACCCTGAGAACCTTGGCTTTGACTTGCTTGGTGACTTCTTCTTTGATTTTCAAACTCATGTCATGTTTGAAATTCCTGAGCTTCTGTTTTACTGGTGGACATGTCGGATCGGTTGGCAGTTTGTGAGCTATAATATATGTACTAAGACCAGTCATGTCATCATAAGACCAGGCGAATATGTCCTCATATTCCCTTAGAAATTCCGTGTACTCTTTGTTTTCTGATGGTGACAGATGAACACTGATTCGTGTTTCTTTGACATTTTCTGCATCTCCTAGGTTGACAATCTCAGTTTCGTCCAGGTTAGACTTAGGTCTGTTCTCAAAATCCTCAACCTCTTTAACAACCTCTTCTGGTATATCATCTTCTTCCGAGTCTATATCCGTTTATTGCGTTGTCTCATTACATGTCACAATCGTCGGTTCATCAAGATAAGTAATAGTAATGCTGTGTAAATAAAGTTAATGATAAAAAGTAATAAGAGCAAGATTTATAAGAAACTGACATGCTTTGATAAATTTCAAAAATGTTTTGAACATTGGAGCTCTTATTTCAATATTAAAAATGAGGAAAGAAATTTAATTAGCAAAAAATAAAGATAATGCATGGTGCTTTATTCAGCCTTGCTACCCCAAAGCTTTCCGGGCCCTGGTGGTTCTGATGGACCAATTGTTGAGGCGTGCTCCTCAGCTCATAGCTTGTATAGAAGGGCCTTCCTCCCCCTCCTCCTCAAAAATGACACAATAGTCCGTATTATCATTTTCCAAAAATAAATTCCTTATTGCTGCCAATGCTTCCTCTTCTCCCGACCCATATATGACATTGGCTGGCTGGAAAGTCTGTTCCAAATGAGGTATCAGATGCTCTAGTGGGTAGTAGGGACTGCGCCATGGTGGCGACTAGTGGTTGAACTCCTCCCAAGTGTATTCATATCCCAAACTGAAAGAGGTACCATGTTTCTTCAACTTGATAGGCTTAGCGATTCCTTGGAGATTCTTGCCAAGTCCCTTGCCAGGTTCGTATCCACACTAATTCAGTATACTTTCAATTTTGTTATCCCACAATTTATCCTTGTCCATGACATTGACTCGCTCAATGTGATGGTAGGTTTCTCCGCCTATCTTCCTTCTTCCTCCAATTGCTGGGATGGTCTGGCGACCGTATATGGGATTGCTACCGTCATCATGAATAATTACCTCTTGGTGATTCCACTCGAATTTCACTGCTTGATGTAGGGTTGATGCTACAGCCCCAGCGGCATGGATCCAGGGCCGTCCCAATAGCAAGTTGTAAGATGCTGGGACGTCTATCACTTGAAAATCAACCAAGTCGGTCCCATTTGTAGACACAAGCTGATTTCCCCAATAGTGGACCTTTGGGATCCATCGAAAGCTTTGACACTGATGGATCCATCCTTGATCTCATGCAGGATCTTTCCCAATGTTTAGAGAGTCACCAATGGACAAATATTGAAGTTGGACCCTCTGTCAATCAAGATTCTGGTGATGAAATAATCTTCGTACTGCACAGTGATGTGCAATGCCTTGTTGTGGCTTAGCCCTTTAGGTGGCAGCTCATCTTCGTGGAAAGTGATTTTGTGACTCTCCAATACTTGCCCTATCATGTTTGCCATTTCTCCTACAGTTATGTTACTGGGTATATATGCTCGCTCAACACCTTCAATAAGGCGTTCTTATGTGCGCCAGAACTTTGTAATAAAGCCATGATAGAGATCTGGGCCAGTGTTTTGTTCAACTGATCAATGACCAAATACTCTTTGGCTTTTATCTTCCTCCAGAGATCATTAGGCCCAGTTTCAGTGATGGTTGGTCATCCAAAGGCCTACTTACTGGACTCGGCTAAATGTTTTGGGGTATAAACCCTGTCGGTTCTTGTCATACCCTGTGCTACAATTGCTTCTCCAGATCTAGTTTTCCCTTTCCTTCTCGCCTCAGCGGTGTAATCCCATGGTATGGCCTTCATATGGAATGGTGTTACGGCTGTCATGGCCACCAGTATGGTCACCTTTTCCTTGGATGGTAACACAACCACTTCGAATGGTACAGGTGTCTTTGGAGACCCAAACTCGACCTCAAAGGTCCTGGCGTCTTTGCAGAAGAAGATGCTTCGAACTCAAGTGGTATGGACATGTTTACTTCAGTGTTTTCAGAAGGTTGGATCTCGACCATAATCGGATTAAGTGTGACCATTGGTTTCTTTGGCTCGTCACCCTCAGCGATTAATCCGATCGACCCTTTGGGGTCCCAATCGTCCTCTATCTCAATCATGTGAACGCCTCCACCCTTGTGGTCAGGCAGAGGGTTGTTGCGGACATTCGGAGCTGGCTCCTTTACTACGATGATCATGTTGTCAATCAAATCTTGGATCTTATCCTTCAGAGAGCGGCACTCATCAATGGCATGCCCTTTCATGTCGGAATGGTATGCACAGGGTTTGTTTGGGTTGACCCATTAGGAGGGGTTTTCAGGGTTTACGACAGGGATAAGGGTGATGTAACCAGCAGCTTTGAGCCTTTCATACAACTGGTCGATAGGTTCGGCAATGGCAGTATACTATTTGGGGGGTCTACGGTCAAAATTTGGTCGGGGTCTAGGAAAGTTTTGGCGGGTGGGAGGTGATTGATAGTGAGAGGGTTGAGTATTGTAGGTTTGGTAGACATGTGCGGGTTGAGAATATCTAGGTGAAGTGGGATGATATGTGGGTGGTGGAGCTTGGTAGGAGGGCGAGGGTGCTTGGTAATTTGGGGTAGGCTGATATGTGGGTGGAGGTATTGGGTAGGTTTGGTATTCGATTGGGGATTTTGTTCTCTGTGCAACCATTACGGTGCTCACGTCCCTTTTCTTGGACGTGCCACCAGACTGTAGAGCCTTGTTGGTGGCCTTCAAAGCTTCAAAGTTAGTGACCATACCACTTTTGATACCTTCCTCGATCTTTTCCCCTATCTTGATGATGTCGGAAAATTTCTGGCTTTCAATCAGCATTAACCTTTCATAGTTTTGTGGGTCTTGAGCTCGGACGAAAATCCTGTTCATTTGTTCTTCTTCTAAAGCCGGTCTGACCTTAGCAGCTTCTGATCTCCAATGAGTAGCATACTCGCGGAATGTCTCCGTGGGTTTCTTCTTTAAGTTCTGGATGTAGAACACATCTGGTGCATTTTCCATGTTGAACCTGAACCTATCCATGAAATCGGACGCCATACTTACCCAATTTGACCACTTCTTAGGGTCTTGGTTGATGTACCAAGACAAAGCATCTCCCTTCAGACTCCTCATGAAGAGTTTTATGCGAATCTTTTTGTCCCTCCCTACTCCGACCAACTTTTCGCAGTATGTCCTTAGATGAACTCTCTCAAATATTTCGAACTTAGGAGGTTTGTACCCCTTGGGCAGTTCGACATCAGGTTGAATGCAAAGGTCTTCATAGTTTAGTCCTTCAATTCCCTTACTTCCCTCGACGCCCTGAATTCTGCTAGTCAGCTTTTTGAGTCTTCCGCCAGATTCCTGATGATCGAGTCCTTATCATCAGACTCGAGTGTGCTTGAAATGAGTTGAGTATAGTGTGGCATGGTTTCCACATAGATGGGGGCATTGTGGAGTTGATCATTTGTAAAGTTTAGTGGTTCAGGAATGAGTAGTGGGGTGTTGTTTGAAGTGTGGCATATGTTGCAGTGGTGATGGGGAGCAGATTGGTTTTGTGGTTTCGGGATGCTTTGTGGAGGTGTGGGGTTTTGAGTGTTGGCAAAGTTGACATTTGGGATAATGAGGGAAAATGACAAATTTGCCAAGTTCCGAACTTGGTCCAGTTTTTCCTGAAACTTTAATAACTTCTGTTCGAGCTGGGAGGCACTTTCCTTGGAAACCTGATTACCCTGAGGAACCTCTACCCTTTCAACTGAGTTCTCCTTTCTGATGTTGCTTAAATCTTCCATCTCTCCCTTCTTCTTGTTTCTGATAGGACTTGGAGGAGGAGGAGGTGGAGGGCCCTTGGATCTTGTGGAGTAAGATGATGATGCCATAGTGCACGAACTAACCTTTGGGGAGGGGAGTAAACAAAAAACAAAACAAAAAGGTAGAAAGTTAGTGCGGATTATGAGAAGAAAAACATTGCAATATTTAAACACATAGTGCAAGAATATGAATCGTGTCCTACTTTGGGAGCCTCATTGTGCCCGAGGTAGGCTTAGAGACAAGTTGATTTGGAGAACTTATAATGCTAAATGCCTCATTTTATTGATAAAAATAAGACGAATCCCAAAACGACACTAAAATAGCAGAAAATAAAATGTCACTAATGGCCGTTGGCCTTATTACATTTTTAAAGCAAAAGAAAAGACTCCTAACTACTTGGTCCCAGAACGGCCTTCCCCAGACTCAACATCTTTAGCTCCATCGAACAGCTTCACCAGCTCACCCAGTTCCAGTAGCAAATAGGCTCTAGCCAAGTGTCCTCCTTCGTTTCCCTCAGCGTTCTGGCATTTTTCAATCCTCTGGATGAACTTCCTTTCCAACTCTACTAAACCCTGCTCCAAATACCCCAGTCACTTGTTGGCGCTGACAACCATATCCTTTCATTCTTCAATCAACTTTTGATGGGCTTATTGAATTTCTTGGTACTCACTCTCGCATTCACGAATCCTCTTGCACAATTGGTTGTACTTGACTTCTGCTTCAGCCTTTTCATCGATGATCCTGTGACCTCGAACAAACCCAGGTTGGCCCAGACCATTGTGATTATCCTCCAGCCATCCTGAATAGTATGGGGTGCAGCCAACATGGTATCTGTCTGGCTCGATAGTATCTCTTCCCATGATGATCTTGAAATGCCACATATGCTGAGCTTGGCACTTATAAGGACTGTCATCATCTTGGAAGTCATCCCAGAAGTGACTCATCTTGTCGACCCTTGGTATAACGTGCTTCCTACCAGCCTGTCTCATGACTCGGAGGGGGACATAAGGATAAGTTCCTCTTAAACCGATCAGTTTAGAAACGGTGCGTCCCTGGATTGGGCGATGAACTCGTCAGTAGGGAACCATTCGAACATCCATTGTATTTGATCCTCAGTCAGATTTTCAAACAGCTCCACCCATCCTTTGGCATCTTTTGGCTGAGCAAACATGTCGGGCATGTAGTTCATTCGCCTTGGTTGATGGAAGGTTATATGATCGTCCCAGTCTCTACGCTGAATCTCTTGCCGATATTCACCCATTTGGAGATGATCCATGAGCCAGAGCTGGAGTAGCAAGTTGCAGCCCTCAAAGTGTGGGGCTCCTTGTTGACACTTTTCCAAGGCTCAGTACATTTTTGCAATGATCATGGGAATTATGCTAAAGGGTTGCCCACCAATTTCCTCCATTAAGGTTTTAGTGACCATAGCTAGCCTGGTGTGAATCCTTGCTTTCTTCATATGAAACACTATCATCCCCAAGAAGCAGAACATAAAGACAAAGACCCTTCTGTAGATATGCCCCAATGAGGTGAGGGCGAATTCATCTGGGTAAGTGCGGTAGGACTTACTATGGTCGTACCTCTCGTACAGAAAGCCGAAAGGAATGTAGGAATCCTTCAAACAGGTCAAGTCTGTGTTTTTCTTTAGTCCCCTCATTTTGAGAAAACCCTTACCCTTGCAATTTTCCGGCATAAGTAAACCCGGAGTCTCCCATGGAATACCAGCTAGTCCTCCTATTTCCTCAAGCAGAGGTGTCATTTTAATCTCCCCGAAGCGAAACACAGACCTATCACAGTCCCAGAACAGAGTAGCAGCTTCTATAATTTTGTTGTTGGGTTGGACCTCCAGGAGAGAAGACAAATTTCCTAGGTATTTCCAGACAAGAGCCTAATCACTGGAGTGAAGATCCTCCCACCAGCTCAGCAAACTTGGGTGGATGTTGGTGACCATGCCAAACCTGGGGACTTCGTGCCTCATTTCTGCAAAACAAAGTGTTAGACCCTTACCCCGCCGGACTCGACTATTTAAACAAATAATTAGCATAAGCAGAATTTAGTTCTCCAAATAAATGTACAGAATATGGTAATGTCTGTTTGGGTTCCCAAGAAAACCAATGGACTTTGGATAAGGCTATCTTAAAGAGTCATTATGTGGACAACATAACTGACTCAGCTAGGTTTTGATAGTGATGTATGCACAATTGAACAGAATAGGGTTTCTATAGGGTATTAGACTGGTACCCTTGAGCGGATAACTCAAGAGGGAAAGACACAAAACCGTCGACTACACCGTTGATCGACTGGTTTTACCGCAAATATGCCTTTGCCAAATTTAGGGGGTAATGATATCGGAAGGGTGCAACCACTCATTGTAAGCGTTTTTATGATATTTTGTTTGACACGAGTGGAATATGATGTTGAATATGCAGTTACAAGTTGTCATGTATTTGCACGTTCATAAAGTAATGATTACAATAATTGCTCATAATTACAACAATATTGAAGGAAAGCAGTAAAAGAAAGCATTAAAGAAAAGAAACAAGGAGCCAAGTTAGTTTCGTAATAGAAGAGAAATAAAGATATTATATAAAGGTAATAAAGAAGCAGTAAAGTCACAAATAATATGAAATGGTAAAAGCCTAAAAGAAATATCCCCAACAGAGTCGCCACGCTGTCGCGCCTCCTTTTTCTAAAAAAAGCGAAATCGGGCTTGTGACATTTAGGAGGACAACTCGTTCCCTTTTGGGAATTGGGTTTTGGAGTTTGAAGAGTCTCCACCTAATGATTAAGTGCATCAGGACACTAAGAAGGGTTTGAGTTTGAAGAACCAGAGTTTGGGTAAGGGCTAGAAATTATCTCGAGGGGAAGGTGTTAGGCACCCCTCAAGATCCACTAGTGTGATTCCCGACCATGTTACAATTGTGACTTCACATAATCAAGTAAGCAATTAAGGGCTCAAGTAAGAAAGGGTCCACATACAACATTGCAAGTAAGTCGAAACTTGAGAAAGGGTAAAAAGGGGCAGGAATTTGATGAAATATTTAAACAATTC
Organism: Nicotiana sylvestris; assembly: GCF_000393655.2. Lineage (NCBI taxonomy): Eukaryota > Viridiplantae > Streptophyta > Magnoliopsida > Solanales > Solanaceae > Nicotiana > Nicotiana sylvestris. The sequence continues at coordinate 197,941,998 of NC_091064.1, forward strand.
TACAAGGAATAGATGAAAACAAATAGAAGGGAAGGGGGGTCCTAGGTTTATGATTAATATGGATCACATAAATGCAATACCCGCCATCGCTCCTCAGAAGAGGGGTCACACGTGATATTAGCGCACCGGTCATCATATCAATATCTACCCTTCCCACCCCGTTAAGGTATTAAAGCGCGGAATAGTATCGTTACTTATTGTATGCTATTACCCGTCCTAATCCTATTAGTCCCGGAGGCATTGAGACTACTAATCCTAAAGGGGATGGAGTTGGGGCTTTTTCAGAGTTTCAAAAGGATAAAAATCTAGGCGACAAGCAAAATGAATAGCAGTTAGGGGGAAAACAAATAGCAGTTAAGGCTCACGCAGGCCTCCTCACTTAAAAGAGAAAATATAGCACGACTTCAAATACTGGTTTTAGTCTAAATTAAATTAAAGCATAGGATAGGCTGATTCATCACATATTTCTTAGATGAGGAGTCCGAATTAGCCTTGTCTGTTTGTAGTTATCAAAAAACTGGCACAATTAATTACCTAATAGTTTGCCTAAGTGAGACCTATAGGCATGATCTCTAGCAGAGCGTTCTGATTTTAAAGAAAGATTGCTGGTTTTATAAACAAAAGGATTTGCAGACTTTAAACGATCTTATGACTGATTTTATTGGTTCATAGACGAAGCTGATTTAATTGATTACTCATTTAGGCAAGTTATCTAAGCATTATTGGTTTTCAAAACGATTACATAAATGCAGAAGTCTTATAGGCATGGTATCTAGAATGGAGTTGATCATTATTAAACCTATGATTGTTTGCCTAATGACATGCATATGCAGAAGTGCAGAAAATGTAAGATCATGATTTCTATATGTAGAACTTATAGGCATAATTTCTAAGATGCAGAAATGCAGAACTTATAGGCATAATTTCTAAGATGCAAAAATGCGGAACTTATAGGCATAATTTCTAAGATGCAGAAACGCAAAAGTGCAGTAAAACTTATAGGCATGAGTTATAAAATGAGAATGCAGAAATTCATAAATAACCTATAAGCAAATTTTCTACCCTTTGCATGCATTCATCCCCATCCCTTTCCACTATCCATCCCCGATAGTTATTACAAATTACTACAGACCCAAATGAATCAGAAAAGAAAAGTAAAATTACATCAGAAGTTCCAGCTACAACCAAACAACCTAATTCAGACTCAAAGTCTAACAATATGAGATAAACCAACTTCCAGGATCAGATTTCCAAAAATTCTTTCTCATATTTGGGATGTATCAAAGTTCCCAAAAGTCTCAAAGTGCTCCGGGCAATGCTTACACCCCAAACACATTGCAGAATTAAGAGCATAGTGCATTGTGGAAATGCCAGCCCTCAGATGTCCAAGTTCAGAGGGAACTCAAGGTCCAAAAGCAAGGCTCATAAGAGAGGGGCAGAACTTAGAATCAAAGAGTAAGTGTAAGTGCACAGGGGGGAATCAGGGAGAGCCATGATAGGCTGGTGGTCATGCCCATCAATTGGGAATATTGGCACACCCCTGACCAGCCTGTTAGCCAAACTTGGGAGTTAGGATCCATTGTGGATCAGGTTATGGCCTAGGCAGTAATTTGGATACTGCCAGGCCAAGAACCTTAACTCAAACATATAGAAGGGAACATGGGTAGGGATTCACAATAGAAACAGATACAGGAAAAAAACATAATTAACATAAATCATTGAACATGAGCAGTAAAGTAAACAAGAGGCTTGGAACTGTAAAGTAAACACATATGGGTGAGGCAGAAAACAAAATAAAAAAACATACCATTTTCAAGGGAAAACAAGTAAAATAGTAGTCTTAAAGAGAGCCAAGTTGAAAACAAAGTGATTCCAAAAGATCTCAAGCAAAGTAGAGTGTTGAATTCAAAACAGTATTGCAAATGTGCAAGTACTGAGTTGGAAGTTAAGAACTATTAGTTGAAAGTTGTGAAGATGAAATCGTAAGGTGTAAGGTTAAGTTCTGAGGTGTTTTAAAAGTGCAAAAGGGTAGCCCCTTATATAGTGCAGAGAAGCAAGTAAGAAAGGCAAAGAGATATCATTGAAATCACTCTCCCTTTGGTTAAGGGATTCTGATTCCAACGGGTAAAAATTAATTAAGGAAAGAAATTTCTAATTAAAACCTTTCAAAGTAGCACAAAAGGGGTAAATACATAGAAGTTATGTAAGGAAAATAGTCAATGGTACACGGTTTGTGCCAAATATGGCAAGGGGATTAATCAAACAGTCATGAAACCAAAATTACAAGTTCAAATTGGAATGAACCAAGTCAAGAAAGGTAAAAGAGGTTCAATCGAAGAAAATCAGTGACAATTCATCAGCCTTATTAAAGGGATTTCAGAATCAATCACATTGCAGAATTAAGAGCATAGTGTAGTGTGGAAATGCCAGCCCTCAGATGTCCAAGTTCAGAGGGAACTCAATGTCCCAAAGCAAGACTCATAAGAGAGGGGAAGAACTTAGAATCTAAGAGTAAGTGTAAGTGTACAGGGGGGGATCATGGAGAGCCATGGCAAGCTGGTGGTTATGCCCAACAATTGGGAATGCTGGCACATCCCTAACCAGCCTGTTAGCCAAACTTGGGAGTTAAGATCCATTGTGGATTAGGTTATGGCCTGGACAGTAATTTGGATACTGCCAGGCCAGGAACCTTAACTCAAACACATAGAAGGGAACATGGGTAGGGATTCACAATAGAAACAGATGCAAGGAAAGAACATAATTAACATAAATCATTGAACATGAGCAGTAAAGTAAATAAGAGGGCTGGAACTGTAAAGTAAACACATAGCGGTGAGGTAGAAAACTAAATAAAAAAAACATACCAGTTTCAAGGGAAAACAAGTAAAATAGTATTCTTGAAGAGAGCCAAGTTGCAAACAAAGTGATTCCAAAATATCTCAAGCAAAACAGAGTGTTGAATTCAAAACAGTATTGCAAGTGTGCAAGTACTGAGTTGGAAGTTAAGAACTAGTCGTGTGAAAGTGGTGAAGATGAAATCGTAAGGTGTAAGGTTAAGTTCTGAGGTGTCTTAAAAGTGCAAAAGGGCAGCCCCTTTTATAGTGCAGAAAAGCAAGTAAGAAAGGCAAAGAGATATCATTGAAATCAGTCTCCCTTTAGTTAAGGGATTCTGATTCCAACGGGTAAAATTAATTAAGGAAGCAAATTTCTAATTAAAACCTTTCAAAGTAGCACAAAAGGGGTAAATACATAGAATTTATTTAAGAAAAATAGTCAATGGTACACAGTTTGTGCCAAATATGGTAAGGGGATCAATCAAACAGTCATGAAACCAAAATTACAAGTTCAAATTTGAATGAACCAAGTCAAGAAAGGTAAAGGAGGTTCAATCAAAGAAAATCAGTGACAATTCATCAGCCTTATTAAAGGGATTTCAGAATCAATCACTTAGTTGGTGAAAACCTTTTGAAAGAGGAATTTTCTCGTATATAAAGCATACCAATCAAACAAAAGGAACTATCAGGTTATTTAGGAAAAAAAGTCTATCATTGAAAGTCTCAAAGTCACAAGCAAAAGAGATTCGAGTTCAATTACAGACTCATAGTAATTCTGAAAGCCTAGGGTCCCAAAGTGGAACCCTGATACCACTTGCCAAAGAAACCCCCAAAACCTATGGTTTCGAATAGAGTCAGACAATAGAGATGAGCAAACAAGTCATTGAAAGGGGATCAGAAGTCTCTTTCAAAGACTTATGAGAGACAAACACACACGATAGAAAGGACACTAATTCAAGGTCACGAGACCATGTTTGAGAAAACTTGGAGTTAAAACAAGTTCAGAAGAAAGAGATGATACGAGTTTATGAACAAAAGTAGAGAAAAATATGCTTAGCATAAACAGAGTTCAGTAAAGTGAACAAAATCAAAGAATTCAACCATAAACACATATAGCAAAGAATAAGGAAAACAACACGAATTATTATGTGAGCATAAGAGTAACAGCAAAGGATAGAAGAGTCTTGCATAATAGAAAAGAAACAAGAGAGGAAACTCATGCGTAACAAGAAGAAAACATACGAGCATAAAACACACATAAAGAAAGAACAGGAAGAATAAAAAAATATTCGAAGAAACCTTTTCAGAAACCCTAATATCGAATTTGAACGATTTAAAAAGGAAATTTGGGGAAAACATTTAAAAAGTCAAGTAAAGTCCAGGCATGTCACAAATCTAAGAAAAAATAAACGAGTACAGAACCTCAGACGGCTTAGAGTTGCAGAGAAAACCCTAGAATGAGAAAGGTCTTGAGGAAAGTCAGATCCTGAGTCGAAAAGACTCATATTGCTTGAACACGCCGGAATAATGGCCGGAGAAGCCATAGATCTACAGATCTAAGAAGTATCTAAAGAGATACATTGAAGTTGGGCTTCAAAACCTTGAGTATCTTAGGTTTACTGGTGAGAGAGGGTGAGTGCAGGCCACCCATGGCCTGAAACGCCATGGATTCCGGTGGAATCATGGTAGAATGAAGTGGTAGATGATTAGGGTTTCAGGGTGATTAGAGAGTGTTTGAGAGACGAAAGGGTTTCAAAGACGGCGTCTAAGATGAAATGAGTTAGGTTAAGGGGGGTTTGTGAATTAAAAAGGAAAGAAAGAATATCGGCCGTTGATCAAAATGATCAACGACCTAGATTAAAAGGAAGCCATGTGGGTTTTTAAATCGGGTCAGGGGTTGGATAAATTAGGGATTGGGCTGGCCTCGATTTGGGGCAGAATTGTGGTCAAATTGAGGCTAAAATTGAAAGGAACTGTGGCTGTAATTGAAATAGAAATGGGCTAAATGTTAAATAGATAATTTTCCCCTTTTATTTTATAAAAATAGCAAAAAATGATTTTAAAAATAAATTAAAACCACTGAGCTAATTAAAAATATATTATTAATCCAAAAATACTGAAAATAATTTTATAATTGCAAAATGCTGTTAATCGTAAAATAGGCTATAATTGCAATTATATGCAATTTAGCCTTAAAATACCAGATAAATTAGTAAAAATATACAAAAATCAACTTAATTATATTTTGGTGTAAATATGAGAATAGAAATAAATTATTCACCAAAATGATAATCTTGGGAACAATTATCGAATTTTGTACTACTAAAATAGACAATAAATTGATTTTAAAATCTTTAAAAATTAGGAAAAAATACCAAAACTCTTGGGCATGCTTATATATGCATGTACATTCTATTTTGAAAGTATTTTCAGCATAAAAATACGTAGGGAAAAATTGGGTATCAACAAGGCAGCGGAGATGGTTGGAGTTGCTTAAGGATTATGATATCACTATATTATAACATCCGGGAAAGGCCAATGTGGTGGCTGATGCTTTGAGACGAAATGCAGTGAGTATGGGGAGTTTGACATATATTCCAGTTGGGGAGAGACCTCTTGCAGTTGATGTTGAGTCCTTGGCCAATCAGTTCGTGAGGTAGATATTTTGGATCCCAGTCGGGTATTGGCTTGTGTGGTTTCTCGGTATTCCTTATATGATCGCACAGAGAGCGCCAGTATGATGATCCGCATTTGGTTGTCCCTAAGGACAGAGTTCAGTATGATGATGCCAGAGATGTGACCATTGGTGATGATATGGTGTTGAGGATGCATGGTCGGATTTGTGTGCCCAATGTGGATGGGCTTCGGGAGTTGATTCTGGAGGAGGCCCATAGCTCGCGGTATTCTATTCATTCGGGTGTCGCGAAAATGTATCAGGATTTGAGGTAGCACTATTGGTGGAGGAGAATGAAGAAAGATATTATGGGATTTGTAGCTCGGTATCTCGATTATCAGCAGGTGAAATATGAGCATCAAAGATGGGGTAGCTTGCTTCAACGGATAGATACTCCAGAGTGGAAGTAGGAGAGGATCACTATGGACTTTGTAGTTGGACTTCCATGGACTTTGAGGAGGCAAAAGAGTTATGCTGACAAGAAGGCTCGAGATGTGTCTTACATGGTTGGTGAGAAGGTTCTGTTGAAGGTTTCTCCCATGAAGGGTGTTATAAGATTTAGGAAGAAAGGGAAATTGAGTCCGCGATTTATTGGACCTTTTGAGGTGCTTCGGAGGATTGCGGAGGTGGCTTATGAGCTTGCTTTGCCACCCAGTTTGTCGAGTGTGCATCCGGTATTTCATGTTTCTATGCTCCGAAAGTATATTGGGGATCCGTCTCATGTTCTGGATTTTAGCACGGTTCAGTTGGATGATGATTTGACCTATAATGTGGAGCCAGTAGCTATTTTGGATCGTCAGGTTCGAAAGTTGAGGTCAAAGGATATAGCTTCAGTGAAAGTGCAGTGGAGAGGTCGGCCCATGAAGGAGGCTACCTGGGAGACCGAGCGGAAGATGCGGAGTAGATACCCTCACCTGTTTGAGGCTTCACGTATGTTTCTTGACTCGTTCGAGGATGCACATTTGTTTAAGTTAGGGAGGATGTGATGAACTGACCAATCGTCTCAGGAGTTAACACTCCATTTCCCCCATTTCTGCTTCTTTATGCTTTATTTATTTGTTTTATGTGGTATCGAGTTGGTCAGATCGAATCCGGAATGATTTTGGTAAGGTTTAAGACACTTAGTCTCTTTTAAGGAAGTTTAAGTTGGAAAAGTCAACCGGATGTTGACTTATATGTTAGAGGGCCCGGATGTGAGTTCCGATGGTTCGGTTTGCTTCGGGATGTGATTTGGAGATTAGGAGTGTGATCGGAATGAGTTTTGGAGGTTCGGAGTAGATTTAGGCTTGAATTGGCGAAGTTGATATTTCGTCGATTTACGGTTGGTATGCGATATTTTGATATAGGGGTCGGAATAGAATTCCGAGAATTGAAATAGTTCCATTGTGTCATTTGGGATGTGTGTACAAAATTTCAGGTCATTCGGACGTGGTTTGGTTGGATTTTTGATCAAAAGCGGAATTCGGAAGATTTTAGAAACTTAGGCTTAAATTCGATGTTTTTTGGTTGATTTGATGTTGTTTGAGATGTTTTGAACATTGATAAAAGTTTGAATAAGGTTTTGGGATATGTTTGTGCCTTTTTTTGAGGTCCCGGGGGCCTCGGGTGAGTTTCGGGTGGTCAATCGGGCCAATTCATGAAGTTGGAACCTGCAGAAAATTGCAGGTCAGTGCTGCAGAAAAGTGACCTTCACATTCGCGAGAAGGTCCTCACGTTCGCGAAGAGTCAGTCGAGGAAGGTGGGAATTAAGACTTCGTGTTCGCGATGAGTTCTCCGCGTTCACGAAGGGCTGGGCATAGGTGCATCGCGTTCGCGGGTGTGTAGTCGTGTTCGCATAGAAGGAAATGAGAGGCTGAGCTTCAGTGGAACTAACTCATCGCATTCGTGATGGATGGAATGCGTTCACGAAAGTTCTTATGGGTAAAGCATCGTGTTCGCGAGGGTTTGGTCGCGATCGTGTAAGAAGAAAACTGGTCAAAGTTAATTTGTGCTTCGCGAACGCGAGGCTTTGACCGCGTTCGCGATGAAGGAAATTAGGCCTGGGCAAAAGGTTTAAAAGGTCGTCTTGTCCGCGAATGTGGGGTTTATTTCTTCCATTGTTGGTCGTTTTTGGAGCTTTTTGAATGGGGTTAAGAGGGATTCAAGGGGAATCACTTAGAAGTAAAATTCTTGGACTTAAAACTCTATTCTAATGTGAATTCCACCTAGTAAATCATGGAAATTAAGCCAAAAATTGGAGAACTACGTCTTGGAAATTTAGACCTTTGATTGAGGATTTGAAGGACCATTTGAGGTCGGATTTCAGAACTTTTGATATGTATGATGTTACAACCCATATCCACATGTGTTAGTTCATGCCATATATTAGTTAACATAAATCCAAGAAGGAATTATCTTTGAGATGATAAGAAGTCAATCCTATTGGTCTTAAGTGATACAAGAGTGTATAAGAGTGATTAACCAGTATTAGAAGTTAAACGAATCAAGGATGTTGTAACTCGTATTTTCAGGTAATCTAGCGGTGCTTAATACACTCAAGAGGTCATTTATTAAGGTATTTTAATCATATAATATCCGTATCATAAGTCTTGAAGTCAAATGAGTTATGAAACAAAAGTCGACAAAAGTTGTCGCAACTTAGGTTCATAATTTTACTTAAACATTAGGTCAAATGTTTCTAATCTTTTATCATAATTTACAAGGAATTACGAGGTGATCTACCAACCAAATTAAAGATCTATGAGTCTAGTTTCCAACTCATTAAACCGTTCATCGATACGATCTCGGAGTAGAGATATATTCGCATTTTCGCGGGACTGCGCCAAGCACCTCTCTATGGGGCCCACTAAGTCGGTTTAAGATATTTGGACCTATATAGGATGCCTCCAACCCGTTTTAAGTCATTTCGTTTCACTATTTTCAGACCTTAGAACCCTAGGAACATCCTCTCAAGGTTCTCTCAAGATTCAAGACCCAAAAAAGGGCAAACAACACAAATCAAGTGTCGGGAATTCCGTGGCGCTAGTAAGTCTCTTGTTCTTCTTGTTGTTGCTCATTTTTGTGTCGTTTCAGCTCGTGTGGGAGGTTGTTTTAAAGGGTTTATGTTCTGTAAATACTCCCTCATGTTCTTAATATCAATCCTAGGTGATTTCAAGCCTTCTAAAGTGATTCTAGTGCCGAAAAACACTAATTGATCGCTAGTTTCGTTTTTTTGTTGTTGTGGCAGCATTGGAGGGATATTTCATGGAAATTTAAGGTCAAATTGGAGTTTTTCTTTCTGTATAAAGGTAAGGAACCTCTTACTCTATATGTATTTAAGATTATCCAAGTTGCGGCTAAGCCATTGAAGCTAGAACTTGTGAGATATATATCGAAAGGCTTGGTAGTAATGTTATTGTTTTGTGGACTGTTTTGCGTTGTTGTTGGGCTGCGTATTTTACTACTATCTTGTGGAGTTTTGGAGGAGGAAGGGTGTGGAGAAACACCATATATATGTAGGGTTATGGGCTGATAGTTATTCGTAACATTTCCAGGTTGTTTGACACGACTACGGTGGTCGTCGTATGTATGGAGTGATTAGGCTATGTGTGGACTATTTTGGGAGGCTCAATATGTTTATTATTGATGTTGTTTGGGCTGTTTGGTGACTGTTTTGAATGGTGTGAGGTCATATATATAGGGGAGGTGCTGTCCGTTTCATCGTAAAATAGGTTGTGGTCGATACATAATAGTTATGACGCTTAAATGATAACGATAGTATCGTTTCTCTTATTGTAGACTAAGGAGTTTTGACAATTGCATAGCTTGAGATTGGGGAAGTATATACAAGGTATGTGAGGCTATCCCTTTCCTTCTTTTGCACGACTCCGATTGTACATAATGTAATGAACGATCTTCCAAGATACTCTACTCTTAGAAGCTAGCAGTACTTACATTGTTTTCCCTCTTATGGAACGATTGATGTTAATGTTGCTTCTCTTATTCTTATGTTATCAATGTTGTTGGTACTTCCTGATTCTTATAAGGTTCATAGTGAAGAGTTAGTCCTAATAACGTGTACAGAGGATACCGACCTTACGTCACTCCGAAAGGTTTAGAATGTGATTCCATGAGTCGAGCATGCATTATATATATGTATCTATTTTACTCTACCGAGCCACGCTATAGTTGGCCGGGTACGGCACCTATTGTGCAACCACTGATCAGTTGGGTTTTACCGAGCTCCACGTGGCCGGGTACGATTCTACCGAGCCTATTATGGCCGGGTACGATATGATGATGATGATGCCCATAGAGGCGAATGCTTTAAAGGTTTATGTATTTATACATATGTATCATGCATTTCATGTAAGTAGCCCTCAGAGGTACTAAGATGTTACAGGTTGTATATTCTCTATCCTTGCTTACATTACTGATCGCATTTATGGTTCCTTGCCTTAACATACTCAGTACTTTATTCGTACTGACGTCCTTTTATTTGTGGACGCTGCATGTCGTGCTGCAGGTCCTGATAGACAGGCAGGTGCAGCTCCCCCACCACAGTAGACTGTCCAGTTCAGCGGTGATTGGCGAGATCCCTTCTCCGGACTTGCCTTGGTCTTGGTATGCAATTTTTGTTATAGACATTATGGGTATGTCGGGGCCCTGTTCCGGCTATGTTGCAACACTTATGTTCTTTTAGAGGCTCATAGACAGGTGTCGGCTCATGTATAGTTTGGTATGCCTTGTCGGCTAGTTTTTGTTGTATAGTCTTTCATAGTAGCGTGGTAGCTCATACCTTATATGTAGTTTCTTGATTGTCTGGTCATCCCCTGCTATGTATGTTCATGCCGTCATATTTTATTGCTGGTTGTCCATGATCTAGGTCTACCATTTATATTGATCTCGTCAGCCCTAAAAGATAATAATGAAGGTTAGATGAAATGTGCGTTGGTGCTCGGCAAGTGTGGTCGGGTGCTAGTCATGGCCCTTCAGTTTGGGTCGTGACAAACTTGGTATCAGAGCAAGTCTGTCCTAGGGGTTGTCTATGAGCCGTGTCTAGTAGAGTCTTGATTATGGATGTGTAGCGCGCCACATTTATAATCAGGAGGCTACATGACATCTAGGGTTGTTACCTTCTTCCTGAATCTAGATCGTGCGTAGAGTTGAGTCGTAAGTGTTCGTCTCTAATATTCACCTTGTTTTTTTCAGTGATGCCTTCGACTAGGAAGCAAACGATTAGTAGACGGCTTGATACAGCAGCGGGAGAGGGTACCAGTCAGGTGCCCCAAGTTAGAGCAGGACAAAGTGAGGCTCAAAGTGAGATGCCCTCTCATACCTCATCTACTCCATCTCCTCCAGAGGATATTAGAAGGCACCCAGCACCTCCAGTTCCTCCGTCTGGCACTCCAGACCAGGATATGCGGAGTGCTTTGCAGTTATTGACTAGCTTGGTAGCTGCTCAGGATCAGAGGCAGAATACAGGTGCTGCTGAGAAACCAGTTAGTACAAGAGTTCGTGATTTTATTAATTTAGACCCTCCAGTGTTTACCGGATCAGACCCCAAGGAGGACCCACAGACTTTTATTGACCAGGTTCATCGTACACTTCGGGTTATGCATGTTAGTGATACAGAGGCAGTAGAGTTGGCTTCTTATCGGCTACGGGATTTAGCGGTTCTCTGGTATGATAGTTGGGAGAGATCCAGGGGTCCGAACCCTCCTCCAGCTGTGTGGAAGGAATTTTCTGAGGCCTTTCTTCGTCACTACTTGCCAGTTGAGATACGACGAGCTAGAGCTGATAAGTTCTTGAACCTTAGACAAGGTAATATGAGTGTGCGAGAGTACAGTATGCAGTTTGATTCTTTGGCAAGGTATGCTCCCCATATGGTGGCCGAGATGAGTGATAGGGTGCATATGTTCGTGAATGGGTTGGGACCACATCTGATAAATGAGTGTACGACAGCCTCCTTGGTGGAGGGCATGGATATTTCCCGTATTCAAGCTTATGCCCAGACCCTAGAGGATCGTAAGCGCCAGCAGAGGGCAGTTAGGGAGCAGGATAGGGGCCAGCATAAGAGGGCGAGATTTGCAGGGTATTCTGATGACTTCAGAGGCCGCATCAGGCCACAGTTTTCGAGGAGTTCGGCGCCACCTGTAGCTAGTGCTCCTCCACAGTTTCAGAGGCCTCGATATGATCGATCCTATTCTGGTCCAGGTCAGAGTTCGCGGGCATCTGGCTCGCAACATCACAGGGATACTAGTCAGATGAGACCCCCAACACCACATTGTGATCAGTGCGGCAAGGCCCACTTTGGACTGTGTCGTCGAGGTTCTGATGCATGCTATTCGTGCGGGCAGCCTGGCCATATGATGCGGGATTGTCCTAATAGAGGAGGTGATGGTATGGCTCAGCCGACTGGATCTGTGTCTGGTTCTTCCTCATCAGTTCGACCTCCAGCACGGGGTTTTCAGCAGTCGACAGGTCGTGGTAGGGGTAGAGGTGCAGTGCCGAGTTCGAGTGGTGCTCAAAATCGAACCTATGCTCTAGTAGGTCGACAGGATCTCGAGTCGTCTCCAGATGTTGTTACAGGTATTATATCTGTGTTTTCTTATGATGTATATGCGTTGATTGATCCGGGATCTACATTATCCTATGTTACACCCTTTGTGGCTAATAAGTTTGGCATTGAACCTGAATTGATAAGTAAACCCCTCGCGGTATCTACTCCGATAGGAGATTCTGTGATTGCTAGAAGGGTATATAGAGGTTGCACTGTGATGATTTGTAGTCGTCAAACCTCGGCAAATTTATTTGAGTTAGAAATGGTTGATTTTGATGTGATAATGGGAATGGACTGGTTGGCCTCATGCTATGCAAATGTTGACTGTCGTATGAAGATGGTTAGGTTCCAATTTCCGGGTGAACCCGTCATTGAATGGAAAGGGAACATTGCTACACCGAAAGGTAGGTTTATTTCCTATCTTAAGGCAAGGAAAATTATCTCAAAAGGTTACATTTATCATCTCGTTCGCGTTAGGGATGCGGAGGCGAAACCGCCTACTTTACAACCAATCCTTGTGGTTAATGAATTCCCAGATGTTTTCCCAGATGAACTCCTAGGCCTTCCTCCTGAAAGGGAGATTGAGTTTAGCATTGATGTGTTGCCTGACACTCAACCGATCTCTATTCCTCCATACAGAATGGCCCCGGTAGAGTTGCGAGAGTTGAAGGTGCAGTTGAAGGACTTGCTGGATAAGGGCTTTATTAGGCCTAGCACTTCACCCTGGGGTGCACCAGTCCTATTCGTGCGGAAGAAAGACGGGTCGTTACGGATGTGTATCGACTATCGACAGTTGAATAAGTCTACTATAAATAACAAGTATCCACTTCCAAGAATTGATGACCTGTTTGACCAACTCCAGGGTGCCAAGTATTTCTCTAAGATTGATTTACGTTCAGGGTATCATCAGGTGAGGGTTAGGGAGAAGGATATTCCAAAGACGACCTTCCGGACAAGATATGGGCACTTTGAGTTCTTGGTGATGTCGTTCGGGCTAACAAATGCCCCAACAGCTTTTATGGATCTCATGAATACTATATTCAGGCCCTATCTTGATGTGTTCGTGATTGTATTCATTGATGACATTCTAGTGTATTCTCGTTCGGAGGCGGAACATGCGGGCCACTTGCGGATAGTATTACAGACGCTTCAGGATCGTAAGTTATATGCTAAGCTCTCCAAATGTGAATTCTGGCTGAACTCAGTAGCATTCCTTGGCCATGTGATATCTGATGAGGGTATTAGTGTCGACACTCAGAAGATCGATGCAGTAAAGAATTGGCCGAGACCTACAACACCATCAGAAGTCCGCAGCTTCCTAGGGCTAGCAGGATATTATAGGCGGTTTGTAGAAGGATTTTCCTCTATATCATCACCATTGACTAAGTTAACACAAAAAGCTACCAAATTCCAGTGGTCTGACACTTGTGAACGTAGTTTTCAGGAGCTGAAGAATCGATTGACATCTGCACCAGTGCTCACTCTTCCTGAAGGAACAGAAGGTTATGTGGTATATTGTGATGCCTCAGGTATAGGTTTGGGGTGCGTATTGATGCAGCGTGGGAATGTGATTGCTTATGCATCAAGACAATTGAAGAAGCATGAAAAGAATTATCCAACCCATGATTTGGAATTGGCTGCAGTAATATATGCTTTGAAGATATGGCGGCACTACTTATACGGCGTCCATGTTGACATCTACACAGATCACAAGAGTTTACAATACATCTTCAAGCAGAAAGAGTTGAATTTGAGGCAGCGTAGGTGGCTTGAATTATTGAAAGACTACGACGTCGAGATATTGTATCATCCCGGTAAAGCCAATGTTGTGGCAGACGCTCTCAGCCGTAAATCAATGGGAAGCTTAGTACATATTGAGGCAGGTAGATGGGGGTTGATTAAAGAGCTTCATCAGCTAGCCAATATGAGAATCAGATTGTTAGACTCTGATGACGGAGGTGTTACTGTACAGAATACATCAGAATCATCTTTGGTAGCCGAGGTAAAAGCACGACAATATGAAGATCCTATCTTAGTACGATTAAGAGAAAGCATTCAACAGTGTAAAAGTATGGCTTTTAGGATCGGAAAAGATGGGGCACTGAGATACCAGAGCCGATTGTGTGTGCCTAATGTGGCAGGGTTGCGAGAGAAGATTATGAATGAGATTCATCAATCCCGATATTCCATCCATCCCGGCTCGACAAAGATGTATCATGATGTCAAGGAGCAATATTGGTGGGATAATATGAAGAAGTCTATTGCAGAATTTGTAGCCCAGTGTCCCAATTGTCAACAAGTAAAGATAGAACATCAGAAACCCGGTGGATTGCTTCAAAATATAGAGATTCCGACCTGGAAGTGGGAGGTGATTAATATGGACTTCATTATTGGATTACCTCGCTCTTATCATAAGTTTGACTCCATCTGGGTGATAATTGATCGACTTACAAAATGTGCCCATTTTCTGCCAGTGAAGACAACTTACACGGCTGAAGATTATGCAAAGTTGTATATCAAGGAGATTGTTAGGCTTCATGGTGTGCCCATATCTATTATATCAGACCGAGGAGCTCAATTTACGGCTAACTTTTGGAGGTCTTTCCAGAAGGGTTTAGGCACACAGGTAAATCTCAGCACTGGCATTTCATCCGCAGACTGATGGACAGGCTGAACGTACCATTCAGACACTGGAAGATATGCTACGAGCATGTGTTCTAGATTTTAAGGGGAATTGGGATGATCATCTTCCACTCATAGAATTCGCCTATAACAATAGCTACCATTCCAGTATTAAAATGGCCCCATATGAGGCACTATACGGGAGGAGATGTAGATCACCAGTTGGATGGTTCGAAGTCGGTGAAACAGAATTATATGGGCCAGATTTGATTCACCAAGCTATTGAGAAGGTGAAAGTGATACAGGAGCGATTGAGGACGGCACAAAGCAGGCAAAAATCTTATTCTGATGTCCGACGTCGTGATCTAGAGTTTGAGGTTGGTGATTGGGTTTTCCTGAGGATCTCACCAATGAAGGGTATTATGCGTTTTGGGAAGAAAGGTAAGCTGAGTCCAAGGTATATCGGGCCGTATAAAATTCTTCGACGGATTGGACAGGTTGCTTATGAGTTAGAATTGCCATCCGAATTGGAATTTGTCCACCCGGTATTCCATGTATCTATGTTGAGAAAATGTATTGGAGACCCTTCTCGAGTCGTCCCTATCAAAGATGTACAAGTTACAGAGGACCTATCATATGAAGAAGTGCCAGTGGCGATATTAGATCGGCAAGTCCGCAAGCTGAGAACAAAAGATGTAGCTTCCGTCAAAGTATTGTGGAGGAACAAAAATATGGAAGAAATGACATGGGAAGCAGAAGAGGAGATGAAGTCTAAATACCCTTACTTATTCCAGAATGAAGATAACAAGGATGCTGGTGGAAGACAGGATACATTGGAAGAAGAAACGGCTCTATGAGGTAAGCAATAATTTGAGAATACTCCTCCTTAATACAAAATGGTGATATGTAGATAATGTAAATACGCATAATGCTTTGTGTAGACTTGTGAAACCATATGTTGGGCTTAATTACTTGCAAGTTTTGCTAGTGACCATTTTATAGGGGAAAATTGATCGGAAATTTCCATTGGAATCCACGATGATTTAAACTCCCCATAAACCCTTACATTCGAGGACGAATGTTCCTAAGGGGGGAGGGTGTTACAACCCATATCCACATGTGTTAGTTCATGCCATATATTAGTTAACATAAATCCAAGAAGGAATTATCTTTGAGATGATAAGAAGTCAATCCTATTGGTCTTAAGTGATACAAGAGTGTATAAGGGTGATTAACCAGTATTAGAAGTTAAACGAATCAAGGATGTTGTAACTCATATTTTCAGGTAATCTAGCGGTGCTTAATACACTCAAGAGGTCATTTATTAAGGTATTTTAATCATATAATATCCGTATCATAAGTCTTGAAGTCAAACGAGTTATGAAACAAAAGTCGACAAAAGTTGTCGCAACTTAGGTTCATAATTTTACTTAAACATTAGGTCAAATGTTTCTAATCTTTTATCATAATTTACAAGGAATTACGGGGTGATCTACCAACCAAAATTAAATATCTATGAGTCTAGTTTCCAACGCATTAAACCGTTCATCGATACGATCTCGGAGTAGAGAGATATTCGCATTTTCGCGAGACTGCGCCAAGCACCTCTCTATGGGGCCCACTAAGTCGGTTTAAGATATTTGGACCTATATAGGATGCCTCCAACCCGTTTTAAGTCATTTATTTTCACTATTTTCAGACCTTAGAACCCTAGGAACATCCTCTCAAGGTTCTCTCAAGATTCAAGACCCAAAAAAGGGCAAACAACACAAATCAAGTGTCGGGAATTCCGTGGCGCTAGTAAGTCTCTTGTTCTTCTTGTTGTTGCTCATTTTTGTGTCGTTTCAGCTCGTGTGGGAGGTTGTTTTAAAGGGTTTATGTTCTTTAAATACTCCCTCATGTTCTTAATATCAATCCTAGGTGATTTCAAGCCTTCTAAAGTGATTCTAGTGCCGAAAAACACTAATTGATCGCTAGTTTCGCTTTTTTGTTGTTGTGGCAGCATTGGAGGGATATTTCATGGAAATTTAAGGTAAAATTGGAGTTGTTCTTTCTGTATAAAGGTAAGGAACCTCTTACTCTATATGTATTTAAGATTATCCAAGTTGCAGCTAAGCCATTGAAGCTAGAACTTGTGAGATATATATCGAAAGGCTTGGTAGTAATGTTATTGTTTTGTGGACTGTTTTGCGTTGTTGTTGGGCTGCGTATTTTACTACTATCTTGTGGAGTTTTGGAGGAGGAAGGGTGTGGATAAACACCATATATATGTAGGGTTATGGGCTGATAGTTATTCGTAACATTTCCAGGTTGTTTGACACGACTACGGTGGTCGTCGTATGAATGGAGTGATTAGGCTATGTGTGGACTATTTTGGGAGGCTCAATATGTTTATTATTGATGTTGTTTGGGTTGTTTGGTGACTGTTTTGAATGGTGTGAGGTCATATATATAGGGGAGGTGCTGTCTGTTTCATCGTAAAATAGGTTGTGGTCGATACATAATAGTTATGACGCTTAAATGATAACGATAGTATCGTTTCTCTTATTGTAGACTAAGGAGTTTTGACAATTGCATAGCTTGAGATTGGGGCAGTATATACAAGGTATGTGAGGCTATCCCTTTCCTTCTTTTGCACGACTCCGATTGTACATAATGTAATGAACGATCTTCCAAGATACTCTACTCTTAGAAGCTAGCAGTACTTACATTGTTTTCCCTCTTATGGAACGATTGATGTTAATGTTGCTTCTCTTATTCTTATGTTATCAATGTTGTTGGTACTTCCTGATTCTTATAAGGTTCATAGTGAAGAGTTAGTCCTAATAACGTGTACAGAGGATACCGACCTTACGTCACTCCGAAAGGTTTAGAATGTGATTCCATGAGTCGAGCATGCATTATATATATGTATCTATTTTACTCTACCGAGCCACGCTATAGTTGGCCGGGTACGGCACCTATTGTGCAACCACTGATCAGTTGGGTTTTACCGAGCTCCACGTGGCCGGGTACGATTCTACCGAGCCTATTATGGCCGGGTACGATATGATGATGATGATGCCCATAGAGGCGAATGCTTTAAAGGTTTATGTATTTATACATATGTATCATGCATTTCATGTAAGTAGCCCTCAGAGGTACTAAGATGTTACAGGTTGTATATTCTCTATCCTTGCTTACATTACTGATCGCATTTATGGTTCCTTGCCTTCACATACTCAGTACTTTATTCGTACTGACGTCCTTTTATTTGTGGACGCTGCATGTCGTGCTGCAGGTCCTGATAGACAGGCAGGTGCAGCTCCCCCACCACAGTAGACTGTCCAGTTCAGCGGTGATTGGCGAGATCCCTTCTCCGGACTTGCCTTGGTCTTGGTATGCAATTTTTGTTATAGACATTATGGGTATGTCGGGGCCCTGTTCCGGCTATGTTGCAACACTTATGTTCTTTTAGAGGCTCATAGACAGGTGTCGGCTCATGTATAGTTTGGTATGCCTTGTCGGCTAGTTTTTGTTGTATAGTCTTTCATAGTAGCGTGGTAGCTCATACCTTATATGTAGTTTCTTGATTGTCTGGTCATCCCCTGCTATGTATGTTCATGCCGTCATATTTTATTGCTGGTTGTCCATGATCTAGGTCTACCATTTATATTGATCTCGTCACCCCTAAAAGATAATAATAAAGGTTAGATGAAATGTGCGTTGGTGCTCGGCAAGTGTGGTCGGGTGCTAGTCATGGCCCTTCAGTTTGGGTCGTGACATATGAACTCGTGGGGAGATAAGGAATCTATTGATGTAAAATTTATCGAATTCTGAAACGTGAGCCCGGGGGTCAGGTTTTGGTAATTTCAGGATTTGTGTCATATTTTGAATAATTTCGCTTGGGCTTCGTTCCCTTAGCCTATTTTGACATCCTCGTTCTGATTTTGAATAGATTCGACACGCGTGGAGGCCGATTCGAGGGTCAAAGGCATCACAAGTTAGAGATTTGACTGGTTCGAGGTGAGTAATGATTGTAAATGATGTTCTGAGGGTTTGAAACCCCGGACACATTGTAGTGCTATATTAAGGTGAGGCACACACTTGATGACGAGCGTGGGGTGCACTTTTGGGGATTGTGACTTGGTCTATCCCGATTGATGATTTTACCGCGTATTTGATTGAAAACTATTTGCTATCATTATTATTTGGGCTGAATGTCATATTTGGGCTTCGTGCCAACTATTTGAACCCTCTGGGGCTTTTATCGATATTTACTCATTGTTTTGACTTTATACTTGAACTTGGTCATTGTTATTTTTCCACTGTTTTCATACTCAGCCATGTTTACTCAGTTTTAATACTTAAATGATATTTTAAATGATGTTTGGGCTGAGAAACACTGTTTTACTATTGCCCGAGTGGCTTGTGAGGATTTTTGATTGAGTAAGGCTAAGGGCCTATGTTGTGAGGAAACACTTATATTGATTTGAGGCCGAGGGCCTGAGATATGTACTCTACGAGGTGGCTTGATTGATATGAGGCTGAGAGCCTAGTTTTGATGCCATGGGATAACTTGTTATTGCGCTTGGGCCGTAAGGGGCCCCTCCAGGAGTCTACACACCCCCAGTGAGCGCGGGTACCTATTGTGATATGAGATTTGAGCCCGAGGGGCTAGTACTATTCTAAAATTGAGCCCGAAGGGCTGATATTATTCTGAGATATTGCTCGAGGGGCGGATTTGTTGATACTGTGCCTGAGGGGCAAACCTTTATGTGTTTACTCTTCATAATTGACTGTCAGTTACCTATTTAATTGTTGAAAGAGGCTTTTCATAAAGTTAAATTTGAGTTAAAGGATTTTACCTATCTTTCACTATTTTACTGTTTTGAAATGGTTTTAATGCTTCATTATAGAATGCTTTGTGCCTTACGTGATTTCTTGCTTTCAGTCTTTATTTACATTTGTTACTCACTGAGCTGGAGTACTCACTTTACTCCCTGCACCCTGTGTGCAGATTCAGGCATAACTGGCCTCGCTCCCGAGTGCTGATCATTTCCAGCTTCAGACGGATCCGAGGAGTCTTTAGGTAGCTGTTGGCATTCATAGCCCGGAGCTCTTCCCTATCTCTTTCCTTTATATTCTTAGTTCTATACTAAACTCTATAGTTACTTTGGGGTATTTTGTGTGTTAGTTGCTCCTGACTTGTGACACCCCAGTATCGGGCTGTGTTTGGGCCGTATTCCGCATATTATGCTATTTTTTGCTTAGACTTTGGTTTATTTACTCATGCTTAGGCTGTTTATTACTGATTAACTGTTTAAAAAGTGAATTGGTTTAAATGGCTTGCTTTGTCTTCACGAGAGGCGCCATCACGATCGGGTTCGAGTTTAGGGTCGTGACACTTCCACACCCACTTTGGTGAAGGGTGTGCGGAGTTTATTGGGCATGTGGTTTTTATCGGCGCTTTATCAAATATTTCTCTAAAGTGGTGAACCAATTGTGAAAGCTCCTTGAGAAGGATGCTAAGTTTCATTTCAATGATGATTGTATGAGTGCTTTTGAGAAATTGAAGCTCAAGTTGACAACTACTTCTATCATTACCTCCCCAAATTGGAGTTTGTCGTTCGATCTCATGTGTGATGCGAGTGATGTAGTAGTTGGTGTTGCTTTGGGGCAACGTTTCAACAAAGCTTTTCATCCCATATACTATGCTAGTAAGACCATGAATAGTGCCCAAGTCAATTATACTATTATGAGCAACTTTTGGCACTTTATATGAAAGAGGTATCGTGGTTCATGATTTGGCAAATTTTCTTGTGAGTGGTATCATTCCGGATGAGTGCTCTTCAAACCAAAGAAAGAAGCTCAAGAGGGATTGTAAAGACTACTATTGGGAAGAGCCATACCTTTTCTGGATTTGCACATATAGGGTGATTAAGAGGTGTGTGATGGAAGAAAAAAAAGGTGATATTCTTGGGGCTTGTCATTCTTTGCCATATGGTGGTCATCATGGTAGATCAAGATCGACAGATAAAGTCTTAAGTTGTGGTTTCTATTGTCCTACTCTCTACCAAGATGCAAATGACCTGGTGAAAATATGTGATGAATGTCAACGGGTCGATGGAATTTCAAAGAAACATGAGATGCCTCTTACAACTATCTTGGGAATTGATATTTTTAATATTTGGGGCATTGATTTTATGGGCCCTTTTGTGAGTTCTTGTAGAAACACCTACATTTTGGTCACGGTGGATTATATGTCTAAATGTGTTCCGGCCGTTGTCTTACCCAAATATGAGGCTAAAAGTGTAGTTGCTTTCTTGAAGAAGAATATTTTTACAAGATTTGGTACTCCACATGAAATCAAAAGCAGGGGGTTCACATTTTCGCAACAAGGCTTTTGAAACTTTACTCAGCAAGTATAGTGTTAATCACAAAGTAAAAACTCCCTATCACCCATAAGCTCGTGGTCAAGTGAAAGTCTCCAATCAAGAGATAAAGAGTATTTTGTCCAATATGGTGAATGCAAATCGGACGGATTGGTCCAAGAAGCTTGATGATGCACTATGGGCATATCAGAAGGCTTACAAAATACCTATTGGAATTTCCCCATACCGGTTAGGGTTCGTGAAAGTTTTTCTTCTTATGGTGAAATTAGAGCACAAGGCAATATGGGCCTTAAAGAAATTAAATCTTGATTAGGATGTAGACGCTAACTTCCGGGTTACACACTTGAATGAATTGGATGAGTTCTGGTACCATGCTTATGAGAGTTCATCCTTGTACAAAGAAAACTTGAAATGCCTTCTTGACAAGTATATTTAGAACAAGGAGTTCAAGGTTGCTGATCTAGTGTTGTTATTAACTAAAGGTTGAAGATTTTTCCCGAAAAGCTTAAGTCAAAGTGGAGTGGTCCGTTCGAAATTTTTTGTGTGACACCTTTCGATGCATTGGATTTAAATAACAAGAACAATAAAATATTTTGAGTCAATGGTCACCAGGTGAACTTGGAAAAATTTTGAGAGAGCCACGTGGTGGTGGTTATTTACTTCACTTGAGGATGGTATGACATTGTGTCGTGCCACGACATTAAATAATGCGCTTTTTGGGAGGCAAACCAAGTTCTTTTCCTTTTCCATTTTCAATTAGATGCTATTGATGTCTCTAATTTAATTTGAAGTGTGCTGCAAGGATAAGTGTTAAATGAGAAATTGAAGACAAGGTTGTGTCATCAAAGCAAGAAATTATGGACCACACTTTTTCCTTGTGTGGCTGCAAAAACTCTTGCGCAATCGTAGATTTCATCTGCGGACCGCACTTGCAAGAGAAATCTTAGATACCAAATGAAAGGTTCTCTGAACTTTTCACCTGTCAGTGTGGAGCAAAACTGTGTAGGTTTGTGAATTTCACAACCGAACTTGAGATTGTGCGGACCTCACAATTAGGCTGACCACTGAAGGCCAGGTAACAAAGTGTGACCGCACTTGAAATTGTGTGGCCGCGCTCGTCTCTCTAACCCACCTTAGTCTCTGAGTATAAATACAACATGAGCCTTCTTTTTAAACTTTTCACACTTTTGAAATTTACTGTTACTCTAAGAGATTACCTGAGGACTTTGCACTTTTAATCACATACAACCATTTGTGCTCACCTAAATCTAGCACATTTACATCATCTGGTATATTTCATTGCATGTTAATTTTAGTTCCTTTTTATTTTTGAATTTATTTTTCCTTTAACTTCTTTTTATGCCATCTGTTACTGTATTCCTTCAATGTATCCATTGGTGTAGTTTTGTACAGGTAATTGATAGAGCATTCTAGATTAGGTTGGGATAATTGAGTTTCAATGTCCATACTATGTTGCTAAGTAGAATTAAACAAAAATTTTGCATGACCTAGGTGAAATAGACGTGTCCCGCTTGTGTACTTGAATGTGCGGACCGCACTTGGAATCTTACGGTCCGCAATCTGCTAATTAGTGCAATTGGGTTGATGCTATTTCTATAATCGCACTTCAATTGTGCGGACCCCAGAATTTCTTGGGAGTCCACATAATAGGTACGCACTACTAATCAGAGGCCTGCCCCATGAACACCTCAAGAATGGACTGCACTTATAATTATATGGGCCGCAGATGAATTTGATGCCGCATAACTTCCTCCACACTGTCAATCAGAGAGGGATCACCTAATTCCCTAGCACATATGTGCTGAAGTGCTGCCGTACTTGGAATTGTGCGGTCAACACTTCCCTTTTGCGGACCACGTTTCAAATTGTGTGGACCACACTTCCCTAATTTCTACTGCATGCTCAACCAACTAGATCCCCACTGCTTTAATGTTTTTCTCACATACTTATATAAGTCTTAGATACTTTATTATGAATTTCAACTAACAATTCTCTATGCATATATAGACAATGGTATGATTACGAGGTCGAGGTGAATCTACCAAAGGGAGAGGATAATCTTCAAGGGGCAGAGGCAGAGGAGCCTTGCCCCAAGTGTGTAGAAAGTAATTTCAAAGAAAACAATAGTAGGTCGAGATCTCTTAGAGTCTAGATCATATGCCCCGTCTAGGGAAGCCTACGAGGGGAATTCTATATCATTACCGAAGGTGCACACTAAAGAACAATCTAGCCCACAGAGGCAGTCTGAGCCTCTGGATGTGCCTTCTACATCCTACTGCACATCCCAGGGTTTAGCGAGTGATAGTTATGAGTCCGATGTATCTTCCTAAGGTTCTAATTCTGATGATGTCTCGGATGATGGGAGAGGGGGAGAAAGTGCACAAGCGGGCTTGGCAAGATCAAAGAAGAAGATTATCTGGGAAGATAGATTTTTGAGTTGGCGAGCATTTTCTGATTTTCGAATGTGGTGGATGGAGAGGTCCTTCAATCATGAGCGGAAGTACCTCCTCAAAGATCTTGACAAATACAACCCCGCAGTTCAAGAGCAGTTTACCAAAATAAAGGGGTGGATGTTGTTTACTAAGAAACTGGTGGATGTAAAGGAGCATCTTTTCCGGGAATTCTATGCCACACAACGCATATTCTCAAAGGGACAAAGAACACCAAGGTGCACAACTTGAAAGTGAAGTTTGATCATTATACTTTGAATACGTACTTCGGGTTTGATAATGTAGAGCTAAAGAGTATTTAGTGAAGTTGGCTATGAAAGAAGAGGCTAGGGTGTGGCTTGTAGAGATTCTATCACCGGGACCTACTCCTTCTTGGATTGCTACCAGGGTACTGATCCTCTAGAACACTTAGTTTTGAGGCCAAGGGGTGGCAAACCTTTGTATGTAGCAGGCAGGACCCATGCCTGAATGAGAACAACATGCCCATTCCTTGAGCAATATTGGCGGCTTTTATTATGATCGGGTACCCGATCAATGTGGGTGCCCTAATGTTAGCAAACATCTCCCTCGTGGCACAACAGGGTAACACCTCTTACCCATGTCCCAGCACTATTATTTAGTATCTAACAGATGCCAAGTTGGAGTCCTGGCTATTTGACACCAAGGTCAAGCCGATAAGGCCATTTGAGTGGTACAAGCTGTAGCATCCAAGGAACCCAAAGAAGAGTGCTCATCCTTCTACTAATGTTGGACCATCTAATGAGCCCGTAGTGGTAGCTTCTGATCCATCCAATATTGCATCTACTTCGGTTGAGCCTCATACTAGTGCATTAGCTACTATGCCCAAGCCATTATACTCAACTCCTATTACAGCTCCTATAATAGTTTCTAGCCTAGTTCTGAGGCTGGTGCCCATGCCTACATGCCCATTATATACTTTGCGAGTCTCCTAGACACTAGTGAATCTCAACAACTGTATGCATGCAGCTACTTCAAAGCTGTCTGAGATACACAGTACAGTTATAGGGAAGCCATCTACACCGGCACCCCTAGATTCATCTGAGATAGATAAGAAGCTTAGAAAAGTCTTGGACAACCAGAAGGTCATCGTGGACATATTGGTACAACACGGTGCTGTGATTGAGCAGTTGACCAAGCAAGTGAGGAAAATGAGGAAGTCCCAAGCCAGTAAGAAGTCAGTTTATAAGCTTTGAGTTGAGGTGACCCGGATATCTGAGGTCGGAGACTTCCCCTTTGACATGATATTAGACCCCGCCTAGCCTCACCCAGCTCCTTCTTCCCATAATACTCCCATTGCTCAGACTTAGGAGTCATGCCTTGACTCTGACACTGCTAAGGCGGTGCGTGCTATGTTCACTTTTAAGGCTGCTTCCACACTTGATGATGATATTTAGTTAACTGACCCAGCTGTGACTGATGCTGCGGGTGACACAGTGATGATCGAGGACACTTAGGGAGTTTCTTCGCCCTTTCCACTTTTTATTCTTATTTTGTTAAGCATTATGGACAATGCTTATTTTTATTCGGGGGGTGGAGCATATTTGATGATTTGATACATTTGACTACTTTGAATGTAATAATTGGATGCTTCTAATTTTATTTATCTTTAGTAGTTGTTACTTTCATTAGCTTCTTTAGTTTTTTATCTTTAATTGCATTTGTTTTAGTAGCTTTTATGTTTTTTTAGTAGTGTTTATAATAAGCCTTTGGTTTTCTTAATGCCACGGTTCTTTTCAAAGGTGATCTTTTATGTGAACTGGTGACTCTTTTCGAGGATGGATAGCATGACAACTTTCTTAAGAAAATGAGTCTATTTCATGTTTAGGTAATAGTAGTAGTAAGTAGTAATGAATAAAGGCCCTAAGTCATTCTCTAAAAAGAGTTATTCATGCTTCATTTGGCACCAACACACTTAACTATATGCTTATGGTTTGAAAAAAGGTTTTGGAAGAAAATAGCTCTAGCTTAGTGACTTTGAGGTTCTTGAGTTGAATTTAATAATAATTAGGTTGTTGAATAGACCATAATGATCTTTAACTTGACTGTGAATGTTGTGGGCTTTAGACTCTATCCCCTTTTACGGTCTAGTTGCATGAGAGGTGAGGTGACTTTTTGTTGCTAGTCCAAGTACTTGAGTGGGTAGTCTAGAACTTACCCTTAATGTGTTTCAAGGCGAAATTCTAGGTTTTCTTTGTTTGAAATATGATTGTAGGCTTTCTTTGGACCATTTGAGATTTCTATTGCCACCCTATGGTTGTTATCCCTAGTCAACCCCTTTGAGACTTTTAGCCTTTCTCTGTCGGTAACCATGCTATAAACCTTTACCTGTTTTGATCATAATCCCTTCTTGGCACCCGACCCTACTTAACACTCATATGTAATAAGTGTCTCAAAGCCTAAGTTTGGGGGAAAATTTGAGGAATCTAAAAAAGGTATCAAGGCATTAAAAAGAGAAAAAAAATTATCTCCATGAAAAGAGAAAGCAAGAAAATAAAGAACAAAAAAAAAAGAGAATAAAAAAGAGATTGATGAAATTGAGGAAGAGGAAATTGTATGAGCATCAAGGCAGAAAAGAATGAAATGAACAATAAAGAGTGATGGCAAGTCTCTCTAACCCCAAAGTAAAAGAAAAACCTCTAAGGGTTTAGCAAATGTGAGCCAAGAAATGAAAAAAAAATGGAGTGCTTAAGGAAGGATGTAACCACTAATCCCATATAGTACCCTGCCCCAATCCAAAATCTGTCACGACCCAAAGTACACTAGTCGTGATGGCTCCTAACCCAACCGGCTAGGTAAGACAACTAATAACTATCCAATTTCAATATTGCAAAAAGTCAATTAAACAAACCAAATTATTTGGATCTATTACATTTTTCAAGGACTGGTAGTACAAATCATGAGCTTCTAAGAATAGAGTTCACAAAGCCGATATGAAGAAAATACATCTTCTGTTTGAAAAGCACATAAACAGAGTTTTATAAAGCTAAGGCTACCATGAACAAGAGGCAACTACATCAAGGACGCGGGTACACCTTCAAATCCAGCAACCATCGAACTTAGCAACATCGACATCCGGGATCTGAACGCAATGTGTAGGAAGTGCAGTATGAGTATAACCGACCCCATGTACTCAAAAAGTAATAAACCTAACCTCAGATTGAAATCGGTGACGAGCTGGAACATAGGTCGGGTCCAACACCAATATCTAATAACAGTTCATAACAAAGTAAACATATAAATAAGGAAGTAACTCATAGATAAAGTGTTCAACTTTTTCACATTTTTCCCAAAATAGTTCCACCTTTCAAGAGTATCAGTGAAAACTCAAATTCTTTACCGAAAATGTCATGAAATATGAGATAGTTTAAAGAAGTTGTATTTTCTTTTCCAAAACCCCTTTTTCACAATAAATAAGATGTTTCATTTTCTTTCCAGATAATAACTTTGAGATATCTCTCTATGACCACATATCAATGTGTGTAAAACGTCATGAACGACATGATACCGTACAACATGAGGAAAATGTATCTCTATACATGTATGTCATATATGCATGCCAATGTCATGTATCTCATAGATGAATCATGTACGAACACTCTCAAAATACTCAACCTCACTGTATCACACCTTCCAGTCATCATAATCAACCACTCGGTACACTATATGGCCCATACCGCACAAGGAAGTTCCATCCCGGAATATATACATCACTGCCTATAAGTCACCCAATACTTAGGAAGCAGACCAATCCAGCCTCATGGAGAAGATCCATCTCCATATCAAGGGAAGATCCATCCCTGAATATAATCAAATATTTCGGACAAATCCATGTCTAGGAAATCCATCCCTCAATAATATCATCCGCGCTCACTGGGGGTGTGCAGACTCCGGAGGGGCTCCTTCATCTTGTCGCGTCCCCTTTTTCTAGAGCAAAATCGGGTTTATGACATTTGTAAGGACAACTCATTCCTTTTGGGAATTGAATTTGCATTTGAAGAGTCGCCACCTAATGATTAGGGTGCATTAGGACACCAAAAGAGTTTGATTTTGAATAACCAGAGATTAGGGTAAGGGCTTGAAATTATTCCAAGGGAAAGGTGTTAGACACCCCTCAGAATCCACTAGTGTGGTTTCCGACCAGATAAGTATTGTGAATTTGGGGTGCAATTAACATGTAGACAAATAAGGCTCAAATAAGAGGGGATTTCATATAGTGGTTTGCAAATAAACAAAGTTTGGAAGAGCAAAGAAAGCTGATTTTCTTAAAGAATGAGTTGAAATGATAAAAGAAATAAAGAAATAAGGGAAAGGGGGTCCTAGGTTTATTAACAATATGAATCACCCCACACAATGCCCGGTAATCACTCCTTAATGAGGGTCTACACGTGACATTATCGCGTGGTCATCATATCTATATCTACCCTTCCCACCCTGTTAAGGTATTTAAAGCGCGGATTGGTTTCGTTTACTTATTGCATGCTATTACCCGTCCCAATCCTATAAGTGCCGGAGGCATTTAGGACTACTAATCTTAAAAGGGAGGGATATTAGGCTTATTTGTAGTTTCAAAGGAAAAAACTCTAAGGCGACATACAAAACACGTATTGCAAATTGGGGAAAACATATAACAAGCAGAGGCTCAGATATACCTCCTTGAAGAAAGAAGCACGTAATTAGCATGACTTGCACATACTGTTTAGGTCTAATTTAAAAGGTATTAAAGACGAGCGAGAGGAAATTGTTTAGACAGTTTTAGCTTATCACATAACTCAGATAAGAAGTCCGAATCAGGCCTGCCTGCTTGTTGTAATTATTAACAGAAGCAGATTCAGTTTTTATTAATCTAAGGCTTGCCTAAGTGTTTGAACAGGGGTCCTATAGGCATGGTATCTACTAGATTCAGAAAGCAATGAAATAGTAAGGCTCGAAATGAACTGTTTGAATGCATACTCGTTAAACTTGATAAATGATAGAATCAGATTATTAAAAGAGATGCAGGATTTAAACGAATTGATTAAAAGTCCTACGGCTGATAGTAGCCATTATTACCGGTTTTGTGTCTAACACTGAGTGAAGCGAATCAGATTTTATTATAAAATCCTATAGGCATGCTTTCTATACGTTGCTGATTTTAAAACCTTATAGACGTGGTATCTAAATGTGGACCTTGTTTGAAACCTTATGCAGAATTGAACATTTTTATAGGCATAATTTCTATATGAAGTTAAATATGCAGAATCATATAGACATGATTCCTATATGAAGTTAAATATGTAGAATCCTATAGACATAATTTCTATATGAAGTTAAATATGCAGAATCCTATAGACATGATTTCTAAGTGAAGTCTGAATATGAAGAATCCTATCGACATGATTTCTAGATGCAATTGAATATGCAGAATCCTATAGATATGGTTTCTATATGAGGTTGAGTATGCAGGAATATAGTAGTCCTATAGTCATGATTTCTACCCTTTGCGTACATAGTTACCCACCCTTTTTCACTAACCAGCCCAAAATGTTTGCTACAAATATTACAAACCAGAATAAATAAAATTACATCTAAACACAAATAAAAGTACAACCAGAGGAAACATGATTATGACTTCCTCTCTGAGTTACAAGATAAACCAAACTCAAAGACCATTGATCCAAAGCCTTTCTCCAATTTGAGTGTGTCAGAGTTCCCTAAGAGTCTCAATGGGACTCCAGACAGTGCTTACATCCAAATTGTATTATCAGAATGGGGATAAGTGTAGTGTGGAAGGGCCAGCCCTCAAGTGTCCAAGTTTAGAGGGAGCTCAAAGGGTCCCAAGGCAAGGCTCACAAGAGGGGGGCAGAACTTAAAGTCTAAGAGAGTGTGCAAATGAAGAGCAGAGTTCTGGGAAATAAAGGAGAGGGAAACAGCTACAAACAGGTACACAAAAGGGGTTCAGGGGAACATTGAAGTTCCAAAGAGTCCCTGTACTTAGACATTTAGCTAATTCTAGGCATGCACAACAATAAAGAGTATTGTTATGCTTATAAATCAACAATAATACACAACATAGGATAGTGGCACGGAGGTTATGATTCCAGGGGAATCAAGTTTGAGCCATAGATAATAATACTTGATAAAGTCATGCCTCAAACAAACCATTAGTATCAAACACATTAGGGTAGGGGATTTGGGATTCATAATAGGAAGGAAACTACAACATGCTAAAGTAAATTCTGAACTAAACACAAGTAATAGGCCGACATGCAAGTGAAGGTATTAAATAAACACATTGTTGTGGTTGCTGAAAACCTTAATCAGGACATACCAGTTTCAAAGAAGCAGAACACAGCAATAGCAACACTTAAAAGAAAATAGGCCATATTACAAGTAACAAAAGAGAGTGCTTTTTGAATGTGAGTGTGAGTTCAGAAAACTAAGAATGTTTGTGTGTGTCTGTGTCAATGAAAGAGCATGGTATTTATAGTTTGAAAACAGGTAGAGAATAAGGCAAGAAAATAACCATGTACCAATTAAAATCAATCAGTAGAAGAACTTCCTTTAATTAAGTGGTTCGAACTTAAATGGTAATAAATAGAAATCATTTAAGGAAAGATATCAAATAAGCATCTTGTGCAAAGTAGACAATTAGGGGTAAATACATAAGAGTTTAATTAAGGGAAGAATCTTTGAAATACACGGTTAAACAAATAAGGTAAGAATCAATCAGTACATAGTAAATCAAGGAGTCAGAGATTCAAAATTACTGGTTCATGAATAATCTAAGTCAGAAAGACTAAGGAAAGTTTTCAAATCAAACCAAGAAACAGGTAAATTAGTAAAACAAGGAAAGCATCAATCAGACTTACACAAGGATGTCTGAAATCAGTCAAAAATTGAAAGTCATTTTAGAGGGAAAGCTCAGCATATATAAAGAGCACACAAGTATTAGGCATGCGAGACTGAATTTAGGACAAAGAAAAGTGTCATGGAATTGCAAAATCAGTAAGTAGTGGACTATAGGAACATGGTAGTCACATAGGTCAGTTTCAGTAACTCAGCAATGGAGAAGGGAGAGAGTATCAAATAACATGCAAAGGGTCCAGTAGAAAGACCTTAGAAGAGTTTAGTAGGGATTCAGAATCATATAAGGAAACAAAAGATTTTAAAATTCAGTCGAGCAAATGATGAAACAACTTCAGAAACCCAAATAGGTCCAACGAAATTAGGGTTTTGAAACCAAACAAGTTCAGAGATGAAGGAAAAACAAATCACATAGCAAATAGTCTCAAAACTTGAGTGAAACCCCTAAATTTAGGGTTTTCACCATCAATCGAGTATAGAGATGAAAGATAAAAGAATCAGGCAAAAATATCAACAAATAAAATAAAATAAGAAACCTTAAGAAAGGGCCAGGACTTTTAACATAAAGAAACACAGTAGAAGAATCAACATAAGAAACACAGTAGAAGAACATAATAAGAAACACAGTAGAAGAATCAACATAAGAAACATAGTAGAAGAACATCATAAGAAACACAGTAGAAGAATCAACATAAGAAACACAGTAGAAGAAGGACATGTTTAAAAAAAATCAGAAAAGCTTCGAAATAACTTAACAAAACCCTAAATCGGAAAAGATAAAGGTTTTGAAGGTAAGGTTTTGAAAGAAACTTTAAGAAAACTTTCAAGAGGTTTGGAGAGAACACAGATTGACAACGGATCTAAAAGAATCAGAAGAACCTCGAAGGTTAGGGTTTCAGAAGAAACCCAAAGGATGAGAAATGCATGGAAATCATCGATCTAAGTAGGAGAGGTCGATATCGGGCTTGATTAGCCATAACAAGTCGGAGCAAGGTCGAGGATGGCCGGAGACAGCCATAGCACTGAAAACATCCGAGGTCTGGACCAAATTTCTTCAAGGTCTAGCCTTGAGGCCATGATAATCGAGCATGCAGGAGTCGTAGGAGGTAGATACAGGCCATCAATGGCTTTGGAAGCCTGGATGTGGTCAATTTTAGGTGATGATTGAAGATGGCGGCCAGGGGTTCTGAAAGAGATTGAGAGAGAATTGGGAGAGGGGGAATTCAAGGGCGGATTTAGACGGGAAATGGTTAGGGTTAAGGGGTAATGTGGAATTAAAAAAGGAAAGGGAAATGGGGACCGTTGATCTGGGAGATCAACGGTTGAGATTAGAGAGGGTAGGTGGGAAAAGGGTTTGGGTCTGTTTGAACGGGGTTTGGTGTCAAGGTAATTGGGTTTAATTGAGGGTTGATTTAGGGCTATAATTGAAATAAACGGGGCTAGCATTTAAATGGCCACTTTTCCCTTGTTTGATTTTATAAAAATAGTAAAATAATTTCTGAAAATAAATTAAAGGAACTAAGATGATTAATAATACATAATTATCAAATAAAAAATACTGGAGATAATTTTATAAATATAATTACAATTAAATCTTAGAAGATGCTAATATTGCAATTATATGCAATTTAGCCTAAAAAATGCTAAATAAATTTGTAAAAATTTGCAAAAATTATATTAGCTATATTTTAGTATAAATATGAGAATCCACTAAATAAATCACTAAAAATGATAATTTTGGGGATAATTATTGGTTTTTATTTCTTGATGAAATAGGACAATAAATTGATTTAAAACCCCTTTAAAAATTGGGAAAAATAATGAAAACTTAGGACATACTTATATATGCATATACAAGCTATTTTGAAAGTATTTTGCATATTAAAAATATACAGGGAATAATTGGGTATCAACAATTGCCCCTCTTTACCCGGGAATGATGAAAGAGTTGTCGGGTAAAGATATGATGGCCAATTTTGACCGAACGAAATGGTTCGAGGAGACTTAGGCCGTACTCTGGCTTCTGAGATGCCTACATATCCTTGGTTTTATAGGAATCAGGTCGTATGTAGTTCGGGATCCATCGGCGGAATATGCCGATGAAGACTTTTCAAGAACGGACGCAATATTCAGGTTGGGATGAATGGTTGAAGTTTGATAGGGTTGTGGGAACTGGAGTGGCATATCTCCTGCTGAGATGGCCATTGCTCGCCGGTTTACCTGTAAATAAGCAACACAAACATATATCATGCGTAAAATTAAAGATGATGCAAATTCCCATTGGACCATGAATGTTTGTCTTTGGACGATTAAGATGACATCCTTAGACCATGATGTCCTGGGCCATGAAGCATATAATAAAGGATTCGTAGGCCATGAAATTATGCTCTTGGGCTATGAGAATGATGCCTCTAAAAATGGTATGCAAACATTTAAAAGGGATCTTCAGGCCATGACATGGCGTTCTTGGGCTATGAAAATGGTG
The DNA here is from genome assembly GCF_000393655.2 of Nicotiana sylvestris. Taxonomy (NCBI): domain Eukaryota; kingdom Viridiplantae; phylum Streptophyta; class Magnoliopsida; order Solanales; family Solanaceae; genus Nicotiana; species Nicotiana sylvestris. Next base: position 197,974,863 of record NC_091064.1, read on the forward strand.
CTTCCGAACAATGACGCCTTTGGACAATTTAGTGATCTTTCAGTCCATGAGATGTAGTATTTGGCGATCTTTCATCCCATGCAATGCAGTAAGTGGCGATCTTTCAGCCAATACAAATGTAAATAAGGTGGCGATATTTCAGCCATGCAAATGTAAATGAGGTGGCGATCTTTCAGCCGATGCAAAAATAAAGTAGCGATCTTTCAGCCTTGCAAATGTAAACAAGGTGGCGATCTTTCAGCCATACAAATGTAAAGGTGGTAATCTTTCAGCCATGCAAATAAGGTGGTGATCTTTCAGCCGATGCAAATGTAAATAAGGTGGCAATCTTTTAGCTAATGCAAATGGAGGTAGAGCTTAACCTCAGAAGGCAGAATGGTAGCCTTATGCAATGCAAGAAATGCAGATGGAGGTAGAGCTTAACCTCAAAAGGCATAATGGTAGCCTTATGCAATGCAAGAAATGCAGATGGAGATAGAGCTTAGTCTCGGAAGGTAGAATGGTAGCCTTATGCAATGCAAGATACGCAGATGGAGGTAGATCTTAACATCGGAAGGCAGAATGATAGCCTTATGCAATGCAGAAATGCAGATGGAGATAGAGATTAGTCTCGGAAGGCAGAATAATAGCCTTATGCAAGAAGTAAAAGGGCAAATGATAATAGAATTTTCTTAGCTGATAGCAGATTGCGATATTGCGACTGCTGGGGATACTGTGTCTGCTGGGGACACTACGTGCGGATAGCAGCTGTGAGTAAGTGCAACGGTTCTGAGAGATGTATTTCTGAGCAATGTGAGTCTCGTAATGTATAGTATATTTGATGATTTTGCAACTCAAGTGCTTGCATCCAAAGAAAAATCGTGAGTTTTGTAAAAGGGGGAGGTTAGTTCGTATCCCCATTGGCTCTGCTTGACCTGCTCGGCTGTGATCTGGTGATATTGTACGTATCATTGGGGGTAGCATTGCTAAACAAGACAATTTTGGAAATAAACATGCATGATTTAGTAAATAAAATGTAACAATAAATACATAATTAAGAATAATTTTCTTTAGATGAACCAATGACTGCGACGTGGTTCAAGACATTGCAACTCTTCTTGTTACGGAATTTTGAGGGTCCTACTCAAAATTTTGCCCTAGTTTACTGGGTTGCTGCTTCTGGCTACTGCTAACAATAATTAGCTGAAATCAACTTCGGAATTTTGAGGGTCCTCCTCAAAATTCTGCTCCAGTTTCCAATCATAGGGGGAAATGAAAATATTATTAAATTGTGACCGAACCCATAGGGCTGCCTACGTATCCCCTCTTAAATAGGAATCATGTCAGGCATAGTTCAAATTACATCATATGATGAAAGCATAAAGATTACACATAGTAACGCTTGACTGCATCTGAATTGATCGGCTTCGGCCAGACTTCTCCGTCCATTTCTGCGAGTATGAGGGCTCCCCCTGTCAGAACCCGGTGAACCATGTATGGACCCTACCAGTTGGGAGAGAATTTCCCCTTGGTTTCATCTTGATGTGGAAAATTTTTCTTTAACACTAGCTACCTCGGTGTGAACTGTCTTGGCTTGACTCTTTTGTTGAAGGCTCTCGACATTCTATTCTGATAAAGTTGACCATGGCAAAGTGCATTCATTCTCTTTCCATCGATAAGAGCCAGCTGCTCGTAATGACTCTTCACCCACTCTGCATCGTCGAGCTCAGCTTCCTGTATGATCCTTAGGGAGGGAATTTCTACCTCAGCGGGAATGACGGCCTCTGTATCGTAAACTAGCATATAAGGGGTTGCCCCGGTTGATGTGCAAACTATGGTGCGATATCCCAGTAGAGCAAATGATAACTTCTCGTGCCATTGTTTATGCTTCTCTATCATTTTCCTCAATATATTCTTGATATTATTATTGGCATCTTCTACTGCTCTATTCATCTGAGGTCTATAGGCTGTAGAATTCTTGTGTCTGATCTTGAAGGTTTCACACATGGCTTTCATCAAGTCACTGTTGAGGTTGGAGCCATTATTGGTAATGATTGACTCTGGAATCCTGAATCGGCAAACAATGCGGTCGCGGACAAAGTCTGCCATGACCTTCTTGGTTATTGCTTTGTAAGATGCTGCTTCAACCCATTTGGTGAAATAGTCAATTGCTACCAAGATACACGTGTGCCCGTTGGAAGCAGCGGGCTCGATTGGTCCAATAACATCCATTCCCAAAGTGGCTAACGACCATGGTGAGCTTGTTTCATTAAGCTCGCTTGGAGGTACCTTTATCATGTCTACATGTATCTGACAGTGGTGGCATTTCCGGACATACTGGATGCAGTCTGTTTCCATAGTCATCTAAAAGTAACCAGCCCGGAGTATCTTATTTGCTAAGACGAAACCATTCATATGTGGACTGCATGTCCCAGCATGAATTTCCTCTAGTATCCTGGATGCTTCCTTTGCGTCGACATATCTTAATTATCCCAAATTGGGAGTCCTCCTATACATGATTCCTCCGTTGTGAAAGAAGTTGTTGGACAATCTCCAAAGTGTGCATTTTTTAGTTGGATTTTCATGTTCTAGGTGCTCCTTTTTTGCCAAATATTCCTTGATATCATGAAACCAAGGATTTTCGTCTGCTTCTTCTTCAACGTGGGCAAAATAAGCTAGATTATCATGGATATTTACTAGAATGGGATAAAAGAAATTCTTGTCTGGATGTTGTATCATAGATGAAAGGGTAACCAATGCATTGGCGAACTCATTCTATAATTTGGGAACATGTTGGAATTTTGTTTTGTGAACCTCTTTCTCCTTGTGTATCATATCATGAAAGATGGTAGTCATGGCCCTCATGTAGGTGGCCCCTGCATTCTTCAGGCGGAATGACATCATCTTGTAGCAGACATTCCCTACGGCGTAATGAAAGCTGTTCTTCAGCATCTTCTTCATCCATCTAGATTTGATGGTAACCAGCGAAAAAATCCACAAATGACTGCAATTAATGCTTGGCGCATTTGTCGATCAGGATGTATATATTTGGCAAGGGTAAATCGTCTTTCGGACTGGCCCGGTTGAGATCCCGGTAGTCGACACAGACTCTGACCTTCCCGTCCTTCTTGGTACTGTCACAGTGTTGGCTAACCATGTTGGGTATTCTACTACCCTGAGAACCTTGGCTTTGACTTGCTTAGTGACTTCTTCCTTGATTTTCACACTCATGTCAGGCTTAAACTTTCTGAGCTTTTGCTTTACCGGCAGACATGTTGGATCGGTTGGCAGTTTGTGAGCCACAATGGATGTACTTAGACCAGTCATGTTATCATACGACCAAGCGAATATGTCTTCATATTCCCTTAGAAATTTTGTGTACTCCCTCTTTTCTGATGGCGATAAGTGGACGCTGATTCGTGTTTCTTTGACGTTTTCTGCATCTCCCAGGTTAACAATCTTGGTCTCGTCCAGGTTGGACTTAGGTCTGTTCTCAAAATTCTCAACTTCCGTAACAACCTCTTCTGGTATTTCATCTTCCTCTGAATCTATGTCCATTTGTTGCGTTGTCTTGTTGCATGTCACAGTTATTGGTTCACCAAGATAAGTAATAGTAAAGCTGTATAAGTAAAGTAATGATAGAAAACAATAGTAATAAGTGTCAATTTATAAGAAAAGTCAAAATGCTTTGATAAATTGCATAATAATTTTTTTGAACATTGGAGATCTTATTGGAGGAATTGAAAGCATATGAAAAATAAAAAATATTTTAGTAAATTAAAACAATGCTTGTTTTAGCCTTGCTACCCCGAGGCTCGTCGGGCCCTAGTTGTCCTGATGGTCCAGTTATTGAGGCGGCCCCCTCTGCTTACGACTTGTATTGAAGGGCCTTCCTCCCCCTCCTCCTTGAGAATGACACAATAGTCTATATCACTGTCTTCTAAGAACAAATTCTTCACCGCTGCCAATGCTTCCTCTTCTTCTGGCCCATAAATAATATCGGCCGGTTGGAAAGTCTGCTCCAAATGTGGTATAGGCTGCTCCAGCAGATAGTAAGGACCGCGCTATGGTGGTGACCAGTTGTTGAATTCTTCCCAGGTGTACTCATATCCTACGTAGATAGGAGTTTTATGGTGGCCTGGTGTGTGTAAATGGTCATTTGTGGAGTTCAAGGGTTCTGGGACGAGCAGCGGAGAATTGTTGGAAGTATGGCAGGTTGTCACACCCAAACCTCGGGAGGCATGACCAGCGCTCAATCGAGTGAACCCAATTGAACAATCCTTATCGAACACTTTCTACCCAACTCAATACGATTAAGGAAACCATGCTTTCGTTTATTTAGACAATATGAAAAGTTGTACATTCAACATTGTTAGTTCATTTCATATCACAATCTTAAACCGTAGTTAAGTTCCAAGATTCCATATAGTTATAGTTTAAAAGAAAGCGAGAGTACAAGGTTACAACATGGTTCATTGACCTATCCAATACCCGTACATAACCCGCACAAACGTCTACAGAGCCTCTAAGAATACAAAAGACAGTGATAACAACATCGGCAATAAGGCCCCAGCTATACCTCAAAATGGATGTCTATAACAAAAGGTGTACCACATGACCCCTTGAAGGAGGAAGGGGCTCACCAAGATTTTGAGAAAAGGATGCTCTGCTACACACGATCGACACTATCCGTAATGGAGCCACCTACATTCATTTAAAAATGTAGCGCCCCCGGCAAAAGGGACGTTAGTACCATGGAATAGTACTAGTATGTATAACTAAATACCATTAAATTAGAAAGAACTTTCATACACAAATAAGGAAATCACAGATATCACTCCAAAGTTTTAAACGATCACAACATTATCAACATGAAAGAATTACACAATCTTCACATCATGTTTCGATAGCCTTTAGTTGGACATTTCATACTATTCCACATCGTTCACATTACCACTGCTATCTTGAGCGGAGTCCGATCTCGACCCGATATGCTAGGCCGTCTCCCGGTGACATTAACAATATTCTATTCACACTTTCCAGTTTCAATCATTAATGCATAACCGCCATGTGTATATGTCATGGCGTCCAATCAAGGTCCGATCGGCTAGGCTGCCTTACCGAGGCATTACCATTTTCCATTATTCATCTCACTCCAATCTTTGGTTACACATGTATTAGTTTACCGGCACTTGGGGCCACAATTTTCACATTCCACAATCCACGTTTCACATTGTTCCCACTTTCAATATTAGGTTTGTAATTCAAGAGAGTATGGCACACAAGAGCAAATAAGGTTGTAGGCGTAGAGGAGACTTCATGTAAATGGCACAACAATGCACTTCAATTTCAATCTAAGGTCTAAGCATTTTGATACATGATTCATAGTCCTTGCACCTTTTCGAATTATCACGAATAACACGTTGATCAATTTGAGACACAGTTTCCACGCATATAAGGTTGAAACACCAATTCAAGTGAAATAGCAATCAATACAACAATTCAATTTAATCTTACCGTACTCACACAACCAACGATGAAGCTCAATTTCTAAAAAACGGGGTTTTAGCCATACATACCTCAATAAAGCTTTCTTTATTCCTTACAAAATTCCGGAACTTTTATCACTTCGATCTATTGTGTAAGAATTACAAATTAAACCGACAATTAGAGACGAAATTGAGATTCTAGCTTGTTTTGAGCATACTATCAAACACTAAAGGTGCATTGTGGTCTTAGCCCTTTTGAGAGAAATTTCTATCATTTTATACCCCTCTTGATTTCTTTTTAGTTCACTACCTCCCAATATTCTATGATGTGATATGCATGCAAGAAATTCATTCTTATACCCATGAATTACTTCACTAGTGATCCTTTATTGCTAAGCATAGGAATAAGAGCTGAGGTAATGAAATCTTACCTCTTGGGATGAAGATTTAGGTGCCCTCAGTTGATTATCTTCAAAGATTTGGCAAGGTTTCATGGAGTAATTTGATAGGAAGCACTTCCCTCTCTAGGACCCCCCCTCTCTCTAAAGGCATCAGGAAATATGCTCAAAATGAGCTATAACACCGAATATATCGATAAGGGTCGGGTTTAAAATTTAGAAAATTGGAGCCCCGAGTCAGGTCTGTGATCGCATTTGCGATCGCAAAGTGGAAATGAGGCCCGCATAATAGATCGCAAAAGTGCTCCCAAAATTTGAACATTCTGTCTGGGTATGCGGTAGAAGTGCGGTCCGCATATCCGTTCTGCAGTCGCATAATGCACCGCAGAACTACTCCTTACAAAATCCCAAGGGAATTATGCGACGACTATGCGGTCCGCATATCGGTTATGCGATCGCATAATGGACCACATATTTAACCTCAAATTTGACCAACACGCTGACTTACTTTGCGGTGATTATGCGGTTCGCATACCTGATATGCGACTGTATTCTCGACCGCAGAATCGTATTTTTTCTGGAAAACATTATTTCTTGACTTTTTTGTGCATAGATCAGTCCAAAAGGGTCCAAACTGCTAACACATGTTCCTAACTTAGCACCACGAGATTCAGGTTTTTGAGCAGAAATCTTCACGGGGCCTTACACAGGTGTTGCAGTGGTGGTGATGAGCGAGATGGTTTTGTGACTTTGGGATATTTTGTGGAGGTGTAGGGTTCTGAGCATTTGGGAAATTGACATCGGGAGTGGTGAGGGGAAATGACAGATTCGCCAAATTCCGAACCTGATCAAGTTCTTCTTGGAAATTCAGCAGCTCTTGTTCAAGATGGGATGCACTTTCCTTAGGAACCAGAGTACCATGACCATGAGTAACATCTACCCGTTCAGTTGAGTTCTCCTCTAGCGTTGTTCACATCTTCTATCTTTCCTTTGTTCTTGTTTTTGACAGGACTAAGAGGAGGAGTGGGTGGAGGGCCCCTAGATCTCGTTGAATAAGATGATGTTGCCAGAGTGCACGAACTAACCTTTGGGGAAGGGAATAAATAAACAAAAAGTAAAAACAAAAGGTAACAAGTTAGTGAGGATCATAAAAAGTATTGCAGTTTTAAACACATAGTGTGGGAATTTAAATCGTGTCTTAATTTGGGGACCTCTTTGTTCCCGAGGTAGGCCTAGCGACAAATTGATTTGGAGAACTTAGGATGCTAAATGCCTCATTTTATTGATAAAAAGTAGACAAATCCCAAATTGACACTAAATAAACAGGAAATGAAAAATCACTAATGGCCATTGGCCTTTTTACATTTTATAAAGCGAAAAGAAAAACTCCTATTATTTGGTCCCAGAAGGACCTTCCTCAGGTTGAATGCTCTCGTTGATCAAATTCTCCAGTTCACGTAGGTTCACAGTAAAAATGCCTTTGCCAGGTGTTCTCCTTCATTTCCCTTGGTGTTCTGGCAGTCGGTGACTCTCTTCCTCACTTTTCCTTCCAATTCCAGCAGACTGTACTCCAGATATTCCAACTTTTTGCTAGCTTTGGCGGCTCTCTCTTTCCACTCATTGATTTGGTCATTTGATGGAAGACTCTTCCACCAGTCTAGCAAGAGTGGGGGCGTGCTAATCATACCAAAACTGGGGACCTCATGCCTCATTTTCTGCAAAACAAATAAGGTTAGGCCCTTACCCCTACCAGACTCGGCTATTTAATACCAACAATTACCATAAAGCATTTAGTTCTCCAAACAAATGCGCAGAACGTGGTAGTGTCTGTTTGGGTTTAGGGAAACCCAGTGGACTTTGGACAAGGCTATCTTAAAGAGTCATTATGCGGATAACATAACTGACTTGACTAGGTTTGACCATGATGTATACACAGTTAAAACAGAGTAAGGTTTCTATGGGGTTTTAGACTGGTACCCTTGAGCAGACAACTCAAGGGGGAAAGAACGGAACCGTCAACTACATCGTTGATCGACTGGTTTTACCGCAAATATGCCTTTTCCGAATTTAGGGGTGACAATATCGGAAGAGCGTAACCACTCATTATAAGCGTTGCTTTGGGATTTATTTGACACGAGTGGAATATGATGTTGAGCATGCTTATTCAATAATTAAAAACATGTTGTCACGTATTTGCATGTTTAAGAAAGCAATAAATACAACAGTTTCATAATTTAAAGCAGTAGTAAAGGAAAGAAACAAAAAGACAAGTCAGTTTTGTAGTTGAATAGGGAATTAAATGCTTAAAGGCATTAAACAAATAAAGACATATAAAGAAGTGTAAAGTCACAATAATAATCTGAAATGGTAAAAGCCTACAATATCCCCAGCAGAGTTGACATGCTGTTGCACCCCTTTTTCTAGAGCGAAATCGGGTATATGACATTTGGAGGGACAACTCATCCCTTTTGGGAATTGGGTTTGCATTTGAATAGTCACCACCTAATGATTAAGGTGCATTAGGACACCAAAAGAGTTTGATTTTGAATAACCAGAGATTAGGGTAAGGGCTTGAAATTATTCCAAGGGGAAGGTATTAGGCACCCCTCAGAATCTACTAGTGTGGTTTCCGTCCAGACAATTATTGTGAATTTGGAGTGCAATTAACATGTAGACAAATAAGGCTCAAATAAGAGGGGGTTTCATATAATGGTTTGCAAATAAACAAAGTTTGGAAGAGCAAAGAAAGCTAATTTTCTTAAAGAAGGAGTTGAAATGATAAAAGAAATAAAGAAATAAGGGAAAGAGGGTCCTAGGTTTATTAACAATATGGATCACCCCACATAATGCCCGGTAATCACTCCTCAATGAGGGGCTACACGTGACATTATCGCGTGGTCATCATATACATATCTACCCTTCCCACCCTGTTAAGGTATTTAAAGCACGGATTGGTCTCGTTTACTAATTGCATGCTATTACCCGTCCCAATCCTATCAGTCTCGGAGGCATTTAGGACTACTAATCCTAAAAGGGAGGGATATTAGGCTTATTTGTAGTTTCAAAGGAAAAAACTCTAAGGCGACATACATAACACGTATTGCAAATTGGGGAAAGCATATAACAAGCAGAGGCTCAGATATACCTCCTTGAACAAAGAAGCACGTAATTAGCATGACTTGTACATACTGTTTAGGTCTGATTTAAAAGGTATTAAAGACGAGTGAGAGGAAATTGTTGAGATAGTTTCAGCTTATCACATAACTCAGATAAGAAGTCCGAATCAGGCCTACCTATTGGTTGTAATTATTAACAGAAGCAGATTCAGTTTTTATTACCCTAAGACTTGCCTAAGTGTTTGAACAGGGGTCCTATAGGCATGGTATCTACTGGATTCAGAAAGCAACGAAACAGTAAGGCTCGAAATGAACTGTTTGAATGCATACACATTAAACTTGCTAAGTGATAGAATCAGATTATTAAAAGAGAGGCAGGATTTAAATGAATTGATTAAAAGTCCTGCGGCTGATAGTAGCCATTATTACTAGTTTTATGTCTAACACTGAGTGAAGCGAATCAGAGTTTATTAGAAAATCCTATAGGCATGCTTTCTATACGTTGCTAATTTTAAAACCTTATAGACGTGGTATATAATGCGGACCTTGTTTTAAACCTTATGCAGAATTGAACGTTTCTATAGGCATAATTTCTATATGAAGTTAAATATGCAGAATCCTATAAACATGATTTCTATATGAAGTTAAATATGCAGAATCCTATTGACATAATTTCTATATGAAGTTAAATATGCAGAATCCTATAGACATGATTTCTAAGTGAAGTTTGAATATGCAGAATCCAATAGACATGATTTTTAGATGTAATTGAATATGCAAAGGTTGAGTATGCAGGAATATAGTAGACCTATAGTCATGATTTCTACCATCTGCATACATATTTACCCACCCTTTTCCACTAACCAGCTCCAAATATTTATTACAAATTATTACAAACCAGAATAAATAAAAGTACATCCAAATACAAATAAAAGTACAAACAGATGAAGTCTGATTCTGACTTCCTCTTTGAGTTACAAGATAAACCCAACTCAAAGACCATTGATCCAAAGTCTTTCTCTAATTTGAGTGTGTCAGAGTTCCCTAAGAGTCTCAATGGGACTCCGGGCAGTGCTTACACCCAAATTATATTATCAAAATGGGGATAAGTGCAATATGAAAGGGCCAGCCCTCAAGTGTCCAAGTTTTGAGGGAGCTCAAAGGGTCCCAAGGCAAGGCTCACAAGAGGGGGGCAGAACTTAATGTCTAGGAGAGTGTGCAAATAAAGAGCAGAGTTCTGGGGAATAAAGGAGAGGGAAACAACTACAAACAGGTACACAAAAGGGGTTCAGGGGAATAGGGAAGTTTCAAAGAGTCCCTGTACTTAGACATTTAGCTAATTCTGGGCATGCACAACAATAGAGAGTGCTGTTATGATTATAAATCCACAAGAATACACAACATAGGATAGTGATATGGAGGTTATGAATCCAGGGGAATAAAGTTTGAGCAATAGACAATATTAGTTGATACTGTCATGCCTCAAACAAACCATTAATATCAAACAGGGGTAGGGGATTTGGGATTCATAATAGGAAGAAAACTACAACATGCTAAAAAATTCTGAACTAAACACAAGCAATAGGCCGACATGCAAGTGAAGGTATTAAATAAACACATTGTTGTGGTTGCTGAAAACCTTAATCATGACATACTAGTTTCAAAGAAGCAGAACACAGTAGTAGCAGCACTTGAAAAAAAACAGGCCACAGTACAAGTAACAAGAGAAAGTGCTTTTTGAATGAGAGTGTGAGTTCAGAAAACTAAGAATGTTCGTATGTGTCTGTGTCAATGAAAGATCATGGTATTTATAGTTTTAAAACAGGCAGAGAATAAGGCAAGAAAATAACCATGTACCAATTAAAATCAATCAGTAGAAGAACTTCCTTTAATTAAGGAGTTCGATCTTAAACAATAATGAACATAAATCATTTAAGGAAAAATATCAAATAAGTATCTTGTGCAAAGTAGACAATTAGGGGTAAATACATATGAGTTTAATTAAGGGAAGGATCTTTGAAATACACGGTTAAACAAATAAGGTAAGAATCAATTAATACATAGTAAATCAAGGAGTCAGAGATTCGAAATTACTGGTTCATGAATAAACCAAGTCAGAAAAGCTAAGGAAAGTTTTCAAATCAAACCAAGAAATAGGGAAATTAGTAAAACAAGGAAAGCATCAATCAGACTTACACAAGGAGGTCTGAAATCAGTCAAAAATTGAAAGTCATTTTAGAGGGGAAGCTCAGCATATATAAAGAGCACACAAGTATTAGGCATGCGAGGCTGAATTTAGGACAAAAAAAAGTGTCATGGAATTGCAAAATCAGTAAGTAGTGGACTATAGGAACATGGTAGTCACATAGGTCAGTTTCAGTAACTCAGCAATGGAGAAGGGAGAGAGTATCAAATGGCATGCAAAGGGTCCAGTATAAAGACCTTAGAAGAGTTTAGCAGGGATTCAAAATCATATAAAGAAACAAAAGATTTTGAAATTCAGTCGAGCAACAGATGAAACAACTTCAGAAACCCAAATAGGTCTAAAAAATTAGGTATTCGAAACCAAACAAGTTCAGAGATGAAGGACAAACAAATCACATAGCAAATAGCCTCAAAACTCGAGTGAACCCCTCAAAATTAGGGTTTTCACCATCAATCGAGTATATAGATGAATGACAAAAGAATCAGGCAAAAATATCAACGAAGAAAATAAAATAAGAAACCTTAAGAAAGGGCCAGGACTTTTAACATAAAGAAACACAGTAGAAGAACAACATAAGAGACACAGTAGAAGAATCAACATAAGAAACATAATAGAAGAACATCATAAGAAACACAGTAGAAGAATCAACATAAGAAACACAGTAGAAGAACATCATAAGAAACATAGTAGAAGAATCAACTTAAGAAACACAGTAGAAGAACGACATGTTTAAAAAAATCAGAAAAGCTTCGAAATAACTTAACAAAACCCTAAATCGGAAAAGATAAAGGTTTTGAAAGAAACTTTAAGAAAACTTTCAAAAGGTTTGGAGAGAACACAGATCGACAACGGATCTAAAAGAATCAGAAGAACCTCGAAGGTTAGGGTTTCAGAAGAAACCCAAAGGGTGAGAAAGGCTTGGAATCATCGATCTAAGCAAGAGAGGTCGAGATCAAGTATGAATAGCCATAGCCGGTCGGAGCAAGGTCGAGGATGGCTGGTAACAGCCGTAGCACTGAAAACATCCGAGGTCTGGACCAAATTTCTTCAAGGTCTGGCCTTGAGGCCATGATAATCGAGCATGCAGGAGTCATAGGAGGTAGATACATGCCATCAATGGCTTTGGAAGCCCTGGATGTGGTCGATTTTAGGTGGTGATTGAAGGTGGTGGCTAGGGTTTCTGAAAGAGATTGAGAGATCATTGGGAGAGGGGGAATTCAAGGGCGGCTTCAGACGGGAAATGATTAGGGTTAGGGGTAATGGGGAATTAAAAAAGGAAATGGAAATAGGGACCGTTGATCTAGGAGATCAATGGTTGAGATTAGAGAGTGTAGGTGGGAAACGGGTCTGGGTCGGTTTGAACGGGGTTTGGGTCAGGGTAATTGGGTTTAATTGAGGGTTGATTTAGGGCTATAATTGAAATAAACGGGGCTAGCATTTAAATGGCCACTTTTCCCTTATTTGATTTTATAAAAATGGTAAAATAATTTCTGAAAATATATTAAATGCACTAAGATGATTAATAATACATAATTATCAAATAAACAATACTGGAGCCAATTTTATAAATATAATTACAATTAAATCTCAGAAGATGCTAATGTTGCAATTATATGCAATTTAGCCTAAAAATGCTAAATAAATTTGTAAAAATTTGCAAATATTATATTAGCTATATTTTAGTATAAATATGAGAATCCACTAAATGAATCACCAAAAATGATAATTTTGGGGATAATTATTGGGTTTTTTTTTCTTGATGAAATAGGGCAATAAATTGATTTAAAAACCCTTTAAAAATTGGGAAAAATAATGAAACCTTGGGACATACTTATATATGCATATACATGCTATTTTAAAAGTATTTTGTATATTAAAAATATACACGGAAAAATTGGGTATCAACACAGCCCAAGCGCTATAACAAGCCAACGAAGGCATAATCAATAATCTTCTACGGCGTGCAGTATGATCCCATAACTGTCACTCATAATCAAGCTCTCGGCCTCACTCAGTCATCAATCTCTCTAGTCTCACCCACAGGCTCATAATGTCATGAAAACTGACCCAAAATAATGATATGATGTATCAATAAGTAACAACTGAGACTGAGATATGATATGAATGCATGAATGTGACCGGGTACAAAATATCAATGAATTCAATGAGATGACAGCAAGAAACGACCACTATGGGTCCCAACATTATCAGCATAAAGCCTAAACATGATATTTAGCATAACATACAACTCATTTATCTTATCACATGGTGAAAACACAGATATCAATAAAATATGGTCATTATTCAGTGCCCTGGAAATAATAGAGTCACAACCCACAGGGTGCACACCCACACGCCCATCATCTAGCATGTGTGTCACCTCAACACTAATCACATAGCACATAATTCGGGGTTTTATACCCTCAGTAGAAGAGCTACTTATCTTTAACAAGCCAATTCTAACACCAAGCAAGCCAAGCGATGCTCCAAGAATCCCATCACGTGCGTTCCGACCTCCGAATGGTACGAAACTAATAAAAAACAACTCAAATACATCAAACAATGCTAAAGGAACCAATCCCAATCGAAAAAGGTCGAATCTTTAATTAAAAGCCCAAAATCGGCCAAAAAGCCCTACTCGGGCCGGTACCTCGGAACCCGACAAAACTCACAAAATCTGTCAACTTATTCAATTATGTGTTCACCATACTAGTTTCACTCAAATCCGACTCCGAATCGGTGTTCAAAACTCAAAAAATCATATTATGAAACTTTAGGCCAAAACCCTCAATTTCTTCTTTAAAATTCATCAACCAAAAACTAACATCGAAGATTGATTCATGAAATATAACCAAAACTGAGTAGAGAACACTTACCCCAATTTATATGCTAAAAAGCGCCTCGAAAAATTGCCTAATTCCGAGTTCCCCAACTTAAAATATGTTAAATGCACAAAATTCTAGTTTTAACACTGTTCTGCATCGTTTCTTATGCCAAAAGATCTTGAAACTCACTTTTGATACCTCCAATAGATTTTTTGTGAAATTCTAATCAAGTTAGGCTCTTGAATCACTCTATTTGACCTTATATTGAAGGAGATATGTTGGTTTCAATATTTGGAAATAGTGCAGATTTTTAAATACGCAGTAGTGGGAATTTCGTAATTAATTTGAAAAATCTGGAAACTCAATTCTTAGTAAAATGACCATAAAATCCTCATACGATGTCCAAATTTGATGATTCTTTTTTTGTGGCTCCGTAATTATGATACGGATCTAATGCTTAATTAAAACAGAAATCAAAACCCATTGAAACCCATTTATGCTTGGAGAAACCAAGTCAAAACATAAGAAAAACGAGTGCAACACAACCCAAACCTATCCGAAATTACCCGAGCCCCTCAGGACCCCGTTGAAATATACCAACAAGTTCCATATCATAATATGGACCTACTCGAGGCATCAAAACACACATAACAATATCGAAACGATGAAACGCACCTCAAATCAAACTTAATGAACTTTCAAACTTTCGACTTCCAAAAATTCACGCCGAAACATATCAAATCAGCTCGGAATGAACTCAAATTTTGTACACAAGTCCTAATACATTATACAGAGCTACTCGTGCCCCCAAACTACTGAGCTAAGTGCAAATGTTCAAAACGACCGGTCGGGTCGTTACATTCTCCCCCACTTAAACATACGTTCATCTTCGAACGTGCCCAGAATTATTTCAAAAGTCATCAAGTCACCGTATAACCTCACTATGCACATACCCGGGGGTGATCCTACGTCAACCTATCCCATATAGATCTGATAACACAACATGATTGGAATTTCTTAATCCAACCTAGCCCATAAGCCTTCAAATCTAATTTCCACATCCAAAATTTTCTGTAAGATCAGAATCTCACATCTACACACTGTATAAGACTGAACAAGTTGTATTAAGCCTTATCCATAACTCAAGATGAAATCACCTGATATACCATATAACTCAAACACTCATAGCGATAACTTCTAATCACAATAGCTGCTCAAAACAACCCAATACCGGTAATAAGCCTCTTATCAAATAGAGCCTCATTCTAACACCTTCATATACTGCCAATGATGAAAGAAACACGCATAAACTCATAACCATTCGTCAGGCCAACAAGTTGTGGAACTCCCTCTCCTTTGATAGGAACTATAGCAAATTTCTAAGCCGATCAGCATCAATATCCTTCCAAATATACCGCAATCTGATCCAATAGCACCCATTATAGGTACGATGAACTCATCTCATCTAACATAATCACTCTAGTGACATGACACATTAATACAGTCTAAAGCCGCAACTCGTGCAATCCATGCACCAATAAGCAACATTCCAAATGTACTCAATTATGGAAAATGACTCAGACGAAGGAACTATCTCGCAAGCTCAACAGGTACCGCCACAAAGAAATGCTAAGAACCTATCACACACCGTATAACCAAAACACACGAATCTAACACAAAGGATTATGTCTCAACATGACTCCGCTACAATGCGTGACCCATCCAAATGCTGGTCCATATTATGTACCTCGAGCCACCCTACTCAAAATCAATAACCACACAAAATTCGACATCAAGCACCCAAAGTGCATTACCATAACCACGAAGAGTAAATAACACAATACCACAATCAGGAAAGAACATAGCCAACGTGCAATCAATCATGCAATACCCAAATACTCATCTCCCTCAAATTCCGCTATAAAGCTCAAATAGAACCGCACGATATGTGCATATACCTAATGAATCACAACTCTTTGTGGCATAGAAGAGTAACTCATAGATCATGTCAGAACACGAATAAGCTTAACAACAACCAAATGGCACATCCCTCAGCAATAGTAGTATGAATACACATCCTAATTGGGCCTACCAATGGACCCCCAAATCAACTATGGTCACCCACAAACAGATAAAAAAAATCCTTCAAAAGATCACAATGACTAAATTATAACACATACTATCACCTGGCTAGCTTTGGCTACACTTCACAGTCCAAAACTATGCAACAATCTGCTCCTGAGAGCTCTGATACGCTCAAATTACACTTTAATAAATAGTGTAAGGCGGTCGGTGTCAAATATAATAACCCAACAAGGTTGGGGTCGAATCTCACAGGGAATAGGTGTGAAAAGGTTACTCGAATAGTGTGTTGCTCGACTAAAGTCGTAATTCTATCCAGTTAATGGTAACAAGAGTATGAATTGAGTTTGGTTTGAAGTAATAGCTAATTGCAATGTTGAGAATGTAAATTATTTGATTAAAGCAACCAAGGTTGTGTCCCCTTTAATGAAGTGTAATGCTATCGGTGTTAATATGATATATTTATAATGGAAGGTCCTTTTGATATGCAAATGATGCCTAAATGACTACCTAATATTTTCCAATAGTTGGGTAGTATTTCCTCTTTATGATTTTTCCAAATATAAAAGAGTTGCAATTAAGAACAATCAATATATGCCAAATAAAACCCACTTATTCCTAAGCGATTCTATTAAACAAGGTTTAAAGTCTTGAGTCTTTAATATTTACTTCTACCAAATTCTAACCCACTTTCCCAAGCAAAGCAAGAATTTAATGGCACTTGTTAATGGTTGCAACCACTAACAATAAATGAAGAATGAGAAGTAAATAAATATCAACCAACCATATATATATATATATATATATATATATATATATATATATATATATATATATATATATATAATGTTAAACATCCATTAGCATAACACCCATTTAGGGTCCACAACCTTAGTATTTAAAGTTAGCTACACATGCTAAAATACAAAAGGAAGAGAATATTTAATGCCATAACGTTTACAAAGTGAAAGATTCTTGACCCAAAAGCTTCCAAAAGAGAGGAATATTAATGCCTTGTATTGTAGCTTCCAAGTCAGACAAGATGAGCCCACAAAATCACAATAAATCTATTTATAGAGGGCCAAAAGTCGAGACAGAAAACAGACAAAATTGCCCTTTCAGTTCAAATATGCGACCGCATTTCTGTCGCATAACATAAATGCGGTCCGCATTCTCTTCATGCCCATCACACTTCAGAATCCTAGTTTCCAGGCCGTCGTCGCATTATGGATCTGCAGTCCGCATTCCAGATTTGCGATCGCATTTTGCGTCGCATTTTCTACCATCAACATTTCTTTCCATGAGTTTGCGATCCATTATGCGGTCTGCAAACCTGTTATGCGATCGCATTATGGACCGCATTTCTTGCATTGTATTTTGGCCAACATTATATTTTGATTTGCGATCCTTTGCACATTATGCGGCTCGCATGTATGATTTGCGATTGCATCCTTCACCACGTTTCTACATTTGTGCTACATTTTGCACTTTTTCTTGTCTGTTTGTGGCTTTTTGCTTTTATTTCCATGCTCTTGGGTCCTTAAACCTCATGTATTACAAAAACACAAAAATTACATAAGTAAAGGATATAATTGCATTCAACACAAGCTAAAATCTAAGCAATTAGTATTGAAATGTGCCGAAATTCTCTGGCACATCAACACCCCTAACTAAAACTCTTGCTTGTCCTGAAGCAACTAAAACAACACTATCCTATTCTAGACTCTATCTACAAAACACAAAACAATAGTGACCATGGATGGTGTTTGTTGTTAGTACTTCAAGCATGCATCTTCGATTGTTTTACCCTTCCTGAATCATAAATATATACAAGGAAAACTAATCAACTTGTGAATTTTGAGCCTCAGACAATGTGACAAAATGCTACCCTCAGCTGAGTGCACTTGCATTTGACTCAAAAACTCAACTTTTATTCAACCTCACGGTTCATGTGCCCTCACTAGAAAGAAAGTCCCACAATCACAATATTTACAATCACAACAAGAAGGGACGAATTCACAAATGCACTCACTCTCAAAAAGAGTTTCAAGTGTTGCAACACACCATACCATAGGCTTGCCCTTATTTTAATTCGTTGTTTAATTCTAAGAATGCTTGGTTGAAGATCCCATAAGGAATTTTTAAGTTTGTAATGTAGGTTTAGGGAAGGGTAGGATAAGCATTTAGGTACAAGTGACTAAACCCTCCTTAAACACTAATCGTATTTTTCTTTCTTGTTGCTCTTTGCTTCTTTTCAAACCACATAGCCTTCGTTAGCTTCAACTTCTCCACCATTGAGCCACCTTAATTACCCCATCAATTCTTTCCAAGACTCCATATATATAGACAAGCAATTTTTCTCTCTTTTTTTATATTTTAATTTTGGAGATTGAGTAGTTTCACACCTTGAGGTATACTTTACTACACTCACTGTACAACCTAGCCCATTTTCGGCTTGACACCACACCCCCAACTTAGGCTTTTAGCCTCATTCTTAATGCTCAAGGAGGGACAGGTTCAAAAGAGGAAATTCGTTCACAAAAAGGGAGAGGTTTGTAATGAGGTAGTCAAAGAAAAGCTTAAAGGGTCAAATGGGGTGACTAGTGATACTATCTGTGTAATGGGTGGCTTGAAGGCTAACTGGTTTTCCAAAAATCACAAAGACTGCCTAAGGTTATTTCATCAACCAAATGTAATTATTATAAGCATCGAAAAACCATCCAAACAAGTTCTAGATGGCAGAAGTACACACAAGAATTATTTACACAAAGAACTCACACATATGGCACACGAACTATTTGGCTCACATAGTTTGAAGCCCTCGAGTAAACACTTGGCAACTCAAAGCTTTCATCATATATACATGTATAACTCTAGGTAGATATAGAGTCACAGAGCGAGCCTCAAGTTCACAAAGTTGATATCTTTTTTTTATATGGAAGGGTATAGGCTATATACAGACACACATGCTTGAGACTAGACAATTACACCAAACCGGTCATCATGTTTCATTCTACTGTCCTGGTTCTACTATTACACCCTTGGAAAAGAACCTGGTGAAGAAAAACCAAGGGGAATTCATTGCTAACTACTACAGATGGACAACTATCTACTTGTTTATATGCACAAGGATGACATAACTTATGTACGTAGATCACAAAACACTAATATATACACAATCACGAACTACACAACATAACTTAAAGCATAAACACAAAATACTGATATATATATAGATTCATAAAATACACATGAGTACATAAGTTTGTTTGTAACACAACAGTATATACAAGGCTACCACCCCTAACTAAAAAGCATGCATTGTCCCCAATGAATAAGAACATAGAGTAGAGTTTAAGGGGCTCTCTGAGGCGCACTAAGCGCTATGGGAGTCGGTAGTCGGCTAAGTGATGGTAGGGTCACCCTCTGATGCCGAAGCTAGGACCGATGAGATCTTGGCCTAAGGAGTGACCTCTACTAATGGAGGTGGGATCTCTGGCTGGCCCAGTACTGGAGCTGGGGCCTATGAGCTGCTAGATTCGCCCGCTGATGGCTGAGTGGCCGATGGATCTGTAGGGGCGGCCAAATCTTCTAGTGAATGTTCTATCATCATCTGAATGTCTGCTTGCTCCTCATCCTCAACTGTAGGAGCAGCAATATGCTTACCCTTCTCCTGAGGACCATCATCATTCGTGGACCATGAATCCTCCTCCTCCTCACCCTCAACTGCCTCCTCATCCTCGAACTCAGTAGATCGTCCAGAAACCTCCTCATCAGGAATATCAATACGTAAAGGAGGAGATGGAGGCTGGGAAGTCCCGGCAGTCTGAGGCACAATGTCTGCCATCAGGGTAGTGAAATCGAGACCCAAATCTGGCGCTACTGTGTCTGCTCCCTGCTTACCTTCCTTGGGCAGGAGGGATGATATATCAAACTCCAACGTTTGCATCTTGTGGATCTCGGTCTCCATTGTGGAAACCTCCTTCCGGAACCTAGGCAGACTGCCAACCTCACTGCGCTCTATCTTCTCAACCCTCAACTCGAGCTGTTGCAGGCGATACCCACAAGTTGTTTGTTATTGTTGGAGGGCTGTCACTAAGGACTGTATCGGAGTCAATGCCTATTTGATGAGATTCGGTAAGGTCTTCAGAAGCTGGTCTACCTTAGCATTGGCATGTTGAGAAATGAGACCAAGCCTCGAGATGGCAAGCAGTGCAGTAGAAGGCTGAGCAATGGTGGACTAAGAGGCGGGTTGTGCAGTGGAAGTAGACGCAACTGGGGCCTGAAGGGACACAGGAGTTTGGGACTCTGAGGGCTCTACTGGAATCGGAGTCTGAGCCTCTGGGGGAGTGACATCATCACTAATGCGAGTGATGTCGATATCTTTCAGGACATTCCCTGTCTTGTCAGAATGGGATATGAGTGGGACATTAACAGCCTTGCAGAGGGCTGTAATCAGACAGGGGAATGGCAATGAAGTGGATTTCTGCCTTGCTCAGATCCCTAACTCTTGGAAGATAAAGGAACCCACAACTATCTTGATGCACGTCATAATGCATGCAATGAGAAGAGCCTTCTCAATGCTTATGTCAGTTTCATTTGTGGATGGTATCAGTCGAGATGTGACGAAACTGAGCCAAAATCGACCCTCTCGTGTAAGATCCTCTTTGAAGATTTTGTGCATAGGACCGATCCACGCAGGGGTCCCCTTTGCTATCACAGCTCTATCCAACTCTGCTCATTTTCCCGGTTCACCCATTTGGCTTGATACTCAGCTGTTCTCGGGCTCCAGTCAGGGATGTAGGATTTATTGATAGTTGTAGCATTACAGCTCACGTCTTTCCCCCGAACTAGCACAGTATCACAGAATACCCTGTTACGCTTGTGGTGAGCAGTCCGGGAAGCTACGTATGAGGCATAAAACTCACGGACAAGAGTTTCATTGTAGTCGTCCGGCAACTCAGTGAAACACTCCCATTTTCTAGCTTTGATGTTCTCCCAAATGTGGGGGTGCTGCTCCTTAAGTCCGTTCATGCTCACTTGTTTCTCGGGAAGGATTTTTCTCTTTGTTAGCCCTTCTCGATAGAGTTCCCTAGAACCATCGATTGCAAACCGAAGCTGGTAGTCATCTCCCCTCTTTTTTCTTGCCTCGGCCTGTAGGTCTACTGAAGGCAAGGTCTCCTCCTCATCAGATTGGGAGGGACGTGGAATATTAGGGTCCGTCTTGGGTTGTTTTTCTTGTGACACTTTACGAATGGCAGAAGCCCTTTTCAGTGCAGAAGATGCATGTTTCTTGGGAGCCATATCTGCATGAAAGTGAAATGTGAGCGACATGGTAAGAAACAATGCAAAAAAAAAGTAAAGAAGAAGTTAAGAATGCGATAGGTATGCGGTCGCATAACCACTATGTGGACCGCAAACCTATAGGTCCAAAAATGATACAAATATGTGATAAACTATGCGATCGCATAACCACTATGCAGATCGTATAACCATCGCAAACCTGGCTCCACAAAAAACCAAAACCTGAAATGCGATCGCAAATTCCACCGCAAAGTAGGAAATGCGATTGCAAAATGGTCGCAAAAATCATGTTGAGGAACTGGGTACACTGTCTCAATATGCGGTCTGCATATCAACTATGCGATCACAAACTCACCGCATTTTATCATCTTCCTTAGCCAACCTAGGGTTCAGTTATGCGGCAAAAATGCGGA
This sequence comes from Nicotiana sylvestris, assembly GCF_000393655.2. NCBI lineage: Eukaryota > Viridiplantae > Streptophyta > Magnoliopsida > Solanales > Solanaceae > Nicotiana > Nicotiana sylvestris. The sequence continues at coordinate 197,996,675 of NC_091064.1, forward strand.
TCACATTTGGATTTTGTGAGCCGCAAAGTTCATCGTCCCAATCAATTCAATCTGACCCTCAACAATGGCGGCCCTATTTCTTGCTACCAGCACCCCCAAAACACCCTACTCAACTACACGCTCATTACGAAGCAAAAACTAGGGAAACAAGAATAAGAGTAAATGTACAACCAAAGCTTGAAATGATGGAATTGGCCCAAAGAAAACATACTAGTGATGATGTTTACGAGCACACTTGGAGTCTTAAATCAAGCCCTAGTTGTTTTTGCCTTCTCCGTTCTTTTTCTCTTCGTTCTTTTTTTTGTATTTGTTTTGTGTCTGATAAAGTAAAAAAAATATTTCTTTTTGTTTGTTTTGAATGAAGAAGTTCGAGGGTGATACCTGCAAGAATTACGGTGGTCAACTCACCGCATAACACACTATGCGACCGCATAAGTGTTATGCAGTGTGTTCAAGTGACTTACTGAAGGGCAAAGGATGCGGTGCACAATGCGATCGCATAGTTGAAATGCGGTTCGCAAAGTGCACCAGCTGGTCGCATACTAACCAACAATATTAGTCAAACTCACTGTTTTGGTTTGCGACCAAAATGCGGTCCGCATTGCGAAAATGCGACCGCATATTTGCAGCAAACTTCACACGGTAATTTTTCTTCCCTTTCGTATGCATTCCTATGCAGCATTATGATCATTTGAATCCCATACACTTCAACACACACTTTAAATTGATCAAGTAAATCTATCTATCAAAAATTAAAAATTTAAAGAACGAAAAAAAGGGTGTTACCACACATGGGTTGCCTCCCATGAAGTGCTTGATTTAACACCGCTGCATGACGAAGTTGGTGTTCCTTTGGATTCACTCAATGGTCGGGCACAAACCATCTTTGAGAGCTAGATGCTCCACCAAATGTTTTTCTCCATCTGTGCCCAAGTAGTGCTTGATTCGTTGGCCATTTACTTTGAAGGTTCGGAGCCCATTTTCCGATGCTAGTTCCACAGCTCCAAAAGGAGAGACATTGACCACTTTGAATGGACCAGACCATTTTGATTTGAGCTTGCCCGGAAACAATTTGAGCCTTGAGTTAAAGAGCAAAACCATGTCACCCGACTTGAACTCTTTTTTCAAGATCTTCTTGTCATGGACGAACTTCATCCTTTCTTTGTACACGATTGCACTTTCATAAGCATGGAAACGGAATTCCTCCATTTCATTGATTTGTGTTAACATCAAATTTGCAGTTTCAGCCCAGTCCAAGTTCAACCTCTTTAACGCCCACATGGCCTTGTGCACTAGTTCCACGAGTAGATGACAAGCTTTGCCGAAGACTAACGGATAAGGATAAGTACCAATAGGAGTCTTGTAAGCCGTGCGGTATGCCCACAATGCGTCATCTAGCTTCCTCGACCAGTCGGTCCTGTTTGCATTAACAGTCTTTGCTAGAATGCTCTTGATCTCCTGGTTGAAAACCTCAACTTGACCACTTGATTGAGGATGATAATGTGTGGCTACCTTGTGCTTGACGCCATATTTCTCAAGTAGCCCCGGGAAAGACTTGTTATAGAAATGAGACCCACCATCACTAAGAATGTCTCTAGGAGTACCAAATCGAGGGAAAATGTTTTTCTTCAAGAATGTGGTCACACTCCTTGCCTCGTTGTTTGGTAAGGCAATCGCTTCAAGCCATATGGACACATAGTCCACATCCACCAAAATATATTTCATCCGCAAGAGCTTACAAAGGGACCCATGAAATTAATTCCCCACACGTCGAAGATCTCTATCTCCATCACAAAGTGCATTAACATTTCATGCCTTTTGAAGATTGAACCTTGTCTTTGACATTGGTCACAAGACTTGACCATTTGATTGGCATCATGATATATTGAAGGCCAGTAGTAGCCACATTCAAGAACCTTAGCCGCCATTCGATTTCCTCCGGGATTACCCTCAACCGGTGAGTCATGGCATGCCTTTAGAATTGGCATAATCTTTTCTTTCGAAACACACCTTCTAATAATATTGTTAGCACAAACATGAAACAAGAATGGTTCCTCCCAATAGTATTGCCAGCAGTCTCTCAAAAACTTCTTCTTTTGATAGGATTCCAATCCTTCCGGGATAAGGTCACTAACTAGATAGTTAGCAATATCGGCATACCAAGGAGCAAAAATTCTAGATAGTGCCAATATGTGTTCATCTGGGAATGCAACAACAACAACAATAACGACCCAGTATAATCCCACAAGTGGGGTCTGGGCAGGGTAATATGTACGCAGACCTTACCCCTATCGGCTCCTGTTGCTTTTTTGAGCCGAGGGTCTCCTGGAAACATCATTGATTTTAAGATCTCCCTTTGGTCTCCCTGCTTCTTCAAGCCTTGACAAATGATCCGCCACTTGATTTTGAGTTCCCTTACGATCCTTGACTTCGAAGTCAAATTCTTGCAATAACAAGACCCATCGAATCAACCGAGGCTTTGCATCCTTCTTTTCCATGAGATAGCAAAGAGCTGCATGATTTATGTACACTATCACCTTGGATCCCAACAAATAAGTCCGGAACTTCTCAAAGGCATAGACAATGGCAAGAAGTTCTTGCTCAGTTACCGTGTAATTCATTTGTGCCCCATTGAGTGTTTTTCTTGCATAGTAGACTAGGTGGAGAACTTTGTTGTGATGTTGGCCAAGCATTGCTCCAATAGCTATACCACTGGCGTCACACATGAGCTCGAAAGGAAGAGACCAATCGGGTGTGACAATAATAGGTGTCGTGGTGAGCCTTTGCTTCAATTCCTCAAAGGCTTTGCACATTGCACCGGGCTCACCCAAGAACTATCGGCAATAGGGTAGACTACCCCAGCATCCAACCATTTGATGATTTCTTTCTTTACCACCTCTTGCATTGACGGGTTCAACCGTCATTGATGTTCCACACTTGGTTTTGTTTCACTTTCCAATTGGACTTTGTGGTCGTAAATTCCTGCGGCTTGCCTATGCTCCTTCAGATTTCCAACAATTGTTCTACCTGCACAGCATTCAACAACGAAGAAACAATTACCGGTAAAGTATCATTTGAGCCAAGAAATTTATACCTCAAGTGTGGTGGAAGTGCTTTAAGCTCTAGTTGTGGAGGTTCAATAATAGAAGGCTTTGCGGGTGGAGTGGCTCTATTCTCCAAGTCGAGAGAGAGCTTTGCCGGAGCATAAGTGTAAGACCCAATCCCCTCCAATACATTTACCGATTCCATATATCCCTCCATATCCTCACCATCAAAGTTCAAAATAGCCGCCAATGCTTCGCCGAGGCATTGTTTTTCCATTTTCATTTCAAACGCATCCGCTACTTTGTCAACAACATCGATCACCGAGATGCTTTCATACTCATGCGTTAGTTTCATACCCTTGCTAGCTTGGAATGTAACCTCTTCATCATTCACACGAAATTTAATCTCATTCCGTTCCGAATCCATTAGTGCTCTTCCAGTGGCAAGGAATGGTCTCCCCAAGATGATAGGGAACTCTTTGTCAACCGCACAATCAAGGATTATGAAGTCGGTGGGTAAATGAAATTTGCCCACCTTCACAAGTACATCATCAACAATTCCCACCAGGCGCTTGATGGAACGATTGGTCATTTGCAATCTCATACTTGTGGGCCTTGGCATACCTAATCCTGCTTTCTTGTAAATGGCAAGAGGCATCAAGTTGATGCTAGCTCCATTATCACAAAGGGCTCTTGCAAAATCATGTACCCTAATAGTGTAAGGAATGGTGAAAGCTCCCGAGTCTTCTTTCTTTTGAACGGTGGATGTTGCAATGATGGAACTAACCCGGTGAGTCACATTCACCACTTCATTTTTGGTGGTCTTCTTCTTGGTGATCAAATCTTTCAAATACTTAGAAAAATCCGGCATCTCTTGAAATGCTTCCACAAATGGAATATTCACCGATAATTTCTTGAGAATGTCGTAGAACTTCTCGAGTTTACTATCATCAACCTTTCTAGCGAGTCTTAGAGGGAATGGAGGAGGAGGTCTAGGAATAGGTGGAAGAGTTTTTGGTGTCTCTTTTACCTTTTCCTTTGCCTCTTCCCGATTCTCTTCTTGCACTTGCACATCTTTCGGAATTTTCTCAATTGAGACAACACTTCGCTCTTCAACCTCAACCCCTTTCTCGAACTCTTCTACCTCAACCACTTGTTCACCCTCTCCTTGTAGTACCTTCCCACTCCTAGTAGTAATTGCCATAACATGAGAAGTTGGGCCACTCCCACTACCCTTTGGGTTCGCAATTGTGTCACTAGGGAGTGTTCCCTTTTTCATTGGATTTTTCTCCCTAGAGAGGTCTCTCATTTGCATCTCCAATTTTTGAATGGATGCGGTATGAGAGCCAACAAGCTCGGTCATGTTCCTTATAGAAATGTTGGAATTTTCTTGATTTTGCAATACCCGTTCAAGCATACTTTCCAACTTAGACTAACTTGAGGGACCTTGATTTGAATATTGACCCTTTGGGGGAACATAAGGGTTTGAACTCTGGTTTGAGAAGTTGTTGTTGTTGTCGTTCCAATTTCCTTGGTATGAGCCACCTTGGTTATTTCTCCATTGTTGGTGGCCTTGCCCTTGCGGGTTTGGCCTCCATTGATTTTGTTGTCCTTGACCTTGGTATTGTTGCCTTTGATAGCCTCCTTGAGAGTTGTTAACATAATTTGCTTCCTCAAAATCCTCATTTGATACAGGTTACACATCCTCAACCACATTTACCTTCTTCGTTTGTCTTTCGGTGAACATCTTTGTCAACACATTAACATTTGTAGCAAGCCCTGCAATCACTTGATCTCTCTCTTGATTTCCTTGATCATGTTGCTCAAGGAAGGAGAACCATATGTAATTCAAGCTGTGGTGTCCTCGGAATGACATGCTTGATTATGCTTTGCCATTTTGTCAAGTATTTGTGTCACCCTTGCGAATGATTTGTCCATGAAAGATCCATCAGCTGCATTCTTGGCTATAGATTGGTTCATAGGATCCAAGCTCATGTAGAATTTCTCCAACAAAATAGAATCCGGAAAACCATGGTTAGGAGACCTCACCAAATATAATTTGAAACGTTCTCATGCATCATGTATATGTTCTCCCGGTAATTTCTTGAAAAAGAAGATTTTATCCCAGAGCTCAGACTTCTTAATTTGCGGGAACCATTTAGACAATAATGCTCGGACAAGTTCGGGCCAAGAATGAATGGAGTTTGGTGGCAGATTTTGAAGCCATTTCCCTGCGTCCCCAGCTAGAGAGTACTTGAAGCATCTCAACCTTAGGGCATCATCAGAGACATTGTTCTGCTTATGCATTGCACACACGCCCAAGAAGTTTGTAAGATGTTGTGTCGGATCATCATCAGTGAAATTCCCGAAAAACCCCTCCGCTTTGAGCATAAGGATAAAACCATGTTCCACCTTGAAAGTTGCAGCGCCAACGATCGGAGGTACAATAGCATTTGTATCCTCAATGTACTCCTCGATGTCCGCAAAAGGATTTTTTTCCATTTCTGCCTCCACGTTTTCACCATATTCGGACATGTTTTCCTATCAACACCAAGCAAAACAAGCCAAGAGTGATGGAATACAATAAGACGTAAAGTAAAGCACACACTAATTAGTAATTTCAAAACCGTATTCCCCGGCAACGGCGCCAAAATTTGATACGCTCAAATTACACTTTAATAAATAGTGTAAGGCGGTCGGTGTCAAATATAATAACCCAACAAGGTTGGGGTCGAATCCCACAGGGAATAGGTGTGAAAAGGTTACTCGAATAGTGTGTTGCTCGACTAAAGTCGTAATTCTATCCAGTTAATGGTAACAAGAGTATGAATTGAGTTTGGTTTGAAGTAATAGCTAATTGTTATGTTGACAATGTAAATAATTTAATTAAAGCAACCAAGGTTGTGTCCCATTTAATGAAGTGTAATTCTATCGGTGTTAATATGATATATTTCTAATGGAAGGTCCTTTTGATATGCAAATGATGCCTAAATGACTACCCAATATTTTCCAATAGTTGGGTAGTATTTCCTCTTTATGATTTTTCCAAATATAAAAGAATTGCAATTAAGAACAATCAATATATGCCAAATAAAACTCACTTATTCCTAAGCGATTATATTAAACAAGGTTTAAAGTCTTGAGTCTTTGATATTTACTTCTACCAAATTCTAACCCACTTTCCCAAGCAAAACAAGAATTTAATGGCACTTGTTAATGCTTGCAACCACCAACAATAAATGAAGAATGAGAAGTAAATAAATATCAACCAGCCATTATATATATATATTCAATGTTAAACACCCATTAACATAATTCAATGTTAAACACCTATTAGCATAACACCCATTTAGGGTCCACAGCCTTAGTATTTAAAGTTAGCTACACATGCTAACATACAAAAGGAAGAGAATATTTAATGCCATAACGCTTACAAAGTGAAAGATTCTTGACCCAAAAGCTTTCAAAAGAGAGGAATATTAATGCCTTGTATTGTAGCTTCCAAGCCAGACAAGATGAGCCCACAAAATCACAATAAATCCATTTATAGAGGGCCAAAAGTTGAGACAGAAAATGGACAAAAATGCCCTTTCAGGTCAAATATCAGACCGCATTTCTGTCGCATAACAGACATGCGGTCCACGTTCTCTTCATGCCTATCGTACTTCAGAACCCTAGTTTCTAGGGCGCCGTCACATTATGGATTTGCGGTCCGCATTCCAGATTTGCGATCGCATTCTGCGTCGCATTTCTACCATCCACATTTCTTTCCATGAGTTTGCGATCCATTATGCGGTTCGCAAACCTGTTATGCGATCGCATTCAGGACCGCATTTTTGCATTGGATTTTGGCCAACATTCTGTTTTGATTTGCGATCCTTTGCACATTATGCGGCTCACATGTATTATTTGCGATTGCATCCTTCACCGCATTTCTTCATTTGTGCTGCATTTTACTCTTTTCTTGTCTGTTTGTGGCTTTTTGCTTTCATTTCCATGATCTTGGGTCCTTATACCTCATGTATTGCAAAAACACTAAAATTACATAAGTAAAGGAGATAATTGCATTCAACACAAGCTAAAATCTAAGCAATTAGTATTGAAATGTGCCGAAATTCTCCGGCACATCAAGCTCCCAGTCTCCAACTCCATAGAACACATGAATCACCATATCTGATCCCAACCCTACCACCTAAATGCCTAACACATCTCTCATACACGATCATCCCACAAGGAATACTTCTATAATCTTTTATGCTACAAAGTAAAATTTGAACACCAGCAGTCGATCAACTAGGAGAGTGCCGCAATACCAATGAAGTATCCATAAATCAAAACACATCCCCCACTTCTAAAATGTATACTCTCATCAAGCCATACCAAATAGTAATGTTATTTACCTAGTCATCTGAAACTATCCATGTTGCCTAAGGACTCATGACCTCCCCTTTAAAATTGAACTGTCATCTTTCACATGCAAATCTCAATCCTACACAATACACCGCATATACTATGCCATCATACGAAAAATACGAGAACTTCGTAATCCACTCCGTGTCACAAGCAACTACTCACTCAATTAGCCACGAACTTTCCATTTGATTTCATCTAGAGAAAATTGCTATACAGCACATGCTCCTCATGCCAGTAGAAAATATACATCTCAAACCATAGTAGAAACCATCAAGAACTCTCTGAAACCTATTTGCACACAACCAAACTATCAGAACTGAATTTCTCTAACTCAACCAAGCCACGCAGGCCACCAAAACCCAAGAGTACCGCCACAAAACACCTGTAGAAACTCACTACCACATAAGGACCAAAAGAGCCAATCGCATCCATTACCATACCAATCAAACCTACTACCAAGCTGTCTTATTTATCCTAGTTCCTTCTGAATTACCTTCAAATTGATACTTCTCCTTGCCATAATACCACAATCCTCAACCAAGACTCACCGTACGAGACCCTAGCATAAACCACACCACCCTAAGGCTCATAAGTCGCTGAATGCTCTCTTAATCACCCCAAAAGTACCACAACCGAGATGCCCACTCTGAAGAGACCTTCTGCGAATCTAAAGCCATTAGCTTCGCCTTCCTGATACTGATATGTAGAATCCATAATGATATAGAAATGCCACAGGTCCTGACATCGTCCAATATGAATCTCAGTTTCTAGCCAAATACACATCCTAAAGATTCCCAATTGCCACACTCAAATCTTGAATTCATTTGAACCATTATCGAGAGTCTTCCACTCTGCTCAAATCTCAATCAGATTGACCAAACGGACCGAACGACTAGTTCCCCATTAGCACTCCAACACCCAAGGAAGTAACTTTACCTTAATGCAACCAAATAAATTTCGGCTCCATACACATTACATCCTTTACTAATAACAACTCAAATCGTTTCGTGATTCTCATATACCCATAAAGTTTACCCAAAATTTCCTTTACTCAAGTCATCCTCGATCTCACCCTCTGCAGAACATAACTCATTCACAAGTATACCTCAAACTGAAACCAATACAACACATAACCGTGAAATTAACTTATTAATAGCGGACTCCCCCACTTGGCTCAAAGCCATAGATCAAAACACACCATAACTCCCAATGCCCATACTTTATTACAACCATAATATCGTAGTGAGATTCAACTAAATCCTCCATAAGTTCATGCAACACAAACCATATAATACCTCAAATCATTTGTAAATCTCATATTCATCCTCGTAATATTCAAGCCCACTTCCACAAGAGATCCAAACTCAAATTGCAACACATATTTCACTGGTAAAAGAGAACTCCCAACAAATAATTATAGGGATCACACAAACCTCAGGATACCCCGCAGGAGATAGCCCACCTGTTTTGCCTCAAATCGACCTCTCTCTATCCACGGTCAAAAATATTACGCAACCACTTAATCTTCCTGAGTCTAAACTCATATCACGACATGAAATCTACTTCACTCCTCAACTAATCAACATGAAAAGACCCTTCAACACACCCATAACTCGGGACTATACATTAAATCAAGATGGAAATCAAACACCAACTAGTTCTTTCTATACTCCAAGTAGACCTTTCTCATCACATTCAACCATATAAATATATCTCGTAGTCATATCATACTCATCACGTAGCCATCTAGCCATAAATTCTATGAATAGTGACACTACCAGACATATAAATCCAAAAGCACGTGCTCACACAATCAACACCTCTATGCTCAAACCATAGTCAAAACTCGGTCTCAAGTCCTCTAGACTGGCCCCTCATCAGCATACAGAAATTACATCTCGCACCTCTTCTATGGAATCACAAGCCGTCGACGTACAACTAATACTAAGCACTCATATGCGTATACGAATGCATGGAAGGAATTCAAAGAGTTATGCTTTAAGCGAATCAATGTCACACGATAAGGAAAGAAAGATGGGAAGTATATCCTAAATGTCGTGTAGCCTCTCGAAGATAGATATGGACGTCATCATACCGATCTGCAAGACTCTACTAGACATGTGCTCATGACTTGTAGAACCTATGAACCTAGAGCACTGATACCAATCTGTCACGAACCAAAACTCACTAGTTATGATGTCACCTAACCCAACCCGCTAGGTTAGCCAACTAATAATTATCCAATTTCAATATTGCTAATAGGTCATTTAAACAAACTAAATTATCTAGATATATTACATTTCCCAAGGGCTGGTAGTACAAATTATGAGCTTCTAAGAATAGACTTCACAAAGCCGATATGAAGAAAATACATCTTCTATTTGAAAAGTACATAAACAAGAGTTTTATAAAGCTAAGGCTAACATGAACAAGAGGCAGCTACATCAAGGATGAAGGTACACCTTCAAATCCAGCAACATCGGCATCCGGGACCTACACGCAATGTGCAGGAACTGTAGTATGAGTACAACTGACCCTATGTACTAAAGAAAGTAACAAACCTAACCTCAGATTGAAAGCGGTGACGAGCTGGAATATAGGTCGGGTCCAACAACAATATCCAATAATAGTTCGTAACAATGTAAACCATATAAATAAGGAAGTAACTCAGAGATAAAGTATTCAGCTTTTTCCCAAAATAGTTTTGCCTTTCAAGAGTATCAGTGAAAAATAAAATTCTTTACCGAAAACATTGTGAAATATGAGATAGTTTTAAAAAACTGTATTTTCTTTTCCAAAACCCCTTTTGACAATAAATAAGATGTTTCATTTTTATTCCAGATAGCAACTGCGAGATACCTCTCTATGACCACATATCAATGTTTGTAAAATGTCATGAATGACGGGATACCATACAGCATGAGGAAAATGTATCTCCATGCATGTATGTCATATATGCATGCCAATGTCATGTATCTCACAGATAAATCATGTACTCACACTCTCAGAGTATTCAACCTCACTGTATCACACCTTTCACTCATCATAATCAATCACTTGGTACTGTATATGGCCCATACGGCCCAGGAAAGATCCATCCCAGAATATATTCATCATTGCCTATAAGTCACCCAGTACCGAGGAAATAGGCCAATCCAGCCTCATGGAGAAGATCCATCCCTGAATGTAATCAAGTACTTCGGACAAATCCATGTCTAGGGAAATCCACCCCTCAATAATATCATCCGCGCTCACTGAGGGTGTGTAGACTCCGGAGGGGCTCCTTCAGCCCAAGCGCTATAATAAGCCAACAAAGACATAATCAATAATCTGCTGCAGCGTGCAGCCTGATCCCATAACTATCACTCATAATCAAGCTCTCGGCCTCACTCAGTCATCAATCTCTCTAGTCTCACCCACGGGCTCACAATGTCATAAAAACTTACTCGGAATAATGATATGATGTATCAATAAGTAACAACTGAGACTAAGATATGATATGAATGCATGAATGTGACCGAGTACAAAATATCAATGAATTCAATGGAATGACAGCAAGAAACGACCGCTATGGATCTCAACATTATCAACATAAAGCCTAAACATGATATCTAGCATGATGTACAACTCATTTATCTTATCACATGGTGAAAACACAGATATCAATAAAATAGGGTCACTATTCGGTGCCCTGGAAACAATAGAGTCACAACTCACAGGGTGCACGCCCACACGCCCGTCACCTAGCATATGCGTCACCTCAACACCAATCACATAGCACATAATTTGGGATTTTATACCGTTAGCACTAAGTTTAGAAGAGTTACTTATCTTAAACAAGCCAATTCTGACACCGAGCAAGCCAAGCGATGCTCCAAGAATTCCATCACGTGCGTTCCAACCTCCGAATAGCTCAAAACTAATCAAAAACAACTCAAATATATCAAACAATGCTAAAGGAACTAATCCCAATTGAAAAAGGTCGAATCTTTAATCAAAAGCCCAAAATCGGCCAAAAAGCCCAACCTAGGCCCACACCTCGGAACCCGACAAAACTCACAAAATCCGTCAACCCATTCAATTATGAGTTCAACAATACTAGTTTCACTCAAATCCGACTCCGAATCGGTGTTCAAAACTCAAAAATTCATATTATGAACGTTAGGCCAAAACCCCCAATTTCTTCTTTAAAATTCATCAACCAAAAGCTAAAATTGAAGATAGATTCATGAAATATAACTAAAACAGATAGAGAACACTTACCCCAATTCATATGCTGAAAAGTGCCTCGAAATATTGCCCAATTCCGAGCTTCCCAACTCAAAATATGTTAAATTCACAAAACCCTCATTTTAACACTGTTCTGCCTCGTTTCTTGTTCCAAAAGATCTCAAAACTCACTTTTGATACATCTAATGGATTCCTTGTGAAATTCTAGTCCAGTTAGGCTCTTGAATCACTCCATTTGACCTTATACTGAAGAAGATATGTTGGTTTCAATATTTGGAAATAGTGTATATTTTTAAATACGCAGTAGTGGCAATTTCGTAATTAATCTAAAAAAAATTGGCAACCAAATTCTTAATAAAATGACCATAAAATCCTCATACGATATCCAAATTTGACAATTCGGTTTTTTGTGGCTCCGTAGTTACGATATGGAACTAATGCTTCAATCAAAACAGAAATCGGCGCTTAGTAGTTCAATGTGGTACCATTTATGCTTGAAAAAACGACGTCGAAACATAAAAAAAACGAGCACAACACAACCCAAACCTATCCGAAACTCACCCGAGCCCTTCAAGGCCCCGTTGAAACATACTAATAAGTTTCATATCATAATACGGACCAGCGCGAGTCCTCAAAACACACATAACAATATCGAAACGATGAAACACACCTCAAATCAAACTTAATGAACTTTCGAACTTTCGACTTCCAAAAACGCATGCCGAAACAGATCAAATCAACTCGGAATGAACTCAAATTTTGCACACAAGTCCTAATACATTATACAGAGCTACTCGTACCCCCAAACTACCAAGCGAAGTGCAAATGCTCAAAATAATTGATCGGGTCATTACAGGTTCCTCATAAAATCAATAGAAAAGAGTTAAGGAAGAATTAGTTACCATTTTCAAATTTCGGCGTTGAATATGGTTTGGTCTTCTTCCTTCTTCCTTCTTTTCTTTTGATGAAGCCACTCTTTAGCTTCGTTGTCCATAATATGAATTTCCAAGCATCTTAGATCATTTCTGTCATGACCCCAAAACCAACCCGGTCGTTGTCCATAATATGACTTCCCAAGCATCTTAGGATATCACAAGTTATGCCTCTCTCAATTACATGAACAAATGAGTATATATGCAACAATTAAAACATCCTAAACGATTCAATACATAAACTAAAGTTATAATCCACAAATAAATATCAATACACCAAATCCATCAAACCGTAAAGAGAACTACTCCATAGATATGGAGCTATTCATCACAATTATGTTTAATGTAAAGAAAAACATAAAGTGATCCAAACTCGTGTCTTGAGTGAGGATTGAATGATGAATTCCTTGTGCTTTTGCTTCTCCAACTCCTCCTTATACTCCTTAGGTCTTTGATGGGTCAAAAGTCCAGAAAATAATGTTTTTCCATGTATATATACCAAGTAGGATCGGGCCCAAACAAAAATACCTTTTTCATATGCTAAATAGGACAATTACTTTGTAAAATTTGTACATGCGCGCCGCATAGTGCAACGCGCCATGCAGGGCATTAGTGGGGAAATCCATAGAGCTCGTTTTGACAGGCAGCAAGAAAAATGCACAGATGTTGCGCCCCACGCACCGCGACAGTGGGGGTTTCTCAGAGTATGGATTTTTCTTAACTTTTTGCTATCGAGATGTGGTTCTCGACCCCCTGAACGCGATCCCAGCTTAATCCCTTGGGCTTTTACTTAGACTTCAAAGCTTCAAATAGCTCATATTCATTCCATAACATCTACATAGCTCGGAATAACTCCCACAAGGCATAAAATACACAATTAATACAAAACACTAGCGATCAAAGCTTACACTCAATTAAAGTACAGTAAATTAGAGTGTAATAAGCGACTAAAACACGAGATTATAGCCTACCATCAGAGATCTACATGAGGTGCAAGCCTATGGTACTTAAAGCTTTACTTGTGACATTCCTTTGTGAGAGACAAGTGAATCCTTTATTGCTCTAGAATTTGAGTCTTAAATCCTGAAGTGAGCATAGAAAATGGAAGGTAGAGAAGAAAGAGTTTGGAGTCCACCATAATTTACATGATAGAATAAGAATCCTTGATGAGTGAAGCCAATTCTTGAAGCTCAAGTGTCACACTAGAGTTATGTACAAGTCACATATGCTTGTCACCTTGTTGAAAATGCATGAGTATTATGGATAATTGTTGGTCCCAGCTGAGTACGAATGACTTATAATTGACTCTTTGAAATGACCTTTCACTTAGGGGAGGTGGAAACTAATTTGTTTGCTTGAGGACAAGCAAAGACTTAAGTTTCGGTAAGTTGAGAAGTGTGGATTTTAACCACTTATTAGTACCTTCTTGCTTTAGTTTTAGTCCGAAAGTAATGATTTTTGTTTCCAAATCTAATGAAATTGTTTAAATGACAGGCATGTTGGAGGATTGGAGCTTAACAAAGAAATCTAACTCAAAAAGGAGTATTCCATCTCAACAAGGCAAAAAAGGAGAAATGCAAAGCAGAAGCGCGGTCCACTGAATTTAATCTGCGGTGGCAGATGATTATGTTGTTTGCAGAAATGGAATTGCGGCCCTAGATGAACCCTTGAGGCCTCAGAGAAGTTTCGCAGAAGTGTGCTCCGCACACCAAATTGTGCGGCACAAAAGCTGGTCACACTAACAAAGTCTGATAAGTTCAAAGAAGGTGTAGAAGACCATGTTTGAAGCCTCTTGATAATGCGGTCCGCAACCAAATTGCGTGGCTGCAAAAGCTAAAGTGTAGCCGCAGAGATACTTGTGCAGCCGCAGATGTCACAACCCAGAATTGCCACCATCGGGAACATGATGGCGCCTAACATCACACTTGCTAGGCAAGCCAACATTAGACATTTATTAGCCAATTCCTTTGTGTTTCAATGATTAACAATAAGCAAGCTAAAACAAGTCGAAATGGGCGTGGAAATAAATAAATAACCAATTTGATTATATACTATTACTACCCAGTATCCAGAGTCATAGTTCACAAACATACTAATACTTTACTACAAGTATTTATCCGAAAGAAAATACAACTATTTGAAAAATAAGGAAAATAGTAAGGAATGGGATATAGAAAGGGACGCCAGGGCCTGCGGACACCAACAGGACTACATTGGGTCTCCAAATAAGTGAATCCTACAGCTAACCTCTCGATCAGCCCGAACCTGCTCCAAAATCTGCACAGAAAGTGTAGAGTGCAGTATCAGTACAACTGACCTCATGTACTAGTAAGTGTTGAGCCTAACCTTGACAAAGGAGTGACGAGGCTACAACGGGCCAGTCACAATATAAGCTGCATATAGTATATAATAAAAGCAGAAAGGAAGACAGAATAAAATAGAGCAGTAACTTGCAAGAAGTAAATACATCTCCCAAAGTATTTCATTAGTGTTTAGCTACTACCAATCCTTAATTACAATTTAAAACTATCGTACAGCTAACACAGTCAAGGGAAAGTATAAACATATAGGTTGTTGCAGCGTGCAACCTGATCCCACCGTGCATCTCATATTCATTCCTTATTTCCTCTTGTTAACATAAACAATAGAATATAATAAAATTTTTTCAGCGTGCAACCCGATCCCACCATATCACAATAATAACATTCATAGTTCACCCATATTACACCATAATTCACCCTTATTACGCCTCAATTCACCCTTATAACACATGTTACGGCATGCAACCTGATCCTACCATATCAGCATCAGATATTCAGTATGTACCGCAATTTCACCATTTAAATTACATAACCCTTCACAAGGCTTAACTTCCAACCAAAAAATTAGGAAGCTTGTACACTACGAAACTTTACACAAGTAATATTACTCAATGAGACCAATTGTAACAACCCGAACAATCGTTTTGAAAATTTAAGCTCTGTTCGGCAGCATAAGGTCTTGAATAGCTTCATATTATGTGTATCAACTTGTGTGCATGGTTGAATTAAGTTACCAGAGGACTCGGAGTTGAATTGGAAGAAGGATTCTAGTTTTGGAAGCTTAAGCAGTGAGAATTTGACCGGAATTGGATTTTTGACTAAACAGCTATGGAATGGATTTTTGATGACCTCAACAGCTTCGTATGGTGATTTTGGACTTAGGCGCGCACCCGGATTCGGATTTAGAGGTTTGTAGGGTAATTTGAGGCATTTCAACGAAAATTGGAAAAGTTGAAGTTTGGAAAATGGAGAAGTTTGACTCATAGTTGGATTTTGTGATATCAGGGTTGGAATACGATTCTGAGAGTTGGAATAGATCCACTTTGCCAATTGGGACTTGTCTGCAAAATTTTGCATCATTCTGGGTTGGTTTGATTGGTTTCGGCACGAGTTTTCGAAGTTGGAAGATTTGGAAGTTCATAGTTCGATTCATGGCATGATTTGCATTTATGACATTGTTTGATATGATTTGAGACCTCGAACGAGTCTGTATTAAGTTATAGAAATTGTTTATATGTTTAGATGGAGTCCCGGGGGCCTCGGGTGTGATTCGGACGAGTTTCAGATGTTTTGCATAGTTTTGAACAGGTCTGGTTCTGGTGTTTTTTCACCTGCGACCTAGGGGCGCAAGTGCGGCTCCGCTTCTGCATGAGCTTGATCGCATATATGATCTTTGTGGCCTGGAAGCTAGCTCGCTTCTGCGAATGCTCAAACGCAGGTGCGAAACTACTTCTGCGGTTGGTCTATTGCATCTGCGAAGGAGTCCGCTTCTACGCTCCTGTTATTGCTTCTGCGGCGCCGCGGATGCTCTAATTGTCCGCAAATACAGTCCCTGGCTTGTAAGTCAATTTCGTAAATGCGAACATGTCACGACCCCGGTTCGCCCTCCATGAACCATCATGATAGCACCTAGTCTCTACAACTAGGTAAGCCTAATTTGAGGAAGAAAACTGAAACTTGCGGAAGTAAACAATTTAAAACAGAAATAAAGTAGTAACAGTGTATAAATGTGCCGCTCGGCATACACCATATTTAACTCTCAGTACTAAACATAAATTCAAGACTCGGAAACCCATGAATCACAAGTTAAGAAAATAAATACTACATAGCTCTAACTCCAGAATTTCTAGTAAAAAACAGGAAAGTACAGAAGGGCTAAATACTAAAGGCAGGAATAGAAAGGGACTCCTTAGTCTGCGGACGCAATAGATATACCTCTGAGTCTCTAAGAAGTCGCCTTCCCCAATGATAGTAGGCCTAATCAGCGGTACCTGGATCTGCACATGAAAAATATGCGCAGAAGGGGCATGAGTACACCACAGCGGTACTCAGTAAGTGTCAAGCCTAACCTCGGTTAGGTAGTGACGAGGAAGGTTAGAGCCCTACTGAGGTGAAATACAATATGAGGGTTAACAGTATGGAATAAAACAGTATAAATAAGTACAACAGTAAGAAATAACATAGAATTGACCGAACAACAACAGCTAGATCAAAGACAAAATAAGCCACGGAAAGAAATACAGCTCAACACAGAGATAACAATCGGGGTGCCTTCTAGGATACCGTCCTGTAGTCCCAATTACAACTATCTAGTGGATCTCCGGGATACCATCCCGTAGTCCATCATATATATGTCCGAAGGATCTCCCAGGATCCCGTCCCGTAGTCCAACTATCAATGCGTGGGGATTTACCGAAATCCCGATCTGTAGTCCTAAATGTAAATACCCAGTACTGGGGGGAATCTACCGGGTGCATTCCCCTAGTTCCATAAAACTATGCAGGGGGATCTACCGGGAATCTAACACGTAGTCCCAAAGTAAATGTGTAGGGGATCTACCGGGAATCTAACTTGTGGTCCCAAAGTAAACAGACAAGGGGGAGCTACCGGAATCCCACATCCGTAGTGCCAAAATAAATACACAGCAACAACAGGAAGATATCTAGAAATGGCAAAATTTCATATTAAAGCAACAAGTGATTCTAGCCTAGCATGTTGCACAGAATTCAAGTAAGGTAGGTTGAATCAAATAAAGAAAATTAAGTCACTTAGACATGTTTTCATAAGCTAACAACAGGCTTAATAGTGCAAGAAATAGAAACAGGAAAGGAAACATACTAGAAATTACTTAAGAAAACCGGATTTCCAACAATTAGCACAAGTACGCACTCATCACCTTACGTACAAGGCATTTCAATTACCAAATATACCAATCCTAAGGGGAAGGTCCCCCCCCCCCCCACAAGGTTAGACAAGCCACTTACCTCGAATCGGCTCAAAATCAACTCAACACCACGTCTTTGCCACGAGTACTCGACTCCAAATGGCCCAAATCTATTCAATTCAATTGCATAATATAAATAACACTTCAAGTAACTGATTCTATAATTAAATTCTAAGCTAATACGTAAAATTATATAAAATGACCAAAATGCCCCTAGGGCCCATGTCTCGAAATCGGGTAAAATTTATATTTTTAGAATTTGCATACCCTCACGAGTCTAACAATACCAAAATTATCTAATTCCGATACCATTTGGTCCTTCAAATCATTATTTTATACTTTTGAAAGATTTCACAAGTTTTCTTCCCAAATTTCATCCCAAATCATGAATTAAATGATGAATTCAATGATGGATTCATGTACTCTAGCCAAATCTGAGTTAGAATCACTTACCCCGATGAATTTCTTGAAACAACCTTCGAAAAATTGCCAAAATCCGAGCTCCCTAGGTCAAAATATGAAATAAAACCCAAAACCTCGTATTTATAGGGCACCCCCCCCCCCCCCGGATTTCCACCTCTGCAGACCGCACAAAAAGGACTGCGGCCGCACAGGTTTTGACTGCAATAACAGGCTTTAGTATTTTGGCCATACCTTTCTCTACACATTTCCAAATTGTGATTTCTTTACCTTTCTGGAAACTAGACAGGAAGGGCTACAACTTTCATTTTTGAATTATCCCAAAATTCCTTGTAGATCAAAAGATATGAGCTTCCTAAATAGGACCTGTAAAACTTTCCTCACCACGGACCGCACTGCATTTTGTGCAGCCGGACAGCCCCCACCGTGGATGCACTGGACTTTCTGCGGACCGCACTGGTGGGTTCCAAGGCCTGCAACTCTTCTGGACCTGCAACAGCCATGATTTTCGGCCTAAAACATCCCGGAACCTACCCGGAACTCACCCGAGTCCCCGGGACTTCAAACCATTATGTCAACACATCCTATGACATCGTTCAAACTTTTTCAAAACTTCGGAACGCTCACAAAAACATCGAGTCACCAATTTAACATAGGATTCAAGCCTAAGAACTGCAAGAACTCTTAACTTATGCTTTCGATCAAAAAGTCTATCAAATCTCGTCCGAACGACCTGAAATTTTGCAAGCACGTCACATTCAACACTACGCAGCTCGTCCAATTTTCGGAATTCCATTCTGACTCTTAGATCAAAATCTCACTATTGGACCGGAAACATCAAAAATTCGACTCTCTCAATTTCAAGCCTAAATTTGCTACGGACCTCCAAAATACAATCTGATCACGCCCCTAAACCCGAAATTACCCAATGGAGCTAACGGAACTATCAGATTTCCATTCTGAGATTGTCTTCACACTGTTCCGACCACAGTCAACTTTTCAACACTTAAAGCTCTCATCTATGGACTAAGTGTCCCAAAACTCCCCGAAACTCAAAACCGAACATCCCGGCAAATCGCATTAGCAGAAATAAACTTGAGGAAAACAGTTAATAAGGGATCGGGGCATTAATTCTTAAGATGACTGGCCGGGTCGTCATAGAACGTCTGCATGCAAATGCGATAGCGCAGATGTGCTTAAGTGTCTACAGATGCGGAAGTGCTGGGCAGAAACCTTTATATCGAGGGTTTGGCCATTTTCTTCATATTTTAAGTTTTGGACTTCGGATTTGGGAGCTTCTATTGGGGGGTTTTCAAGAAAATCGATTGGATATGTGTTCTTCACCTAGAATCTAACATATTCCATGATTTTATCTTCATTTGTATCATTTATTTTGTGTTTTGGGTTAAGGGAAAATGTTGGTTTCTGAAGAAAATTTTTAAAATGAAAAATCATGATTTGAGGGACCAAATGGTATCGGAATTTGATACTTTTTGTATGGTTGAACTCGTATCGGAATGGGTATTAAGTTTTCGTAAAATTTGTCGCATGTCGAAGTGAGGGCTCTGGGGTCTTTCACCCGAGAAGTGCATTTTAGAGCATCAGTTTGTCGTCTTTGAGGTAAGTATCTTGCCTAAGCTTGTATGAGGGACTTCCCCTTAGGATTTTAGTCTTCTATATTGATTGTAATTTGAGCACGCACTTATAGTTGGCCTTTTAGGGTTCTTAGGTCCTTATATTCACTGTGTATAAAGTTGTTCTTGATATGACTGAGTTCCTATTTACTAGTTTCACATTTACATGCTTAAAAAAAGAATTAATTTCTTTAGGAATCACTATTATGGCCTATATTGACTCTTATTTGACTTAACTGAAGATTTTACCTCTTCTATTGTCATGTTATCCCTTCATAACTGCTTATTTTTATTCGAAATTGTCATCGTCCCCTCCTATAAATGTTTTGTCTTAATTAAAGTTATGATTACCTTTCCGCTGTCTATCTTTAATTGAATTGTTAAATATTTTTCGTAATTGCCCAACCTTAAAAGAAGTCTAGACATCCCATATTTAGTTGAGTTGCCCTTATTTGGAGCTATTTGACACATGTTAGATTTTCCTTATTGTCGAACTGTATATTGTGGAATCGTTATGGCATATTAGTTCCTGCCTTGTTGAGCTGTTCTCTTTATGCCTAGCATCATTTACTATGGTTATTCCTTGTGAATGAGTTCTACCGTTTCTTTGTGATTTTAAGTTCTTGAGTGGTTACTTGTCGTACTTTGTATTATTGCCATTGTTGTTGTTGTACTCGTTGTGGTGATGCACGAGGTTTCTGTTATGCTGTAACTGTTATCTCTGTTTGTTGTACTGCATATTTATTTTGGGACTATGGAACGGTATTCTGGGAGATCCCCCGGCACTACATATTTACTTTGGTACTATGAAATGGTATTCCGGGAGATCCCCCTGCATATTTACTTTGGGACTACGGAATGGTATTCCGGGAGATTCCCGTGCACATTTACGTTTGGGACTTCGAGACAGTATCCTCGGAGATCCCCTATTGTTATATCTGTGTACTGAGCTATAGATCTTCTATGCTTACATTCTTTTAAACATTCTACGTGTTGTCTGTTCTTTTACTTATACTTACTGGCTGGTATGAACTATATTAGGACACTTGCACATGCATACACGTAGCTAAGCACTCTTATTGGATAAGAGGCTTCTTGATATTGCTGAGTATAGACGCATACCCTTGTTTATCTGTCTTCCATGTGAGAATGGTTCTATTTTGCATGTGAGTTGTTGGTATGATTATGAGGTGTGATGAGGGCACAGGATGCCAAGTGCTAGGGTTTGGGTATTGAGACCCATATTGTATGAATATGAGATGAGGTGTCACAAGGTGACTTATATTCGAAGGATATTTACTTGGAAAGATTATATTTGAAAGGTATTTATTTTGAAAGAACTATTTTTGAAAAATATTTATTTGAAGGAAGTATATTTCGGAATATTGTTATCACTTGAAGGATTTAACTAATTGATTGAATTTTGTTGGCTAAAACCTAATGTGAAAGCTGACGTAGTTTCTAGGTTACGACTTGTCTTTACTGTATTGTGATTTCAAATTTGAGTTGTGTTTCTGTTCACTTTTCTGTGTCATTATGGTTTTCCACTATTATTTGCTATTTTCTTTCCATATTGCAATTACTGTATTGTTAGCCATATCACGTAGTCTTTATATAGATATCATGTTCTATTGTTTCTATACTTATACATGTTCTGCTTATTAGACCAGTGGGTGTCTTTACTGTTCCTCGACACTACTCCACCGAGGTTAGTCTTGATACTTACTAGGCACCACTGTGATGCGCTCATACTACACTTCTGTACATTTTTTGTACAGATCCAGGTATTGATTGTTAGTAGTTGAGCGGATTCTTGCCGAGGAGACTCAAGGTAAACCTGCTGCTGCATTCGCAGCCTTCGGCGTCACCTTCCTATTTTGTCACAATATCGTACTTATTTCCATACAGTTGTGTTTCGATGTTCTAGCGAAACTCTGTTGATCTTATGACTTGTACCGCCGGTTTTGGGAAGATGTAAATTCTATAAATATTTCTATACTAAGACTATTAGACTTTCTTTATTATGGTTGATATTCAGTAAATATTAGGCTTACCTAGTCCCTAAGACTAGGTGATATCACAAAGCCCAACAGAGGGGAAATTGGGTCGTGACAAGTTGGTATCAGAGCTCTAGGTTCATAGGTGCTACGAGTCATAAGCGAGTTTATTAAAGTCTTGGGGATTGGTACGGAGACGTCTATACTTTTCTTCGAGAGGCTACAGAACTATTAGGACAATCTTACTTCTTTCATTCCTATCGTGCGAGCTTATTGATCTTGGATTTTGAACTTTTATCTTTTCACTCTCTCACTGATGGTGAGGACATAAGCTGCGGTTATCGATGACACTGCTCCCAGAGCAGGTGTCGCTAGATGAAAAGGTAGAGGCTGACGGGGAGTACGTGTCGTAGCTAGACCACACTCCAAAGCAGCGAGTTCACGTTAGTCAGGTTCTAGGTGTCATGGCGATACATCTTATGGTTCTAGTTCAGCCCATGGTCAGGGCAGCAACAGCCGAGGAAGGGCAGCTTAGATTTGAAAGGTTCAAGAAAATGTGACCCTCCTACATTCAGTGGTTTGGCTTCAGAGAGCGCACATGGTTTTATAGAGGAGTGCCATCGCCTTCTTCTCACTATGGGTATTGCAGATATGAGTGGGGTTGCTTTTATTACGTTCCAGCTTAAGGGAGAGGCTTATCAATGGTGGCACGCATATGAGTTGGGTAGTCGGCCGATGCAACTTCACTTACATGGGTTCAGTTTTCAGAGATGTTTTGAGAGAGTTGGTACCTTAGTCACGTCGGGATGTATGACACGCGGGGTTTGAGCAGCTGCGTCAAGGCACTATGTCAGTATTAGAGTATGCCGTCAGATTTAGTGATTTGGCCTGACATGCACCTTCCTTGGTCGCTACAGTTAGAGAGAGAGTCTGTAGATTCATTGATGGGCTCAAGCATGACATTTGGTTCAGCATGGTTCGGGAGTTGGAGTCAGATGGTTCATTTCATCAGGTGGTAAGGATCGCTCATCAATTAGAGAGCATGTGGGACCAGGAGCAAGAGCACAAACAAGATCAGGAGAGAGAGTGCAGGGAGGCAAGGAGGCCTCGTAGACCGAAGAGACCTGTTGATCCTTATTTTGGAGGTAGGGTGCGACATGGTAGAGGTTTCGTGGGTCAGTCAGTTTAGTTGCGCTTCAGGCTTCGCACAATGATTCAGGTGTTCATGGGTCCCAGAGTACTCGTACCATACAATTTCCAAAGCCACGTCAGCAGCGAGGTTTCTTGAGTATGGAGATACTAGCCACATGGTGAGAGATTGTCCCAGGTTTTAGACAGATATGTCATAGCGAGGTATTCAGGCAACTAGAGGGCACCCAAGAGGGGGACGCCCGGCCCGTTGATGTGTTTCATATAGTAGGCTTGAGGCTACTATGCCAGATAATGTCATTCACGTATGCTTTCAGTTGTTATAGAGGAGCACCATCCGTATTTCATTTCAGTTCTACTTATCGGGGCGAGTTCCCCTATTTGTTACTTCATTTATAGGTATGTTTCATGATTAGCACTCCGTTTATATGTTGCCCTATTGGGAGGTTCTATAGTGATAGCCTGTGTCTGTCATCTATTTTTATTCATTATTGAGAGTTATGAGACTAGTAGTAAATTCCTATTGTCCATTACGGTAGGCTTGGTGTGATTTCTACGTATTTTTTGTTACGAGCTATGATTTTTATGCTCCACCGGTATTGGAGCCAGTACGTATTGTAAATTTATTGACGGAAATTGATCTAGTGAAGGTTCTCGTTGGTTTAATGTACACCCTACTTATGATTTAGAATTGAGGGCAGGACCCTCGTGATTTTCATGTGACTTGATGTGTTTAGCCGGGCTGCATGCCTCTGTAGAGAGTTATACCAGGATGAGATCTCGTGTTTGGTTCATATATTTTGATTTTTCCTTGTATTGATTCATAGAATTTTACTGATAGAGAGTTGTGCATGTCGGGCTTGTTTGGTAGTTCTCTTATGTGTTTCTCTTTACATATCCAGTCATTTTCGTTTTGTGCTTCATAAATTTTAGCTTTGCGGGGTGTGTGTCCAGTGGTGTTAGTTGTGGCTTATTGATTCGGGTGTTAGATATGAGGTTTTCGTAGTTCTTGTATCATCGTCAGTGTTGTGGAGGTTTGAAACAGGTTCCTATTAAATATAAGGCTTATGGCCGGTGCTGGATTTGATTTCGGGCGGATGTTGTGATCAGAAATGTTATTGTGGGCCTATGTGTGATATGTCATATTGTGTGGTTGTACTCTATGGATGTTGGCATGAGTTTATGCAGTAGGTTGAGATTGATATCAGATATGGATTTAGAATCGGGTATTTTGGAAGTGAATGGAAGGTGAGAATTTTAGCTATGAGGCTTATCAGTGTTGGTTGGAAGGATAATTTACAGTTAAGATGGTGTCGTCAGGCTTATGTTGATTGGGGTGACGTGGGATCACCCGCAGATGTATGTTGGAAGTGTACATTCAGTGATTTGAGGACTTCGAGGCAAATCTTGGCATGTTCGAGGACGAATGTCTGTTTTAAGAGGGGAGGATGTAACGACCTGGCCGGTCGTTTAGAGAATTTAAGCTCTATACAGAGGCATAAGGTCTTGAACAGCTTCATATTATGTGTATTGACTTACGTGCATGGTTGAATTCAATTACCGGAGGATTCAGAGTCGAATTGGAAGAAGGATTCTAGTTTTGAAAGCTTAAGCGGTGAGAATTTGGTCGGAATTGGATTTTTGAGTAAACGACTATGAAATGGATTTTGGATGACCTCAACAGCTTCGTATGTTGATTTTGGACTTAGGCACGCACCCGGATTCGGATTTAGAGGTTCGTAGGGTAATTTGAGGTATTTCGGCGATTATTAAAAAAGTTGAAGTTTGGAAAATGGAGAAGTTTGACTCATAGTTTACTTTTGTGATATCAGGGTTGGAATGTGATTCTGAGAGTTGTAACAACTCCATTTTGTCATTTGGGACTTGTCTACAAAATTTGGCATCATTCCGGGTTGGTTTGATTGGTTTCGGCACGAGCTTTTGAAGTTGGAAGAGTTGGAAGTTCATAGTTCGATTCATGGTGCGATTTGCATTTCCGGAGTTGTTTGATGTGATTTTAGACCTCGAGCGAGTCCGTATTAAGCTATAAAACCTTTTTGTATGTTTAGACGGGGTCCCGGGGGCCTTGGGTGTGATTCGGACGAGTTTCAGATGTTTTGCATAGTTTTGAACAGGTCTGGTTCTGGTGTTTTCGCACCTGCGACCTTAGGGCGCAGGTGCGGCTTTGCTTCTGCGTGATCCTGATCGCATCTATAATCTTTGAGGCCTGGAAGCTAGCTTACTTCTGCGAATGCTAGAATGCAGGTGCGAAACTACTTCTGCGGTTGGTCTATCGTATCTGCGAAGGAGTCCGCTTCTGCGTTCCTGTTATCGCTTTTATGGCGTCGCTGATGTGGCTAATTGTCCGCAGATGCAGTCCCTGGACTGTAAGTTAATTTTGCAAATGCAAACGTCTTCCCGCAAATATGATAACGTAGATGTTAAGTGTCCGCATATGCGGAAGTGCTGGGCAGAATCCTTTATATCGAGGGTTTGGCCATTTTCTTCATATTTGTTAGTTTTGGAATTTGGATTTGGGAGCTTCTTTTGGGAGTTTTTCAAGCAAAACGATTGGGTATGTGTTCTTCACCTAGAATCTAACATATTGCATGATTTTATCTTTATTTTTATCATTTAATTTATGTTTTTGGTTGAGGAAAAATATTGGGTTTTGAAGAAAATTTCTAAAATGAAAAATCACGATTTGAGGGACCAAATGGTATCAGAATTTGATAATTTTTGTATGATTGAACTCGTATCGGAACGGGTATTTGATTTTTGTAAAATTTGTCGGTTTCCGAGGTGCAGGCCCGGGGGTTGGCGTTTGGGCCGATTTTTAGATTTTGTTAAAGATTGAGACTTTATGATCCTGAATAGTTTCCTATGTGTTTTATTTGTGCTTTGAAGTTACTTTGGTTAGAATTGATCCGTCCGGAGGTCTTTCACCCGAGAAGTGCATTTTAGAGTATCGTTTTGTCGTCTTTGAGGTAAATATCTTGCCTAACCTTGTATGGGGGACTTTCCTTTAGGATTTTAGTCTTCTATGTTGATTGTAATCTGAGCACACACTTATAGTTGGCCTTTTAGGGTTCTTAGGTCCTTATATTCACTGTGTATGAAGTTGTTCTTGATATGACTGAGTTCTTATTTACTAGTTTCACATCTACATAGTTAAATTAGAATTAATTGCTTTAGGAATCACTCTTATTGCCTATATTGACTCTTATTTCACTTAACTGAAGATTTTACCTCTTCTATTGTCATGTTATCCCTTCATAACTGCTTATCTTTATTCGAAATTATCATCATCCCCTCCTATAATTGTATTGTCTTAATTGAAGTTATGATTACCTTTCCACTGTCTATCTTTAATTGAATTGTTAATTATTCTTCGTAATTGCCCAACCTTAAAAGAAGTCTAGATATCCCGTATTTAGTTGACTTGCCCTTATTTGACTCGTGTTAGATTTTCCTTGTTGCCAAACTATATATTGTGGAATCATTGTGGCATATTAGTTCCTATCTTGTTGAGTTGTTCTCTTTATGCCTAGCATCCTTTACTGTGGTTATTCCTTGTGAATGAGTTCTACCGTTTCTTTATGATTTAAAGTTCTTGAGTGGTTACTTGTCGTACTTTGTATTATTATCATTGTTGCTATTGTACTCTCTGTGGTGATGCACGAGGTTTCTGCTATGATGTAACTGTTATCTCTGTTTGTTGCGCTGCATATTTACTTTGGGATTATGGAATGGTATTCCGGGAGATCCCCTAGCACTGCATATTAATTTTGGGACTACGGAATGGTATTCCAGGAGATCCCCCTAAATATTTACTTTGGGACTATGAAACGGTATTCTGGGAGATCCCCCTGCACATTTACGTTTGGGACTACGGGACGGTATCCTGTGAGATCCCCTATTGTTATATTTGTGTCCTGAGCTGCTGCTCTTCTATGCTTACATTATTTTAAATATTCTACGTGTTGTCCATTCTTTTACTTATACTTATTGGCTAGTACGAACTATATTAGGACACTTGCACATGCATACATGTAGCTAAGCACTCTTATCGAATAAGAGGCTTCTTGGTATTGCTGAGTCTAGATGCACACCCTTGTTTATTTGCCTTCCATGTGAGAATGGCTCTATTTGGCACATGAGTTGTCGGTATGATTATGAGGTGTGATGAGAGCACATGATGCCAAGTGTTAGGGTTCAGGTATTCAGACCCGTATTGTATGAATATGAGATGAGGTGTCACAATGTGACTTATATTCGAAGGGTATTTACTTGGAAATATTGTATTCGAAAGGTATTTATTTTGAAAGTACTATTTTTGAAAAATATGTATTTGAAGGAAGTATATTTCAGAATATTGGTATCACTTGAAGGATTTGACTAATTGATTGAATTTTGTTGGCTAAAACCTAATGTGAAAGCTGCCATAGTTGCTAGGTTACGACATGTCTTTACTGTATTTTGATTTCGGATTTGAGTTGTATTTCCGTTCACTTTTCTATGTCATTATGGTGTTTCGGTGTTACTTCCTGTTTTCTTTCCTTATTGAAATTACTGTATTGTTAGCCATATCGCGTAGTCTTTATATAGATATCATGTTCTGTTGTTTCTATACTTATACTTGTTCTGTTTATTATACCAGTGGGTGTATTGATAGTTCCTCGTCACTACTCCACCGAGGTTAGTCTTGATACTTACTAGGCACCGTTGTGGTGTGCTCATACTACACTTATGTACATTTTGTTGTACAGATCCAGGTATTGATCGTTAGTAGCCGAGCGGATTCTTGCCGAGAAGACTCAAGGTAAACCTGTTGCTACATTCGCAGGTTTCGGAGTCACCTTCCTATTTTGTATTCACATTGTCGTACTTATTTCCATTCAATTGTGTTTAGAAGTTGTAGTGAAACTCTGTAGAGCTTATGACTTGTACCGTCAATTTTGAAAAGATGTAAATTCTATAAAGATTTCTATACTGAGACCGTTAGACTTTCTTTATTATGGTTAATACTCTATAAATATTAGGCTTACCTAGTCCCTAAGACTAGGTGCCATCACGAAACCCAATGGAGGGGAAATTGGGTTGTGACACCAATCCAGAATATATCATGAAAGTATCGATAACTAGCCTAATACTTTCAACAAAGAAAAGCAATGTCTATCAGGTAGCAATTAAGCATGGAAATACAAGTAAAACATGTAACAATTATGACGGAAAAGAGACAATATGAGAAGAACGGGAAAGAGACAGGCAAAAACAGATAAATTGGCGGCACATAAGTATCTTCACTTCACATATACGCCGCTCACATGGATTTCATAGAGCAAATAGGTCAAGGGTTCCTAATCCTTCAAGTAAAAGTTAGATACGACACTTACCTCGCTCCACGGGCCACTCAATGCTTAATTACCGCTTTTCCTCTCGTATCCACCTCCAAACCTATTACACCCCATATTTTCGTACGCGAAAGTACGCCAGAAATAAATTGATGAAAGCTCGGAAATGAGATGTTACACTCCGCATTTTCATATGTTAAAGTTTCATCATAAGTTAATTGACGTAAATTCGGGAATGGGATTATTTTGATATTATAAGCATTATGCTATTTCAAACAAGGGATAAGTAAATTAGTGAAGCGAGAGGGAAAGAAAATTGAAGAAAATGAGTTTCGTCGAAGTTTGTCAATTTGGGATAAAATACGGCCCGAGCTTTAATACCCGGTATTTATGGACTAGTGCCATACAAAGTACAACATGACTATAACAGTAAGGTGTACAAATTATGTTAAAAATGAGTAGTATTTTAAGTATTTTGAGATAATTCCTACTTATGTGAATAATTGGGTAATTATTGGTTAATGGGAGATTAACAAGTTAATCAAGTGATTAGTGGATAATTAATCCAAATATTAGGATAACAATTATATTTCAAAATGTGGCAGCACATCAATACAAATTGATGACTCTTAAATCATAATGCAAGGCGGACAAATTGTATGAATTTTAGAGGCAAAGTCTTCAAAGTGGGGCCCACCTACAAATTAAATATTCCATTCCTAGTCCAAGATTAACTTTCTAATTCTAATCTCTTAGAAATGTTACTATCCAACTCACAAGAGAGTTTCAGCCAAGCACTTTGAAACATTACATCCAAATCACTTTCTAACCCAATAAAAGACATAGAAACGTTAATTCACTTTCCAAAATAGCAACGTTAATTCACTTTCCAAAATAGCAACGTTGTTGTAAAGTTCTTAAGGAAAGGTTTCGGCCAAGATTTTCTTTGCAGAAGCAACATGATGTTTTGAGCTTTTCATACGACTTGTTCCGTGTTTTGTCGCAATTAACGTGTGTTGGAGGACTGTCAAGAGAATTGACTCAGGTATGTTAAGTCTATCCCTTCTTTATTTTGGCATGATCTCTACGACACACTATGTTCTTGATTCCCATATGTTTTATTATTCTATCATCTGTTCATGGGTCTCAGAAAATACATAAGTTGATAAAGTTTATTTCATGATATTAATTAGAGGCATAATGGTCTTATGACGTACCGAGAGATTTTATTAACGTATTTCATATGCATTTCATGCATTTATACATCCACATTGACCCATGACCAGATAGTGTTACATATGCGTGTATATATATATATATATATATATATATATATATATATATATGTATGTATATATATGTATATGGGATATGGGAAAGGTTATGGTATTATTTACGCACCACCACCTGATCTGCTGGTATGCGTTGATGATTTTGCCCACAATGGCTAAGATGATATGATGGGATGCCCTCAGAGGCTTGATGATGTTATGAACACATGTACCTACGCACGACATGACATTTATATGCATGGCACTATGAGTATTTCATGATTTACAGAGTTATTCAAACTTACATGTCGAGTCTTTTTCTCCATGTTTCTCGTATGTCTATTAGTTACTGATTTTCATTCCTTACATACTCGGTACATTATTTGTACCGATGTCTTTTTTGCCTCGGGACGCTGCATTTCATGCATGTAGGCCCGATAAACAGGTCAAGAGTCCTCCAAGTGGGCTATCAGCCCAGCGGAAAGTGTTGGTGCACTCCATTTGCTCCGGAGTTGCTTGTTTGGTCAGTATGATTTAGACGTGTATTGTTTATTATGTTGCTCTGTCCCCAGCTTTATGATAATTATGTATTCTTGGAGGCTTGTAGACAGATGCCATATTTGTAAAAGATTGTATGGCCTTGTCGGCTTATGTTCAGTATACAAGTGGTTATTTTGGTCTTATAGACCCGTATGTCTTATGTATATGTTGGTATTACATGTTGTATTCTACTTATCTCACAGCAGCCTCTTCGGCTCAGTTATCTATGATATATGACATGAAAGGATATGTTATGTTGGTACTCGGTGGAGTAAGGTACCGGGTGCCCGTCGCAGCCCATCAGTTTGGGTCATGACAAAAGTGGTATCAGAGTAGTTCTGTCCTAGAGAGTCTACAGGTTATGTCTAGTAGAGTCTTGTTTATGGGTGTGTCGTGCACCACACTTATAAGGAGGAGGCTATAGGACATTTAGGACTGTCATTCTTTCTTCTTACTCTGGATCGTATGGTAGAGCTCAGTTGTAAGAACTCAATTTTCTAAACTATATCTTATTCATAACATGACGATGCCTACATCTAGAAAAAAAGTTGGTAAGAGATTGAATGTGGCTATGGAAGAATTGAGTCAGAGGAACTCGATTTTGCATGATGCTTATGATAAGTAAATGTAAGGTCTTCAGTAAATCATGTGTGTACTAAGACGTGTAACTTCTTAATAAGGAGCCTTAAGGAAAGAATATCTATCCACCCATATGATGAAAGGCAATGAGATATTCAGAAGATAGATACAAGTTTCAAGTACAAGAAGCAAGAAAAAAAGGGTATGAGGAGCTCAGTTAATGAAGATTATCAGTATTTACAATTCAGGCAGAGGAATATAAGCCTTTTGAGTTACCTTCAACAATAACAGAGGAATGTACAATTGGCTACAGCCATCTCATTTATGCCCTATGAGAGCTAACAGAAGTAGTTTAAGAGAAAGACGGATATCAGGATCCGGCTGGGGTTAGAGTAACCCACAATGATGAATGGATTGTTTTCATTAGTTAAAATTTCTGAAGGGTATTACAAAGGTGCTAATAATTCTCCTTGTGTGACACCCAGATGGTGCATTCTAGATAGTACAACTAGATATGAATACTAGAGTGTTCAAAATTTTTTTTACAAAGATAGGTAGTGGAATCCTGGAAGGGATAAATATTACCTAAGTGTGGCTCCCGTCCCTAGTAGAGCGAGAACGTTAAGCAACCCGAAGAGCCAGTAGATGGAGCGAGGGGAGCTAATAGCAAAAGAATGTCTTGTTGAAAGTTTTCAGAATAAAGTAATAGAAAGAAATGTTAAGGGGAAATAAGAAAAGAATTATTGAAGCATTA
This sequence comes from Nicotiana sylvestris, assembly GCF_000393655.2. Lineage (NCBI taxonomy): Eukaryota > Viridiplantae > Streptophyta > Magnoliopsida > Solanales > Solanaceae > Nicotiana > Nicotiana sylvestris. Next base: position 198,028,257 of record NC_091064.1, read on the forward strand.
TAAGTAAGATGTGATACATGAATGACAACGGTAGGTCAAAAAATGGCAATATTACAGAGTTTATAGTCAAGGGAAGGAAAAGATGAGAGGTGTCAGGTCTGGAGACAACAAAAGAGTATAGGCCATAAGTCATATCCTCATTTCAAGGAATACGTTCGTGACTCTAACGTGATTATCAGAAGGAAATGCTAGACCTCAGAAATAATAGAAATCAGTATGGGCTGGTGAACAAGATAAACTAAACATGAATTAGGGGCTGAGTTATTTGATAACGGTCGGCATTATGAGAATTTCATATTGCGTTCCGATGATAATAGAATGGATAACAGAAGAAGATTCATGAGAAATTCAGAGAATGGTCATTCAGGAAGACGCTTCCCTAAAGCAAGCAATGTGAGCAAAGTTAAACTTAAGGGACTGTATGTTCCAGTTACACTAAGTGTGGCCCTCGCGAGTAAGGAATTTTGTTATCCTTGGTACACAAGGATTACCGCAAGACGAGTAAGGGTCATCAATTATGTGAAAGGACGCCAAAGATGAAAAGGAAAAACATCTATAGGCAGGTCGTTACAGCTCCAACTCTTAGTACTCCCCTAAAGGGGGGTATATGGAATGATATGACATTAAGTCAGAATTAAGTGATTCTAGTAACTATGGAATGATAAAGTAAGAATGCGATAAAAAATGAGAAAAGAATAAGATTGCACTTATTTAAATCCTACAGAAATGCTACAATTCCATAACATTAAGCAAGCACAACATCAAGGAAAGGAAGTAAGGGTTCCTTGTCACGACCCAACCTGATATAAAGACTTATACATGTAACATAGGGGCCTATAAGGCCAACATGATCATTTGTAAATACAATACATAGGCTGGAAAGGCCATACAAGCATCTGTATACATGACATCTATCTACAAGCCTCTAAGAGTACATACTTATCATAAAGATCGGGAAAGGGGCCCCTATACCAAACAATATGCGTCTAAATCATACTGACCAAACAAGCAACTCCAGAGCAAATGTAGCGCACCAACATGTACCACTGAGCTGATAGCCTACTTGGAGGACTCTGGACCTGTCTGTCGAGACATGTGGGTATGAAACGCAGCATCCCTGGGCAAAAGGGACATCAATACGAATAATGTACCGAGTATGTAAGGCACATAAATAAGTACATAAAAGACATGGAAGAAATATAGAGTAAATGACTCAACTTGTAAGTCTGGATAACTCTGTAAATCATGAAATACTTATAGTGTCATGCATATGCATATGAATTCCATGTCGTGCATAACTATATGTGTTCATAACATCATCAAGCCTCTGAGGGCACCCCATCATATCATCTCGGCTACTGTGGGCAAAATCATCAACATATACCAGCTAATTAGGTGGTGGAGTATATATAATGACGTAACATTTTTCCATATCCCATATACATATATATATATATACATATATATATATATATATATATATATATATATATATATATATGCGTATATAATTCCATCTGATCATGGGTTAATGTAAATGAATGCAATGCCTGAGAAGTGCGTCAATAAAATCTTTTGGAGTGTCATAAGACCATTATGCCTTTGATTAATATCATGAAATAAACTTACGTATTTTTTGAGACCCATGAAAAGACAATAGAATAATAAGACATATGGAAATTTAAAAACATAGTCATCTCTAATACTTCTATGAATAGAGTCATTTATGGAAGTTGTGCATTTGCTCGCTTTATTCATGTCGTATAGATCATGCCAAAAGGAATGAAGGAATAACCTTAACATTCCTGAACTGGTTCTATTGACAATCCGTCTAACACATGCCAATCATGAAAAAACACGTGACGGCAAGATCAGAGTAGGGAAATTCATATGATATTCTTGAGAAATATTGTAACGTGTTCTCTTAGAATTGCAAGTCACGTTGTTATTACATAACGTAATCTCATATGGATTTTTGTTGTAGGTTCATCCGCATTTTATCATAAGCTTCATCTGCATTGTTATACTACTAAACATTTGGCTCCATAAGTAAAGGTCCAAATAACCATGAAAGAATATTTGAAAGTGCCAAGCTCCATACAATTAAATCACATGTGCCCTCTTTGTCGTGACCACTAGGAAGATAACATCACCTTTTTATTTGTTGCAAGGTTTCTTGGCAGCTTCATCCATAAGCTTTTTCCCTCTTGAATTGTGTATAATAATCTCTTATCTTGGAGATTTGTGGGCCCCGACTTTGTGGCTTAGTTGGCCAAAGACTCCTCCATATTTTGCCACTTTTTATGTGATTTTAAGAGTTAAATTTTTGTGACTTGTTGGCTTCCACGTTAGGAGCACTTGGTCTTATCCAAAAATTATCCACTTAACTCATTAATTAATTTGTTAATCCCTGATTAACCAATAATTACCCAATTATCCACATAATTAGAAATTATCTCAAATTATGTAAAATACTACTCACTTTTAACATACCTTATACACCTTACTATCATGGTCATTTGGTACCTTGTATGGTACTAGTCCATAAGTACCGGGTATTTTATCTCGGGCCGTATTTTATCCCAAAATGTCAAACTTTGATGAAAATTCATTTCTTCGATTTGCTTAGCCTCTCACCTTCATGAATTTACTCATTACTTGTTTGAAATATCATAATGTTTATAATCTCCAAATAATCTTGTCCTTGAACTGAGGTCAATTATCTTACGACAATTTCACGTATAATACTGCAGGGCATAATATCGTCGTAATATAATATTGCGTAGCGTAACATCATCGTAACTCAATACTGCAGGGCGTATCATCATCTTAATATAATATTGCAGGGGGTAACATCATCATAATATAATACTGCAGGGCATAATATCGGCATAATACTGCGGGCGTAACTTGTCATTCTCATAACCTATAGCTCTTGCGAATACTTTAATATTCTCCTTTCTATTTAGGTAACTATTCTTTAAATAAATCCAAAGTCCAGGGCATCCTCCCCTTTAAGCCTCTTTCTCACACCATGACTTGTAGCCGAAATCTTTCTAATCTCGTAACGGTTGCTACCTTCTATCATGCAGCCTGTATGAGTCTAACTTTGTATGTGCGCCTATGCGATGCTTATCTCCTCTTTCCTCCAGTTCTTAGCCAATTTGTAGGCCTCACTTTGTGAACATATACAAAATTATGTCAAGTTGTTTGCCTGGGCGTCATTGGCTTTACTATATCTAAATAGGCCATACTATACCATTACTCTTACTTCTAATTATCGTTACTGAGGTTTGAAACCAAACTCTAGGTTAATCTCGTTGCTTATCCTATATGCATAAAGCTAAGTCTTTTAACGCTTCTTCATTACTATTCATCTTAATATTGATGGCCTAATCTCATCTCGTACTTTGTATTTTTTACCCATCCATTTCGATTTACCTCAATGTTGACCTACAATCTTCCATTGATAACTTGAAACTTCTTACGTAATACATTGTCGCTAGGGCTTATGTTGCATCGAAGAATATTTGAAGTGATTTTCCTGATCCACTTATGGGCGATACTATACTTCAAGATTGTATTTAATAGCATCCTAGTGTGATTCACCTTACGTGGGTATTTTAATTCCATACAATTCATAAAATCCTCTTCAAATCATTACTCAATCAAAGGCCTGAACGTCACCCTTTACCTATCACAATTACACCCTCATTCTACTACCACGGCAGCATTCCACCTCTGCTACTAGTCTTAGATTCCTTTGAGTTTATTCAGGCTATACTGAGCTTTCTATAAACTAGAGAAACCAGAAGCTTTCTTGTTTTCATAGGCTTAATCTTGAGGACATCCATTTTCGTCACCTTCTCTGTTGCCTTTTTCTTATCCTTACTCATATCTTCTTAAAACCTTGTCGCTTTACCCAACTTTAGCTTGCGACCTACACATATCAATTTATTATTCGCCACCTTCCTTCAACTTGCTTGCACCATAGATTTCCTTGTGTTATTCTGGAACATCAAACGAGACATCGCATCGTCTCTAAATCTCCTTTTACTCCCTTAACTAGACCTCTCGATACCTAGAAACCATAGGCTGGAAGATATGCCACTGACGATGCTGCTATCATTCCTGGATATTGAATCCCCGCTCTTCTAGTCTTCTATCCAAAGTATGGACTATTCACAACCTTCTACATTTGAGTACCTCGTATGTTGTTCACCTTTACCTTATTTACCTTAAAGTCTCGCATCAAATCTTTTATATATTTCATGACCTCCCTTCCACATAGGTATAATTCACATCCATAACTTGAACTTCTATTATAATACATGCACCTCTTTACATAATCTGGTGAGAGCTTCATACACACTTCTTATGAGGTTGGTACTCTTCTAACTGGCTTTATTGTAGAGTCGTTATAGAATATGGCTACTATACTATCTCTATTATACCTTTGATATTAAGGTTGATGTTGCAATATTCTCAATCACGATTTTTATAATTTTCTGGATCCAATAATCAGACTCCTAATTTAGTTGGTTGATGTAAATTTTTAGTTTCCTCTTCTCTCTGATCAACCTTTATGTAGGCTTAAGCTATCTTCCGATCTACGGCTCATGGCATTAGTTATTACGTTAGCCTTTCCAACATATATGCTGCATGGATAATACTCTGAAATCTTGAGTGTATTTATAACATACTAACTCTAGATCATTAATCGAATAATTCCTTCCGTTCCATCTCAGCTTTCTTTAAATGCAAGCAATTACTTTTCTTGGTCTTTCTGCCCCTTGTTGCGTAAATACTTGGCTTATCTTAGTGCCCATACATATTGGAAATCCATACAACCCATATGATCTTGAATATCACCTTTTGATTTTTTTTTCCGTTCATTAGCCGTTGTATGTGCCTTTTTCTTATGGGGTGCATACAATGTTGTTGTGAGACTATTGTTATAAGACCATTTCCTCCTTTAGTCGCGGAGCTTAGGTAGAAGCCTTCCTTCTTATTTCCTCAGCTAGTCTTTCATTTTAGTACTTAGGGAGGACCCTCTAACTCTTGTAAAGTTGCAAGTTTATTACATCGTATACTCAACGGAATTTTTGATGTCCTTTCTCGCCTATAATTATCCGTATTTACTTACCTCCATGCCCTTGTGCTTGTAGGGTTGCTTCTGAACTGATATTTTAACTGTCTTCCCAATGACACTCTCTTTTATTTCTGTAACACTCATACGGTACCTTTAACTACCCCAACTCCTATCTGAATATTTCTCAAGGATCACGATGTCATATCTGTGAGACTCAATTTCCCATGTTGGGGTTCATTATATTTATCTTGCATTGACCTGTTGATTTGTCTATATCCTCTTGTCTAGCCATAACTCTTCATGAACGAACTTCTAACTACTCGTTGGCCCATCCTCATATTTTCCGTGTAATCTTTCTTTGGTTATTTCCTTTTTCCTAACTTACCTCTCGCACTGGCTCCTTATTTATCAATAACATCTCGGGCAGAAACCCTTACTTCCTTTCTTTAACGTCGTGCTTGCATACTATTCTAGAATCGTAGCGTATTTGTAGGATTCGGATGAGTGCAATCTCATTCCTTTCTCATTTTTATCGCATTCTTCCTTTACCATTTCGTAGTTACTAGAACCACTTAATTTTGATTTAATGTCACATTACTTCATATTCCCTCCTTTAGGGGACTACTAAGAGTTGGAGCCACGACGATCTACCTATAGATGTTTTACCTTTTCATCTTTGGCGTCTTTTTACATTATCGATGACCTTACTCGCCTTGGAGTAATCCTTCTATACCAAGGATAATAAAATTCCTTACTTGCGAGGGTGGCACTTAGTATAATTGGCGCATACAGTCCCTTAAGCTTAACCTTGCTCACATTGCTTTCTTTAAGGAAGTGTCTTCCTGAATGACCATTCTCTCAATTTCTCATGAATCTTTTTCTGTTGTCCATTCTATTATCGCCGGAATGCAACCTGAAATTCTCATGATACTGACTATTATCAAATCACTCAACCCTTAATTCATGATTAGTTTATCTTGTTCACCAGCCCATACTAATTTCTATTACTCTAGGGTTTAATTCTCCCTTCTGGTAGTCGCGTTAGAGTCACGAACTTATTTCTCGAAATGAGTATATGACTTTATGGCCTATACTCCTTTGTTGTCTCAAGGCCTATCACCTATCTAGTTTTCCTTCACTTGACTATAGACTCTGTAATACTATCGTCATCATTTTCAGTTTTTTTATCTACCCTTGTCATCAATGTACCACATTTTACTCATAATGCTTCATTAACTCTCTTCTTATTTTCCTGCTAACATTTATGTCTATCACTTTATTCTAAAAAATTCAACAAGATATTCTTTTATTTTTAACTCCCTTTTGCTCCATCCACTAGCTCTTTGAATTGCCTAACATTCTCTCTATACTAGGGACGGGAGCCATACTGAGATAATATTTATCCTTTTTAGGCTTCCAGTGCTCATCTTTGTAGTACTCATATCTAGCTGTACTATTCTAGAGTGCACCATCTAGGTGTCTCGCAAGGAGATCTATTAGCATATTTGCAATGTCCTTTAGAAATGTCAACTAACGCAAAAAAACCATCCACTATTTTAGGTTAGTCTAACCCCAGTCGGATCTTTATAACACATCCTTCCTTTAAACTATATCTGTTAGCCCCCATAGGGCATAACCGAGATGGGTGTAGCTAATTGTACATACCTCTTGTAACAATTGAAGTAACTCAAAATGCTTATATTTCTCTGCTTGAATTGTAAATATTGTTAATCTTCATTAACTGGGTACCCCGTACCTTTCTTTACCTTATTTCTTTTACTTGCTGAAACTTGTGTCTACCTTCTTATTCTCTTATTAGAAATTCTCGCCTTAGGGATCTTTATTAAGAAACTTACACATCTTAGTATACACATTGATTTGTTGAATACCTCACATTTACTCATCATAAGCATCATGAAAAATCCAGTTCCTCTGACTCAACTTTTCGATAGCCAAATTCAATCTCTTACCAACTGTCTTTCTGGATGTAGGTATCGCCTTATTACAAATAAAAGTTAGGAGTTTAGATTTTTATAAGTGAGCTCTACCACATGAACTAGATTAAGAAGAAAGAGTGGCTGTCCTAAATGCCCTGTAGCCTCCTGCTTATAAGTGTAGTGCACGACACACCCATAAACTAGATTCTACTAGACACGGCTTGTAGACTTCCTAGGAAAGAACTGCTCTGATACCACTTCTGTCATTACCCAACCTGATATAAATACTTATACATGTGATATACGGGCCTATAAGGCAAACAAGATAATTTGTAAACACAAAACATAGGCCTGCAAGGCCATACTTGCACTCGTATACATGACATCTGTCTATAAGCCTCTAAGATATATAATTATAATAAAGGTTGGGATAGGGCCCCGCCATATCAAACAATACACTTCTAAATTGTCCTGAACAAACAAGAAACTCTGGAGCAAATGGAGCGCACCAACATCTTCCGCTGAGCTGATAGTCTACTTGGAGGACTCTCGACCTGTCTATCGAGACCTATGGGCATGAAATGCAGTGTTCCCAGGAAAAATAGATGTTAGTACGAATAATGTACCGAGTATGTAAGGCACATAAATAAGTACATAAAAAGACAAGGAAGAAATATAGAGTAAATGACTCAAACTGTACGTCTGGATAACTCTGTAAATCATGAAATACTTATAGTGTCATGCATATGCATATGAATGTCATGTCGTGCATAGGTACATGTGTTCATAATATCATCAAGCCTCTGAGGGCATCCCATCATATCATCTCGGCAACTGTGGGCAAAATCATCAACGTATGCCAATTGATTAGGTGGTGGTGCATATATAATGTCGTAACCTTTTCCCATATCACATATACATATATACATACATATATACGTGTATATAATGTCATCTGGTCATGAGTCAATATAAATGAATGCAATGCATAAGAAATATGTCAATAAAATCTTTCGAAGTGTCATAAGACCATTATGCCTTTGATTAATATCATGAAATCAACTTACGTATTTTCAGAGACCCATGAACAGACGATAGAATAATAAGACATATGGGAATTCAAGAACGCACTCATCTCTAATATTTCTATGAATACAGTCATTTATGAAACTTGTGCATTTGCTCGTTTTATTCATGTCGTATAGATCATGCCAAAAGGAAAGAAGAAATAGGCTTAACATACTTGAACCGGTTCTCTTGACAATCCGTCTAACACATGACAATCGTGACAAAACACGTGACTTCATGATCGGAGTAGGAAACAATCCGAATAATATTCTTGAGAAAGATTGTACCGTGTTCTCTTAGACTTGCAAGTCATGTTGCTATTACATAATGTATCTCATATGAATTTTTGTTGTAGCTTCATCCGCACTTTATCATAATCTTCATATGCATTGTTGTACTACTAAACATTTGGCTCCACAAGTAAAGCTCCAAATAACTATGAAAGAATATTTGAAAGTGCCAAGCTCCATACAATTAAATCACATGTGCCCTCTTTGCCATGACCACTAGGAAGATAACATCACCTTTGTATTTGTTGCAAGGTTTCTTGGAAGCTTAATCCATCAGCTTTTTCCCTCTTGAATTGTGTATAATAATCTCTTATCTTGTAGATTTGTGGGCCCCCACTTTGTGGCTTAGTTTGCCAAAGACTCCTCCACATTTTCCCACCTTTTATGTGATTTTAAAAGTCAAATTTTTGTGAATTGTTGGCTGCCACGTTAGGCGCACTTTGTCTTATCCAAATATTATCCACTTAACCCATTAATTAATTTGTTAATCCCTGATTAACTAATAATTACATAATTATCCACATAATTAGGAATTATCTCAAATTACGTAAAATACTACTCGTCGTTAACATACCTTATACAGTTTACTACCATGGTCATTTGGTACCTTGTATGGTACTAGTCTATAAGTACCGGGTATTTTAGCTCGGGCCGTATTTTATCCCAAAATGTTAAATTTTGACAAAAATTCATTTTCTTCGATTTGCTTACCCTCTCACCTTCACGAATTTACTCATCACTTATTTGAAATAGCATAATGCTTATAATCTCTAAATAATCTTGTCCTTGAACTAAGGTCAATTATCTTATGACAATTTCACGTATAATACTGCAAGGCATAACATTATCGTAATATAATACTGCGGAGCATAACATCATCGTAATGCAATACTGCAGGGCGTATCATTATCGTAATATAATACTGCAGGGGGTAACATCTTTGTAATATAATATTGTAGGGCGTAATATCGGCGTAATACTGCAGGGCATAACATTCCTGCCCGGGATGTTATTGATATATAAGAAGCCAGTACGTGAAGTAAGTTAAAACAAAGAAAATAATCCAAGAAAGATTACGTGGAATATGGATATGAGAATGGGCCAATGAGTAGTTAGTAGTTGATTCAGGAAGGGCCTAGTTATGGCTAGACAAGAGGATACAGACAAATCAATAGATCGTTCAAGATAAACAGAATGAACCCCAACATGGGAAATTCAGCCTCACAGATACGACATCATGACCTTGAGAAATATTAGATATGAGTTGAGGTAGTTAAAGATACCGTATGAGTATTATGGAAATGAAAGAGAGTTCCACTAGGAAGACAGTCAAAACTTCAATTCAGAAGCAACCGTACGAGCACATGAGTGTGGAGGTAAGTAACAAAGGATAATTATAGGTAAGTACGAACATCAAAAATTCTATCGGCTAAGCAATATAACAAGCTGGTAACTTTACAAGAGCCAGAAGGTCCTCCCTAAGTACTAAAACGAAAGATTAACTGAGGGAATAAGGAAGAAGGCTTCGGCCTAAGCATAGTGACCTAAAGAGGAAATGGTCTTGTAACAATAGTCTCACAGTAACATTGTATGCACTCCATAATAAAGTGGCACCTACCGTGGCTAATGAACGGGAAGTAAAATCAGAAGTGATATTCAAGATCACATGAGTTGTATGGAATTCAATATGTGTTGGCAGTAAGGTAAGCTAAGTATTCACGCAATAAGGGACGCAATAAGGGGCAGGAAGACCAGGAAAAGTAATTTCTTACATTTAAAGAAAGCTGAGAAGGAACGGAAAAAATCATTCGATTAATAATCCAGAGTTAGTTACGCTATGAATGCACTTAAGAGTTTGGAGTTTTATACATGCAACATATATGTTGACAATCATACCGACATAGAAGACTCTGGTATAAGTTGAAAGAATAATTGAGTACAGGTCATAGACAAAGGAGTGAATTGTTAGAAGATTGTATCCTGAATATTCCATAGCGTCCATGAAGGGCTAAAGTAATATCATGAGCCGCAGATCGAAAGATAGCTTAAGCCTACATAAAGGTTGATAATAAGGAGAGGAAACTAAAGAGTTACATCAACGATGTAAATCATGAGTCTGATTATTGGACCCAGAAAATTATAGAAATCATGATTGAGAATATTACAGGATTACTCTTAGATATCAGAGGTACAAGAGAGATAGTACAGTAGTCATATCCTATAACGGCTCTACGATAAAGCCCATTAGAAGAGTGTCAGCCTCATAAGAAGTCAGTATGAAGCTCCCACCGGATTATGTATACACCAGAGGTGCAAGTATTATAATAAAACCTCAAGTTATGGATGTGAATTATACCTATGTCGAAGGAAGGTCATGAAAGAGATACAAGACGTGATGCAATATTTTAAGGTAAGTAAGGTAAAGTTGAATAACGTATGTGATATTCAAAAGTAGGAGGTTGTGAATAGTCCATACTTTGGACAAAAGGCTAAAAGCGTGGGGATTCAGTATCAAGAATGATAGCGGCGTCGTCAGTGACATGTCTTCCAGCCTATGGTTTCCAGGTATCGAAGAGACTAATTGAGAGAGTAAAGAAGAGTTAGAGACGATGTGATGTCACTCTTGATGTTCCAGAATGACATAAGGAAATATATGACGCGAGTAGTATAAATAGATATACGTAGGACGCAAGCTAAAGTATGGTAAAGCAACAAGGTTTTAGGAAGACATGAATAAGGACAAGAAAGGGCGAATGAGAAGGTGACGAGAAACACGTTATTTCTTGGGATTAAGCCTATGAAAACAAGAGAGCTAATAATTTCTCGAAGTTATAGAAAGCGCAATATAGCTGAATGAACTCAAAGGAGCTACCATCATAAATAGCATATAAAAGAGATGGAATGCTGCCCTAATAGTAGAATAAGGGTGTAATTGTCACACCTCCTTTTTACCTACACCCCCTAGAAGGGAGTATATAAGGGAGTTTTTTTCAACTTAAAGTGACAATCGAAACAGGATTATTTATTAAAAGATTCAGAGTCGCCACTTGGGATAATTTAAGGTGTCCCAAGTCACTGGTTCAAATCCCGAATCGAGGAAAAGATTGATTCTGTATTACAGTCGGCGAACACAGAAATCCGAGTAAGGAATTCTATTAACCCAGGAGAAGGTGTTAGGCATTCCCGAGTTCCGTAGTTCTAGCACGGTGGCTCAACTGTTATAATTGGCCTATTATCTGATTATTTAAAAAAAAATGTTTGAGCCTATAGTTCAATTTTAACTTTATACCCGCTTTTATTCACATATTTTTAGGAAGATTCAATGTTGCATAAAATGCGTCTTGAATCACGTCACATAAATGCACCCGCGGTCCACGACACATTTTATATAACGTTGTTGAGATTTGGATTTGGGTCACATAAATGCGCACCCGAGTTTAAGGAAATTAATTGACATAGTTCAGCAATCCAATTTCTATACTGTGACAAAATCACGTTCAGCTATAACTAATTCGAGTAAACACGAATATATAACCGAGCAAGCAAATTCAAAACCACGGAGAATAATTACAGAAACAACGGGGTCGCGTCACCAAACAAATAATTAATAAGGGCTTGCATAAAATGAGTAGAGGATGAAAGAGTTGAACCCCAATATAGCCGGAAAATTGATTGTTTCAATGTCTTGAACTCAAAAATGTGACGAACCACGGACGGGAACCCAAATCGGCACCGAAAATTTACAATCGGAAATAAACTCGAATCAACCTCGACTAAACTCCATTTTTGAAGCGAAATTCAAAATAAAAATGAAGGAGCATAATATTTTTTTTTTTGACGGACAATGGCAGACGTTTTCTTTCTTCTTCTTTTTTTATGCGTTTTTTTTCTTAATTCTTTTCCCTCATTGTTCTATCCCCTCTATCCTCAATCCATGTTCCAACGAAATAGCTCCAAGTCCAGATGCCAAAGGAACGAAAAGGCCAGCTTCAAAGCTTCATCTAAAATCTATATTACTACTTCGCCAATCTTCTAAACTTCAACCGATCAATTAATGAATCTATTGTTCTCTTTTCCGTGTGTGTGTGAATGGTGAGCGTTAGATCTGGAAGAAGAAATTGGAACTGTGTTAACCTTTCGCTCTCAAATCAGCGAACATCTTGTTTTTTTCGAAGAAGAAAAGAGCTGATGGGGGTGTGGGGGAAATCGTTTTTTGGTTATCTTGAATTGCAGCGCTACTCTTTGATTTTTTTGGAGTCTAGCTTTTTGCTTTTTTTTTTTTTTTTTGGTCTTTTCGCTGATAGGTCTTAGGTTAGCTTTTAGGCCTCCTTTTTGGTTGTATTTTCGCTGATCTTATTTACAGAAAACGGCGAATCAGTAGTTTTTAGGCGTTCCTCCATTATTTTTGTGTATTAGGTACTATTATATAGGGGTAGGAATTAGGTTAGGGGTATGACTTGGGAATTATGGGCTAGGTCTAAAATTAGGCTTAAAAATGGGTTGCTCGAGCCCAAGTTTTATTCTTTGCCTGTGAACGAGATTAAAAATGTGATCTCATTTATTGATTAATCCTACTTAAATAAAATAACTATTAAAGTAAGACTGACCGTTAAAATAAACTATTTTTTTTGGTATTTTCGAGATTAAAAATAACTATTGAACATTAATGGAACAATTTTTGTAATTTTCATTTCTCTTATAATAAAATAAAGTAAAGGAGTAAAAATTAGTTGAAATAACTATATTGTGCCTAAATTAAATATTTACGTGCTAAAATATGAAAAATCTTGGGGAGGGTCAAAAATCACATGTCTACAGTAATTATGGTAGATAAAGGATGGCGTTTGGGCCTTCGATTGAGTAATGACTTGAAGAGGATTTAATGAATTGTACAGGATTAAAATACCCATGTAAGGTGAGTCATATTGTGATGCTACAAAATACCGTTATGGAAGTGTAGCATCGCCACTAGGTGGATAAATCTAATTACTCCAGATGTCCCTGATGAGACATGAGCCCTAGTGGCAGTGTTACATAAGAGATCAAGTTATCAGTGGTGGATGATAGATCAACATTAAGGTGAATCAACAGTGGATAGACAAAAGTCACAAAGTATGAGGTGAGATTAGGTCGTCGTTCTTAAGATGAACAAGTAATGAGGAAGCATTAAAGGACTTAGATTTATACATATGGGATAAGTAACGAAAGTAACCTGGAGTTCGGTAGCAGACCTCAGTAACGATAAATCGAAGTAAGAGTTATGATATAGTATGACTTGTTTAGATGCAGTAAAATCATACGAATGGATAAGCGGATCTATGAAATAAGATATAGCAATATTCATAAGTTCGACAAAGTACCAAGCGAAGAACTTCAGTATATCTATAGATGCCTAGAGGGACATTTTATCAAGCTCTGTATATGTTTACAAAGTGAGGCCTAAAAATTGGCTAAAAGCTGGAGGAAAAATGAGAGAAGAGTCACATAGGCGCACTTATAAAGTCAGAGTCGTACATGCTGCATGATAAAAGGTAGCAACAGTTACAAGATTGAAAGGATTCCAACCATGAGTCGTGATGTGGGAATGAGGCCTAAAGGAGGGAATGTCATGTCCTTTGGATTTATTCATAGAACAGTTGCCTAGATAGAAAGGAGAGTACTAAAGTATTCGAAGGACATAAGTGATGGAAACGATAAGTGCAACAGTCAACATTCGAGGACGAATGTTCCAAAGGAGGGAATAATGTTACGCCTCATATTTCGTACGTGAAAGTACGCCATAAATAAATTGATGAAAGCTCGGAAATGAGATGTTACACTCCGCATTTTCATATGTTAAAGTTTCATTGTAAGTTAATCGACGTAAATTCGGGAATGGGTTTATTTTGAGATTATAAGCACTATGCTATTTCAAATAAGGGATAAGTAAATTCGTGAAATTGAGAGGGAAAGAAAATTGAAGAAAATGAGTTTCGTCGAAGTTTGCCAATTTGGGATAAAATACGGTTCGAGCTTTAATACCCGGTATTTATGGACTAGTGTCATACAAAGTACCACATGACTATAACGGTTAGGTGTACAAAGTGTGTTAAAAATGAGTAGTATTTTAAGTAGTTTAAGATAATTCCTAATTATGTGAATAATTGGATAATTATTGGTTAATGGAAGATTAAAAATTTAATCAAGTGATTAGTGGATAATTAATTCAAACATTTGGATAACAATTACATCTCAAAACGTGGCAGCACATCAATACAAATTGATCACTCTTAAATCATAATGCAAGGGGACCAAATTTTATGAATTTTGGTGGCAATGTCTTAAAGTGGGCCCACCTAAAAAATTAATACACCATTCCTAGTCCAAGATTCACTGTCTAATTCTAATATCTTAGAAACGTTACTATCCAACTCACAAGAGAGTTTCAGCCAAGCACTTTAAAACATTACCATCCAAATCACTTTCTAATCCAAAAAAAAAAAAAACACAGCAACGTTAATTCACTTTCCAAAATAGCAATGTTGTTGCAAAGTTTTTAAGGAAAGTTTTCGGTCAAGATTTTCTTTGCATAGGAAACGTGATGGCTTCGAGCTTTTCATACGACGTGTTCCGTGTTTTGTCGCAACTAACGTGTGTTGGAGGACTGTTAAGAGAATCGACTCAGGTATGTTAAGGCTATCCCTTCTTTCTTTTGGCATGATCTCTACGACACAAGTGAAACGAGCAAATGCACAATTTCCATGAATAACTCTATTCATAGAAATACTAGAGGTTCCTATATTTTTGATTCCACATGTCTTATTATTCTATCTGTTCATGGGTCTCAGAAATTACGTAAGTTGATAAAGTTTATTATATGATATTAATCAAAGGCATAATGGTCTTATGACATACCGAGAGATTTTATTAACGTATTTCATATGCATTTCATGCATTGACCCATGACCAGATGGTATTATATATGCGTATATATATGTATATGGGATATAGGAAATGTTATGGAGTTATATACGCACCACCACCTGATCAGCTGGTATACGTTGATGATTTTGCCTAGAGTGGCCAAGATGATATGATGGGATGCCCTCAGAGGCTTGATGATGTTATGAACATATGTACCTACGCACTACATGACATTCATACGCATGGATGGCACTATGAGTTTTTCATGATTTACAGAGTTATTCAAACTTACATGTCGAGTCTTTTACTCTATGTTTCTCTCATGTCTATTAGTTACTGATTTTCATTCCTTACATACTCGGTACATTATTTGTACTGACGTCCCTTTTGCTTGGGGACGCTGCGTTACATGCCTACAGGTCCCGATAGGCAAGTCAAGAGTCCTCCAAGTAGGCTATCAGTTCAACGGAAGGTGTTGGTAAGATTCATTTGCTCCGGAGTTGCTTGTTTGGTCAGTATGATTTAGATGTGTATTGTTTGGTATGGCGGGGCTCTGTCCCGACTTTTATGACAATTTTGTATTCTTAGAGGCTTGTAGATAGATGCCATGTTCGTAAAAGATTCTATGGCCTTGTAGGCCTATGTTCAGTGTACAAGTGGTTATTTTGGTCTTATAGACCCGTATGTCTTATGTATAAGTTGGTATTACATGTTGTATTCTACTTATCTCACGGCAGCCTCTTCAGCTCAGTTATCTATGATAGTATGATGCAAAATGATATGTTATGTTGGTACTCGGTGGAGTAAGGTACCGGGTGTCTATCGTGGCCCATCGATTTGGGTCGTGACAAAACCCCTCGTATCTAGCCACAATTAACTCAATAACATCAATTATTGCTAAGGGAATCAACTACAATGCATAAATTTAGATTTCCCAACCTTTCCCCCAAAAAGTCAAAAATCGACCCCGAACCTGCTTGGTCAAAACTCGAGGTTCGGACCAAAATCCATTCACCCATTCACTCCCGATCCTGAGTATGTAATTAGTTTTGAAATCTGACCCCAATTTGAGGTCTAAATCCCAATTTTCCAAAAATCCCTAATTCTACCCAAACCCCCAATTTCTACCATGGGTATCCTAGATTTTAGATTGAAAATTCATGAAATGTGATGGTAAATTGAAAGAAAGTAGGTTAGGATCACTTACCAAGGTTTTGGGGAAGAATTGGTCTTGGAAGAATCGCCTCTAGGGTTATAGGATTTGAAAATTTGGAGAATGGGAGAAAATCCCATCTAAGTCTCATTTACCCAGCTGCAGATATCGCAAATGCCACCTGGGCTTCGCATTTATGCATTATTCGCAAATGCGAGGTATAGTTCACAAATGTGAACATGGGCTAGACCACAAATGCGACCATGTGATCGCAAATACGAAAACCACACCTCCCCAGTTCCCATCACAATTGCGAGAAATTGCTCGCAGTTGCGAACATTGGTCTCCACAGTTACTCTTCACATTTGCGATGAGAAGCTCGCAAATGCGAACTCTTCAGAGATCGTAAATGTGATGATTGACCTCGCATTTGCAAGGTCTGAGGCTTGCAACAAATTCTGATGCACCAGCATTGTTCTAAGTCCCATTTTCATTCTGTAGCTTATTCAAAACTCACCCGATCCCTCGGGGCTCCAAACCAAACATACACACAAGTCTTAAAATATCATACAAAATTGTGCGCATGATCAAATCGCCAAAATAATATGTAGTACTACAAATTTAGCACCAAATCAAATGAAATTCTCAAGAACGCTTTAAAATTTCTATTTCAACTGGACGTCCGAATCACGTCAAACCAACTTCATTTCACACCAAATTTCACAGATAAGTTATAAATATCATATTGGACATGTACCAGGATCTGCAACTAAAATATGAACTCGGTATCAATAAGGCCAAATATCAATGTATTCTTTAAAACTATTAAATTTTCAGACTTTTAATTTTCAACAAAAATTCATAACTCGAGTTAGGGACTTCGGAATTCGATTCTAGGCATACGCCCAGGTCCCATATTTTATTACGGGTCCACTGGGACCGTCAAAATACGGGTCTATGTCTGGGTCCGGGTCCGAGTTCGTTTACTCAAAACGTTGACCAAAATCAACTAAAAATCAACTTTTAAGGCAAAATTTCTTATTTTTATCAACTTTCATCATAAAAGCTTTCCGGAAACACGCCCAGACTGTGCACGCAAATCGAGGAGGGTAAAAATGAGTTTTTTGGACTTAAGAGCGTAGAATCAGGTTCTAAAACTTAAGATGACCTTTTGGTTCATCATAGCAGATTTCTTCCTATTGCAAGAGAAGAAGAAAAGTGTGGTCCGCGCATGAAATTGTGCGGCGGCAGAACCTGCCGAAGGGCATTTTTGTCAGCAAAATTTTGGATACTATAAATAGTCGAGAAACATTTTTTAGGGCAAATTTTGTATTCCTAGAAGTTATAGCGGTTATATGTTACCTTTTTGGGAAAGTTATGATCATAATTGGAGAAGACCCATTATTTTTTTCTTTTAATTGTAGTTTTTGTCTTTAATTACTTCTTCCATTTTGTTTTCTATGTCTTCAAGCATGAGTAGCCTTGTTTATTCTTTATATGAATCAATGATTACAAATATTGATTTATGCCTATTTGACTTAGTTCTTACATGAAAAAGAGGAGCCTGGTCTAGGAAAGCTTGGATAAGAAGAAATTGAGCTAGTTAAGGTTTTGTCCAGTTTGATTAAAGGATTTGAACTAGAGATAGGGAAAATTCGACTTGGGGATTACTTAGATTGCTACCCACTTGGACTTGCGAAAACTAATTTGGGCATAATCACTTTATGACCGACTCTATGACCGAGAGGTATTGAGTGGATAATTGATTCTTAGATAACAATCACCTACTTTGTTTGAAAGTATAATTAAGTTATTTCACGTTTTCTTCTTGAGTATTTACCTTAATATCAATCTTAAACTCCCTGTGGAATTCGACCCCGACTCAAATTAAGTATTATAATTGCAACAATTGTTTTCTACTTAATATTGAGTATGGATTAGAAGTGATCATTTCCTCCCCCACACTGAGAGACAGCTGGTGCCATAGGAAATACTTCTACCTGGGCCACACTCTCCAGCTCGAAGTACGAGAGTAGCAACGAATCCCTCCGGGACTTGAACAGGTCCGACTGGTGCGGTCTAAACAGGGATCTCCTCTTCATGCTCGATCTAAGGCTCTACAATGGGTGTTGTTGCATGTGCTCTATGTTGTGCTCTGCCTCTACCTTTCCCCTACCTCGGCTCCGACCCCTATCCTAGTAGTGGCTGTAACAGGGGGCTCTGGATCCTGCCTGATTTTAGATTTTGTGTGTTTCCTCACAATCTGTGAGAGAATAAGAATATAATGGTTCAAACTTTAGTAATAGAATAAAGCCGCACGATAGATAAAGAAAGAAGTAAAATTTTCCTAAAGCCCTATAGCCTCGAGAAGATAAGTACAGACGTCTCCATATTGATCCTCCATACTCTACTAAGCTTGCTCATGACTCGCGATACCTATGCAACTTACTCTGATACCAACTTGTTATGATTCGGAATCCCAACCTCGGGGCCGTGATGGCGCCTAACATTTCACTTGCTAGGCAAGCCAACGTTAGCTAATTACTTACCAGATTTAACCTTTTAAAATAGAACATAAATAATAAGAAGCTATAATAGTCTGAAATAAATGTGATAAATGCAACGTAGCGTAGTCTAAACATATCCCAGAAATCTGGAGTCCTGAATACATGAGCATACTATAATTATACAGTTAAAATCAAACAAATTACAACTGTTCGAAATAAGGAAAACACTAAAGATAGGGTAGAAGGGGACTTTAAGATATGTGAACGCTAGCAACTCTACCGCAAGTATCCGAAAGAAGTTGAATCTGAACAGTCTCCACTACGCGTCGCTGAGACCAAATCGGTCCGGTATATGTACAATTACAGAAGTATAGCATGAGTACAACTGACCCCATGTACTATGTAAGTGTTGAGCCTAACCTCGACGAAGTAGTAACGAGACTATGGCAAGCCACTCACAAATAACATGTACGAAATAATAATAACAGAAAATAGGAATAGAAATAAAGCAATAAATTCATATAAACGGACCCAAAGGTCCACTACCAGAGGACCCCAGAAAAACATAAATCTCAAATCTCATATCATAATACTAAGAGTAAACTCTACCGCCACAAACAACTACAACACATCAAATCCATTGCGGCGTGCAACCCGATCCCAAGTTTCAACATAATATCTTTTACAACGTACAACTCATTCCCAATACCAATATCATATCATTTCTTATTATTGTGTTGCGACGTGCAACCCGATCCCCAAATATCAATTCCTTTCAATACTGTTGCGAAGCGTAACCCGATCCTCCAATATAAATTTATCAACATAAATGACTCAACACCACTGTTGATACAATTTTACCCTCATATTTTATAAAATATTTCATATACTTTCAAAACATCATTTTGTACTATTACCCAATTTATAGGGGAATATAAGTATTTTCTATAATTTTTAAAGCTTTAAAATTAATTTTCTTACACGTTCAAATATTTATTAATTATTCCTTGAAATTATATTATGGTGACTTAATCATTCAAATTTATTATTTGTATCCACACACATCTTATAGTATTTTACTCCTTTTTTACATAATTATAGTTGCCTTTTCTATAATATTTGCAATAATAGCATGTATTCTCATAGTAATTACATTTCATTGTATTATTTATGTCCAAATAGCATCTTTATATTTTTATAATCCTGAGTTATTATTTTTAAGTATTTAACATCTTAAATAATATTTTTTATTTATTTTATAGATATTTTTATAATTTATTTTAATAAATTTCGTGTATTTTAAAATTATAGCCCAAGATAGGGCTAATTTTCGGACCATTTAAGGTCCAAATGAACATGCCCATCCCAATTGACCCCACAAGCCAAAACAAAATTGCTCTCTTTAAGACTAGGTCGCGACCCATTACACAAACTCGCCACATATTCTTTAAATCATGGCCGTTAATCTCTCAAGATCAACGGCCCATAATCACCCCACCCTTTTAATTGACCAAACCCTCAGAAACCCTACCTATTTCACGTCCCCAGGTTCGTGTTCGCGATGAAGACCACAACCATTTCCCCCAGGTCATCCCAAAGCATCACGTTTGTGAGACGCCTGTTGAGTTCGCGACGAGTAAGCCTCTCATTGCTTCAAATTCGCGACCGGGACTTGCATTCACAAAGACCAACCAGCCCCTAACCCAAGTTTCCCCTTCGCAATCTTGAAGCACAAGACACCACACACTAGAAACAACAGTTTACAAGTTCAAAATAATCTAAAACTCACATGAGCCCCTCTGGCTCCAAACTAGACATGCACACAAGTGTAATAATATCATATAAACTTTCTCGCACAATCAAAATACCATAATTACACCTGGAACCACGAATCGAACATCAAAACACATAAAATTCAAAAGGAAACTCAAGAGTAGCTAGAAACTCAATCAAGTGTCTGATTCCTATCAAACCAACTAGGAACTGCACCAAATTTTGCATACAAGTTTCAAATAACAAAACAGAACTATTTCAAGTTCCAAAACCAAAATTCGAACCCGATAACCATAAAGTAAACCTATGGTCAAATTTAAAGAGTTTCCAAACATTCAAATCGCTAACTTTAGGCAAAATAAGACAAATCAACCTAGGGACATCCGAATTCAATTCCGGGTATACGCTCAAGTCAAAAATCACAATACGAACCTACTAAAATCGTCAAATCGCTGATCCGAGGTTGTTTACCCAAAATATTAACGGTAGTCAGCACAAGTTGTTTTTAAAGCCAAAGATCACTTTTTTTAATTTTTTTACGTAAAATATTTCTGAAAGATGATACAAGCCACTCACGCTAATCAAGAAGTATTGAATGAAGCTAATAGAGGTCTTAAAATGTAGAAATAAGGGCTAGCACTCAAAACAACCTATCTAGTCGTCACAAGAACCAATGAATTTGAATAATGTTTAGTGCACGGGACAAGCTGGGAGAGAGAAGATTTAATGCAACAGTTACAAAAGAAGAAGGACCAGTGGGGAGGCAGTTGGGTTTTTTGTGATGACCCGATCATTTTTAGTTTTAGAAGTTCGAATTATGTTTCGAGAATTTTGGTAGCCTGGGATAGTTATTTGGGACTTGTATGCAAATTTGGGACTTGTACACAAGTATATATTATGTTGAAAAGTAAGCTACACATTCTCTTCATATGTCACCCCATTTCTCCTATTTTTCTTTCTGGGTATGTATGGTTGACTTAAAGCCAGTGGCGAAACTAGAAATTTCTCCAAAGGTGTTTAAATTTAAAAGAAGGGGAAAAAAATTCGACAAAAGGTGTTCAATATGTGCTATATACTTCAAAAGCGTAATATTTTGCCTCTGTAAACAGTGCAATTTTTCGACGAAGGGTGGTTAGTTGACCACCCTTATCAACATGTGGCTCCGGCACTGCTTAAGGCAGTATAATTGTGTTAAAATTTACTGTAACTTTAATGATAGAATTTGGGTTTTTGCTTATTCATTTTCTTCATTTGTTAGGTTCCTGATCCTCTAGAAGAAGGTACTAGTCCAGATCTTGAAGTGGTCAGTTATTTATTATTTCTGCTGCATTTACATGGTTTTCTTGTATTTGGGGTTCTAATGCAAGTTTTTGAAGTTCTATTGAAATGCCAAGTTTCTGAAGTTCTATTTTTCTTGACTGTCGAAATGCATTATTGCTATTTTGATATATCTATGCTACTTTCTTGATTAACTCTGTTTTTATAAGTGAAAGTTTGTGTTATAACAAAAGTGCAATAAATTATTCTAAATTAGTTGCAGTATTTTTAGAAAAGAGAAAATCTAGCTCAATTGAAAATTTAACCAAACTAACATTGTAATTCAATTTAATTTAGTGTATAAATTGTTCTCTATCTAAACACACAGGAAAATACTTCTATAATCTAAATATGGAGAGACTCTACTTTGATAGACTAATGAATAAAATTGGACGACTCCAAGGGTCATATGATACTTATGGAATCTGCAAAAACCATTATATCTAAAAGTGGAGCAGTCGACATCAATTTTTCCACAGAATAGACAACAGGCAAGTGGGATAATCAAAGGGAAAAAAAGGAGATAAGCAAGCAAATAAAAAGCTTACCTTTTTAACTAAGAAGTGGAGAACTCTAAGAAACTCAGTATAAGTATGTAGTAGAGAACCCCAAGAAACACAGTCCTCAGAGTAGAGTATCAAAAAAAGTAGATATCTTGTCGATATTAGAATAAATTTAGCAGTTGGGAATTTATAGTAAGGATCGGAGATAAAGGATCGGTGAAGTTGGGATTTTTTAGCAGATGAAGAGAACATAGGAGAAAGTCATAGAGGATAATAGAGCAGGTGGTGAAAAGATGAAGATGACCCTACAGAGAATAGGACAGGTGCGGTAAAATTTGCTAAGCACGCACTGTATTGAGAAACATGAAGTTAACATTTGGAATTAATTATGTGCTGACATGCCAAGACACGTGGATCAATAAAAGAATGACAACTAGCAAAGAGTATTCAAAAAGACACGAGCATTAATAGGTACAGGTAAAGGCTCAAGAAAACAAGAAGGAATGGTTACTCGGATCTCTTTGTAATTTGAAGAGGCATCAGTGGAATGAATCTAGATAGAAAAAAGTACAGATACATATTATCTATAATTAATGAGCATCAATGATGTGAAACATTATAGAATCTTCACGAAACAGTTACGATTGCCAATTATAACGTGACATTAATGTCATTAATTGCTCATAATGGCTCTATTATGAGAGGGAAGAAACGTAGTACTTAAAAATAGCTATAAAAGGAGAGAAATAACATTTGTAAAGAGACACGAATTATTATTGAAATACACTAATTTACTTTGCTTACTCAGCTACTTTTCAATTCAATTCTTCTTTTTCTTTACATAATTATTTTCTTATTTGATTATTAGTAACCCGAATTCTTCTAAAATTAAGCTTTGACCGAAATTCCTATTTTCTGGTTAAACAAATTAGTTCTGTTACCGGAAATCTGATAATCTTTTACTTTTTAAATCGACTCTTTTATCAAAATAATCATGTCGAATGTCAATGATAACAACCAACAAAATTTACAACACCAAGAAGTAACATCGGGAGAATCAACAAGATGAAGGAACTCCAGTTCCATTGCACCGAAACTCTCCTCGACAATCCTAAGAGGGGACTCCTGACGGATCTGAATCAAATACGAATGAGCAGTTCAAAAATAATCAAGCTATTGATGAAGCTTTGAAAAATTTAATCGCCCAATAGGTCAGTAATGCTCTTCAGGTTTTTGCTAACCAGCTGGCAGGTGTTGCACCACCAACACCAACTCCAAACAACAATATCGTGGAAAATCCTCTCTCAGGGACTTGTTAACTCAGGTAGTAGTGGAACTCCTAGCGAATCTCGTGATGGAGGGTCAAGTAACCCAGTCAATTCTGATTTACAAAATTTAGTACTAACTTTACGGAAACAGCTCAAGGAGCAGAGCGAACGCATAGAGCAGATACCTGGAGTGCCGCCTATAATTAAAGGAATAGATATGGATAGATACTCTCAACAACCTTGGAAGCCAAGTGCTGCTCCTTTACCAATTCCAAAGAAGTTCAAGATGCCCGATATTCTAAAATAGGATGGAACAGCTGATCCACGGGATCACGTAACTTCATTTACAACAAGTGTAAAGGGAAATGACTTGACCAAGCAAGAAATTGAATCAGTATTGGTCAAAAAATTCGAAGAAGCGCTCACGAAGGGAGCATTAACATGGTACTCTGTTTTACCTGAAAATTCTATAGATTCTTTTGCTGACTTGCAGATTCATTTATCAAAGCACACTCGAGAGCTCAAAAAGTTAAAAAACGAATGGAGGACATTTTCAAAATAAAACAAGGAGATACAGAGTTGCTCAGGGAATTCGTAGACAGATTCCAACATGAGAGGATGATGTTGCCACATGTACCTGATAACTAGGTGGCTATGGCCTTTGCTAGTAATCAAAATGAAAAAGCTCGGAATCCACGACGAGACTCAAGGAAAATTTACGAGAATTTCCACAACTTGGAATGGTGTTTATAATATATACAGCACGAAGCTGTGGATAGAGGAAAATACTATCATTCAATCTCGGAACGATGAAATGGTGAGTTCAAGATGAGCTGAAACTGAAAAAAGGTCCGGTAAAACCAGGTACGAGCCTTACATGGGACCAGCAGGAAGGGACACGCGTTCAAAATAGGAAAACCCAAGGTATGATCCTAGATCAAGAGATAGAGACTTAGGTTCATCATCAAGGTTCGAAAAAGAACGAAACACATGAGATATACGAGATAATAACAGAAGCTCGAAAGCAAAGATCGGCGATTACAGTTTTAATGTTAGCACATATGAGTTGGTGGCGGTTTTAAGAAGCATGGGAGACAAGGTACAGTGGCCAAAGGAAATGAGATCGAACCCAAATAGGCAAAATCCTGATTTTTGGCACGAGTTTTACAACGATCACAGTCACAAAATGGCAGATTACATATTGCTACAAGGTGAAGTAGAACATTTATTAAAACAAGGGTATTTAACTTACCTGTTTAGTAAAAAGGGAAAGTAGGCATATATGAAGAATATGAGTAGATTTAGGCTTGAATTGGCGAAGTTGGAATTTTAGCATTTTCTGATTGATAGGTGAGATTTTGATACAGGGGTTGGAATGGATATCCGAGAGTTGCAGTAGGTCCGTTATGTCATTTGGGATATGTGCGCAAAATTCCAGGTCATTTGGACGTGGTTTGGTAGACTTTTTGATCGAAAGCGGAATTTGAAAGATTTTGGAATCTTAGGCTTGAATTCGATGTGCTTTTGGTGTTTTGATATTGTTTCGAGTGTTTTGAAGGTTGGAACGAGTTTGAATAAGGTTATGGGATATGTTTGTGCTTTTGGTTGAGGTCCTGGGGGCCTTGGGGAGATTTTGTATGGTTGACGGAGAGTTTGGAGTTTTGGTGAAGCTGCAGATTTTTTTGTTTTGTTGTTTTTGCACCTGCGGACTAGGGACTGCAGGTGCGACGCCGCAGATGCGGAAGACCAGTCGTAGAAGTGGAAGAACCTAGGAAGGCAGGAACCATAGAAGCGATTGAGGAACCGCACATGCGATGGCGTAGGTGCGGAGTGTGCATCGCAGATGCAGAATTGAGGATTTAAGTGAGGACTACAGATGCGGAGTCTTGGACGGCAGAAGCGGTATCTAGACCGCAGGTGCAAAATGCCTGAGCCAGAAGGTATAAATTATTTCCTTCGCGAATTTTTGGGTTATTCCACCATTTCTAAGTCGGTTTTGAGTTTTTTGGGAGATTTTGAAGAGGGATTCAAGGGTTAACAACTGGAGGTAAGATTGTTGAACCTAAAACTCATTTCTATGGTATTATTTCACAAATTAGAGCTGTAATTATGGAAATTTAAGGGTTAAAAATTGGGAAACTAGGGCTTGGTATTGGAGACCTTAACTTGAGGATTTTGAGAGGCCATTTGTGGTCGGATTTTGGGACTTTTAATATGTATGAACTCGTGGGGAGATAAGGAATCTATTGATGTAAATTTTATCGAATTTCGAGATGTGGGCCCGGGTTGGGTTTTGGTTAATTTTGGGATTTATGTTGAAATTTGATTATTTTCGCATGGGCTTCATTCCCGTACCATATTTTAACGTCGTGATTCTGATTTTGGATAGATTCGACGCAAGTTGAGGCCGATTCGAGGGGCAAAGGCATCGCGAGCTAGAGTTCGGACCAGATTGAGGTGAGTAATGATTTTAAATATTGTCCTGAGGGTATGAAACCCCGGATTACACATCATTGTGCTATATTAAGGTGACGCACACGCTAGATGACGAGTGTAGGGTCATGCACTGTTGGGGATTGTGACTTAGTCCATCCCGAATGACTGTTTTACCATGTATTTGATTGAAAACTATTTGTTATCATCATGTTTTGGGTTGAATGCCATATTTCGGCCTCGTGCCAATGTTTGGACCCTTAGGGGATTTTTACTGATATTTCCTTCACTGTTTTGACTTTATACTTGTACTCAGTCATGCTATATTCTACTATTTTCATAACTCAGCCATGTTTACTCTGTTTTAACACATTAAATGATATTTTAAATGATAATTTGGGTTGAGCATCATGTTGTACTATTGCGATGAGGTGGCTTGTTGATATGAGGCCAAGAGCCTATTGATTATGCCACGAGATGGTTTGATATTGCGCCTGGGCCATAAGGGGCCCCTCCCGGAGTCTGTACACCCCCAGTGAAAGTGGGTACCCATTGTGATATGAGATATAGCCTGAGGGAGCTGGTGTTGTTTCATGTTATTGCCCAAGGGCTGATTCTTTTGACATTGTGCCCGAGAGGCGAATTTTATGTGTTTATCTATTTTAGCTGCTTTTCATTTAATTGTGTAACTGTTAAAAAGGTGTTTTAAAGAATCTTCTTCTGAACTAAGTGTTTTTACATGTTTCCACTGTTTCATTGCTTTTACTGGTTCTATATTGCTTCTTTATAGCTTGTTGATGTGTTTTAACGTGATTTCATATCGCTCAGTCTTCATGTATTATTATTACTCACTGAGTTGGAGTACCCACTTTACTCTCTGTACCCTGTGTGCAGATTCAGGCGCTTTGGGTCGCGCTAGCAAGTGTTGACTTTCTTCCAACTCAGGCAGATTCGGAGATTCACTAGGTACCTTCTCGGCGTCCGCAACCCAGTGCTTCTCCCCCTATCTTATTTACTTTGTTTTAGTTCTGTAATAGACTATGTAGACTTTTCCTGTCTTTATTCGGATAGTAGATGCTCATAACTGGTGACACCCTAATGTCGGACTATGTCTATTCCGCAATTGTACTGTTTCACCTTATTTTGGGATTATTATTATATTAAAGTCTTAAATTGTATTATTTTAATTGCTTAAAAATGAATTGAGAATGTGTCGGCTGGCCTTGTCTTCATGAGAGGTGCCATCACGATCGGGTCTCGGTTTAGGGTCGTGACAAGTTGGTATCAAAGCCTAGGCTACATAGGTTTCACGAGTCATGAGCAGTTTAGTAGAGTCTCGCGGATTGGTATAGAGATGTCTGTATTTATCCTCGAGAGGCTGTAGAACCCTTAGGAAAAACTTCATATTCTTGAAATTCTTGTCGTGTGAATCTGTTGATCTGAGTACTAAACTTCTGTTATTCTATTCTCTCACAGATGGTGATGACACACACTACCAGACAGGATGGACAACCACCAGTACCACCAGTTGTGGCCACTAGAGGCTGAGGATGCGGTCTTGGTCGCGATAGGGGCAGGAGTGTGGCCCGCACAACAGCTTGGGCAGCACATGTAGATCCACTAGCCGCCTCAGTTCAGGATCAGGTCCTAGTTGTGGACGCTCCAGCAGCACCAGCTTAGGCACCAACTGTGCCCATTGTGATTTCGAGTCTTTAGGAGGCCTTGGCTCAGATTCTATCAGTATGCACTGGCCTAGCTCAGGCGGTCTCAGTTACTATAGCAGTAGATACTTCTCAGGCCGGAGGAGACACTCAGACTCCCACCGCTCGCACACTTGAGCAGGTCGTGCAGGGACTTCAAACATCGGGGGCATATCTTGCCCTGCCGGTTGCAGCTGGTCAGGACTATGTAGCTCCTGCCATTCCAGAGGACGAGCAGTGCAGGTTGGAAAGGTTTGGTAGACTTCAGCCTCCGACTTTTAGTGGTGTAGAGGGCGAGGATGCTCAGGGTTTCTTGGACAAGTGTCAGAGGATTCTTTGCACAATGGGTATTCTGGAGACCAGTGGGGTCGCTTTCACTACTTTTCAGTTTTCTGGAGCTGCCTTCACTTGGTGGGAGGCTTATGGGAGGCATAGGCCTGTTGGTGCAGCACCCTTACCTGGTAGTAGTTCTCCGTTCTCTTTTTGGAGAAGTATGTATCGCAGTCTGGGAGAGGAGCTATGCAGGCATTTCGAGTGGTTGCATTAGGGAGAGATGACTGTGTCGTAGTATGAGATGAGGTTCTCAGAGTTAGCTCGTCATGCTATTTGGTTGGTTCCAATATATAGAGAGAGGATGAGGAGGTTTGTGGATGGCCTCACTTATCAGCTTCGTATTCTCATGACCAAGGAGATGGTGTCTAGTGCTACTTTTGAGGAGGTTGTAGACATTTCTTGTGAGATTGATTCAGTTCGTCGCTAGGAGCGAAACGAGAGGGAGGCCAAGAGGCCTCGAGGATCTGGTAGTTATGGTGGTGCTTCGTCGAGAGGTCAATTTAAGCACGGCAGAGGCCATCCATTTAGGCATGCTCAACCAGCTCGCCCAGGTTACCGTGGGGCGTCATCGGGTCATGGTTCTCAGAGTTCTCATCAGGGCCAGTCATAACTTAGTGCCCTTCCAGCTTAGAGTTGGTCTCGTGCTCGAACAGTTCAGGGCTCTTCTATACCATGTGCATCTTCTAGTCATTCCGGTGCTAGGGGTTCCCTTCAGTCCCTGTCTCCAGCACCCGGGAGTTGCTATTAGTGTGAAGAGATGGGTCATATGTGGAGGCAGTGTCCTCGTCGCCTTGCGGGTTCATCTCAGCAGAGGAGTCAGCCATTGGCTTCAGCGCCAGTTACTTCACCACCCCCTACACACCCAACTAGGGGTGGATGGCAGTCAGTTAGAGGTCGTCCCATAGGGGGAGGTCGATCAGGTGGCGGTCAGGCCCGTTTCTATGCACTTCCTGCTAGACCCGATGCTATTGCTTTAGATGTTGTTATTACATGTATTGTCTCAGTCTACCACATGGATGCTTCTATATTATATGATCCTGGTTCCACATTTTATTATGTGTCATCATACTTTGCTCATTATTTGTATATGCCCCATGAGTCTCTTATTTCACCTGTTCATGTATCTACTCCTGTGGGCAATACTGTTGTTGTAGACCGTTTGTACCGGTCGTGTGTGGTGACTATTGGGGGTCTGGAGACCCGAGTGGATCTTTTATTTTTATGTATGGTGGATTTTCACGTTATTTTGGGCATGGATTGGGTATCTTTGTGTCGTGCTATTCTGGACTGTCATGCTAAGACAGTGACATTGGCTATGCCGGGTGTGCCATGGATTGAGTGGCGAGGTTGGACTGATTATGTTCCCAGTAGGGTAATTTCATTCTTGAAGGCCCAGTGTATGGTTGGGAAGGGTTGTCTTTAATATTTAGCCTTTGTGAGGGATGTCAGTGCAGACACTCCCAGTATTGATTCTATCCCAGTTATGAGGGATTTTCCCAATGTGTTTCCTGCAGACCTACCGGGCATGCCACCTAATAGGAATATTGATTTTGGTATTGATCTGGTGTCGGG
Organism: Nicotiana sylvestris; assembly: GCF_000393655.2. NCBI lineage: Eukaryota > Viridiplantae > Streptophyta > Magnoliopsida > Solanales > Solanaceae > Nicotiana > Nicotiana sylvestris. The sequence continues at coordinate 198,058,106 of NC_091064.1, forward strand.
AACTTAGCTCATCTCTATTCTACCGTATCGTATGGCACCAGCAGAGCTGAAGGAAAAGTAGCAGCTTCAGGAACTCCTTGATAAAGGGTTCATTCGGCCTAGTGTATCTCATTGGGGTATGTTGGTTCTATTTGTGAAGAAGAAGATGGTACTATAAGGATGTGCATTGATTATAGGCAGTTGAACAAAGTAACAATCAAGAACAAGTATCCTTTTCCTCGTATCGATGATTTGTCGACTAGCTTTAGGGAGTGAGAGTGTTCTCCAAGATTGATCTCCATTCAGGTTATCACCAGTGGAAGACCAGGGACTCGGATATTCTCAAGACATCCTTCAGGACCAGATATGGTCCTTATGAGTTCCTTGTTTGTCTTTCGGGCTAACTAATGCCCCAGTAGCGTTCATGCATCTGATGAATAATGTACTTTGGCCTTATCTTGATTCGTTTGTGATTATCTTCATTGATGATATTCTGGTTTACTCGCGTAGTCAAGAAGAGCACGTGGAGCATTTGAGAGTTGTGTTGTAGAGGTTGAGAGAGGAGAATCTTTATGCAAAGTTCTCCAAATGTGAGTTTTAGCTCGATTCAGTGGTTTTCTTGGGGCACGTGGTGTCCAGTGAGGGTATTTAGGTTGATTTGAAGAAGATAGAGGCGGTTCAGAGTTGTCCTAGACCGTCCTCAACCACAGAGATTTGCAACTTTCTTGGTTTGGCGGGTTATTACCGCAGATTTGTTTAGGGGTTTTCATCTATTGCATCGCCCTTGACCAAGTTGATTCAGAAGGGTGCTTCATTTGTATGGTCAGATAAGTGTGAGGAGAGCTTTTAGAAGCTCAAGACAGCCTTGACCACGGCTCCAGTGTTAGTTTTGCCATCAGCTTCAGGTTCATATACCTTGTATTGTGATGCTTAGAGAGTTGGTATTGGGTGTATGTTGATGCAAAAGGGTAGAGTTATTGCTTATGCTTTTCGCCAGTGGAAGACCCATGAGAAGAACTACCCTGCTCATGATTTGGAGTTGGCTACCATAGTTCGGGCGTTGAAGATTTGGAGGCATTATTTGTATGGTTTGTCTTGTGAGGTGTTTACTGATTATCGTAGTCTCCAACACTTGTTCAAACAGAAGGATCTCAATTTGAGGTAGCGAAGATGGTTGGAGTCATTAAAAGATTATGATATTACTATATTGTACCATCCGGGGAAAGCCAATGTAGTAGCGATGCTTTGAGTCGGTTGGCGGTGAGTATAGGGAGTTTGGCATATATTCCATTTGGGGAGAGACCCCTTGCAGTTGATGTTCAGGCCTTGGCCAATCAGTTCGTGAGGTTAGATATTTCGGAGCCTAGTCGGGTATTGGCTTATGTGATTTCTCGGTCTTCCTTATATGATCGCATCAGAGAGCGCCAGTATGATGATCCGCATTTGCTTGTCCTTAAGGACAGAGTTCATCACGATGATGCCAGAGATGTGACCATTGGTGATGATGGGGTGTTGAGGATGCAGGGTCGGGTATGTGTGCCTAATGTAGATGGGCTTCGGGAGTTGATTGTGGAAGAGGCCCATAGCTCGCGGTATTCCATTCATCCGGGCACCGCGAAGATGTTTCAGGATCTGAGACAGCATTATTGATGGAGGAGAATGAAGAAAGACACTGTGGGATTTGTAGCTCGGTGTCTCAATTTTCAGCAGGTGAAATATGAGCATCAAAGACCGGGTGGCTTGCTTCAGCAGATGGATATTCCAGAGTGGAAGTGGGAGAGGATCACTATGGATTTTGTAGTTGGACTCTCACGGACTTTGAAGAAGTTCGATGCTATTTGGGTGATTGTGGATCGGCTGACCAAGTTTGCGCACTTCATTCCTGTGTGTACTACCTATTCTTAAGAGCGATTAGCAGGGATCTGTATCCGAAAGATTGTTTGTTTGCATGGTGTTCCGATTTCCATCATTTCAGATAGAGGTACTCGGTTTACTTTGCAGTTTTGGAGAGCCATGCAGAGAGAGTTGGGTACTCAAGTTGAGTTGAACATAGCTTTTCACCCTCAGACCGACGGGCAGTCTGAGCGCACTATTCAGATATTGGAGGACATGTTGCGTGCTTGTGTCATTAATTTCGGAGGGTCATGGGATCCGTTTCTACCGCTCGCAGAGTTTGCTTATAACAACAGCTACCAGTCGAGTATTTAGATGGCTCCATATGAGGCTTTATATGGGAGGCGGTGTAGATCTCCAGTTGGTTGTTTTGAGCCGGGAGAGGCTAGGCTATTGGGTACAGATTTGGTGCAGGATGTTTTCACTACAAAAAAAACTTGAATTAGCTATGAATGTCGTTGCTAATCTGTCGCTAAAATGCTCGTAGCTATCAAAATTTCTTGATAATTCGTTGCTAATCCTTCGCTAAATGAGATTAGCGACAGATTTTTCTGTTGAGCTACAGAATTTGTCCATCGCTAAAACATGATTTTTAGTAGTGTTTGGACAAGGTGAAGGTGATTCAGGAGAGGCTTCGTACATCACAGTCAAGACAAAAGAGTTATGCTGATAGGAAGGTTTGGGATGTGTCCTACATGGTTGGTGAGAAGGTTCTGTTGAAGGTTTCACCCATGAAGGGTGTTATGAGATTTGGGAAGAAGGGTAAATTGAGTCCTTGGTTCATTGGGTCTTTTGAGGTGCTTCGAAGGATTGGGGAGGTGGCTTATGAGCTTGCTTTGCCACCCAGCTTGTCGAGTGTGCATCAGGTATTTCATGTTTCTATGCTCCGGAAGAATATTAGGGATCCGTCTCATAATCTGGATTTCAACATGATTCAGTTAGATGGTAATTTGACTTATGATGTGGAGTCAGCAGCTATTTTGGAGCGTCAGGTTCGAAAGTTGAGGTCAAAGGATATAGCTTCAGTGAAGGTGCAGTGGAGAGGTCGGCCCGTGGAGGAGGTTACCTAGGAGACCGAGCGGGAGATGTGGAGTAGATATTCTAACCTATTTGAGGATTCAACTATGTTTCTTGACTCGTTCGAGGACGAACATTTGTTTAAGAGGGGGAGGATGCGATGACTCGTCCAGTCGTCTCATGAGTTACCGCTCTGTTTCCCCCATTTCTGCTTCTTATTGCCTTGTTCAGTTGTATTTTGTGTTATTGGGTTGGTTGCCTCGGGTTCAGAGAGGTTTTGGTAAGGGTTGAGACACTTAGTCTCTTTTGAGGAAGCTTAAGTTAGAAAAGTCAACCAAATGTTGACTTAGGTGTTAGAGGGCTCGGATGTGAGTTCCGATGGTTCGGATAGCTTCGGGAGGTGATTTGGGACTTAGGAGCATGATTGAAATGAGTTTTGGAGGTTCAGAGTAGATTAAGGCTTGAATTGGCAAAGTTGGAATTTTGGTATTTTCTGGTTGATAGGTGAGATTTTGATATAGGGGTCGGAATGGAATTCCGGGAGTTGTAGTAGGTCCGTTATGCCATTTGGGACGTGTGTGCAAAATTTCAGGTCATTTGGACGTGGTTTGGTAGACTTTTTGATCGAAAGCAGAATTCGGAAGATTTTGGAATCTTAGGCTTGAATTCGATGTGATTTTGGTGTTTTGATGTTGTTTTGAGCATTCCGAAAGTTGGAACGAGTTTGAATAAGGTTATGGGATATGTTTGTGCTTTTGGTTGAGGTCTCGAGGGCCTCAGGGTGATTTCGGATGGTTGACAGAGAGTTTGGAGTTTTTGTGAAGCTGCAGATTTTTCTGTTCTGTTGTTTCCGCACCTGCGGATTGGGGACCGCAGGTGCGACGCCGCAGATGCGGAAAACCAGTCGCAGAAGCGGAAGAGCCTAGGAAGACAGGAACCACAGAAGCGGTTGAGGAACCACACCTGCGATGGCGCAGGTGCGGAGTGTGCATCACGGATGCAGAATTGAGGATTTAAGTGAGGACCGCAGATGCGGCGTCTTGGACCGCAGAAGCGGTATATGGACCGCAGGTGCGAAGTGCCTGGGCCAAAAGATATAAATTATTTCCTTCACGAATTTTTGGGTTATTCCACAATTTCTAAGTCGGTTTTGGAGCTTTTTGGGAGATTTTAAAAAGGGATTCAATGGTTAACGATTGGAGGTACGCTTGTTGAACCTAAAACTCATTTCTATGGTATTAGTTAACGGATTAGAGCTATAATTATGGAAATTTAGGGGGTTAAAAATTGGGAAACTAGGGCTTGGTATTGGAGACCTTAACTTAAGGATTTGAGGGGCCATTTGTGGTCGGATTTTGGGACTTTAGATATGTATGAACTCGTGGGGAGAAAAGGAATTTGTTGATGTAAATTTTATCAAATTCCGAGACATGGGACCGGGGGCCGGGTTTTGGTTAATTTTGGGATTTATGTTAAAATTTGATTATTTTCGCATGGGCTTCGTTCCCTTAGCATATTTTGACGTTGTGACTTTGATTTTGGATAGATTCGACGCGAGTTGATGCTGATTCGAAGGGCAAAGGCGTCGCGGGCTAGAGTTCGGACTGGATTGAGGTGAGCAATGATTTTAAATGTTATCCTGAGGGTATAAACCCCAGATTACACATTGTTGTGCTATATTGAGGTGATGCACACGCTAGATGACGAGCGTAGGGCTGTGCACCGTTGGGGATTGTGACTCAGTCCATCCCGAAAGGCTGATTTACCGCGTATTTGATTGAAAACTATTTGTTATCATCATATTTTGGGTTGAATGCCATATTTCAGCCTCGTGCAAATTATTTAGACCCTTATGGGATTTTTACTAGTATTTCCTCACTGCTTTGACTTTATACTTGTACTCATTCATGCTATATTCTACTGTTTTCATAACTGGGACATGTTTACTCTGTTTTAACACATTAAATAATATTTTAAATGATAATTTAGGTTGAGCATCATGTTGTACTGTTGCCCGAGTGGCTTATGAGATTCTGACTGAGTAAGGCCGAGGGCCTGTGTGGTGAGGATACACTGATTGATGATTATGAGGTCGAGGGCCTAAGATTGTACGCCACGAGGTGGCTTGTTGATAGAGGTAGAGTGCCTATTGATTATGCCACGAGAGGGCTTGATATTGCGCTTGGTCCGTAAGGTGCCCCTCCCGGAATCTGTACACCCCCAGTGAGCGCGGGTACCCCTTGTGATATGAGATATAGCCCAAGGGGCTGGTGTTGTTCCATGTTATTGCCCGAGGGGCTGATTCTGTTGATATTGTGCCCGAGGGGCGGATTTTATGTGTTTATCTATTTTAGCTGCTTTTCATTTAATTGTTTAACTGTTAAAAATGTGTTTTAAAGAAGCTTCTTTTGAACTAAGTATTTTTTCATGTTTCCACTATTTCATTGCTTTTACTGGTTTTATACTACTTCTTTATAGCATGTTGATGTGTTTTTACGTGATTTCTTATCACTCAGTCTTCATTTATTATTATTACTCACTGAGTTGGAGTACTCACTTTACTCCTTGCACCCTGTGTGCAGATTCAGGTGCTTTGAGTCCCGCTAGCGAGTGTTGACTTTCTTCCATCTCATGTGGATTCAGAGATTCACTAGGTAGTTGCTCGGCATCCGTAGCCCAGTGCTTATTTCCCTATCTTATTTACTCTGTTTTACTTCTGTAATAGACTATGTAGACTTTTCCTGTGTTTATTCGGATAGTAGATGCCCCTGAATAGTGACACCCCGATGTCGGGCTATGTCTATTCTGCAATTGTATTATTTCACCTTATTTTGGGATTATTATGTTAAAGTGTTAAATTGTATTATTTTAATTACTTAAAAATGAATTGGGAATGTGTCGGCTGGACTTGTCTTCACGAGAGGTGCCATCACGACTGGGTCTGGGTTTAGGGTCGTGACACATACACGACAGCAAAGAAAAGTGTCAAATTACAGTTACCCACGAGAAGCGAGTTCGACAGGTTTTGGAAGAAGATAGTATTACATTTGATGATGCAGATGCAGATGGCGTGCTAACCCCACATGATGCACTGGTAATATCTTTAATTACACATGACCCTAATGTAAAATGAGTTTTTATTGACCCAGGTAGTTCCTTGAATATCATTCTGTTATGAGTGGTAAACGAGATGCAAGCCAATGATAAGCTGATACCTAAGGCACACACCTTGTCTGGTTTTGACAACTCGAGCGTCGTAACAAAAGGGGAGATAATACTCACCATTTTTGTAGAAGAAGTAGTCAAAGATACCAAATTTCAGGTAATAGAAATGAATATGGCTTACAATATGATTCTCGGCAGACCATGGATTCATGAAATGGACATTGTTCCATCTACCTTACATCAAGTTATCAAGTTTCCATCACAATGGGGAATGCGACAAATCCGTGGTGACCAACAAGCTTCTCGAAGCATTAACTCCATGGTAGATTCAAACACAAAAAGTGACGAAAAATAGCAATCACAGAATTCAGTTGAGGACGCAGCAACACGAGCCTCAACTAAAAATGGGCAAATGGATGTAGACTTGAGGCATGATACTATTCAAGAACCAAAAGAAAATGAAAATATCAAAACAATGATCGAGGAACTGGAAGCTGTGGTACTATTTGTACATTGGCCGGACAGAAAAGTCTACATTAGAACCAACCTCCGCCCAGAGATGAAACGTAAGTTGATTGAATTTTTAAAGGCTAACACAGATTGTTTTGCTTGGTCCCATTCAGATATGGCAGGTATACCACCGAAGGTAATGACCCACAAATTAAATGAAGATCCATCATATCCACCTGTCAAACAAAAGAAAAGGAAGCAAGTCTCCTTCAAGAATCAGGTGATTCAAGATGAGGTGCAAAAACTTTTTAAAATCGGGTCCATTCGCGAGGTAAAGTATCCAGATTGGTTGAATAATACTGTAGTAGTGCCCAAAAAGAATGGTAAGGGGCGAGTTTGCATAGATTATACTAATCTAAGTAAAGCTTGCCCTAAAGATTCTTTTCCATTACCGCACATAGATCAATTAATTGATGCTACTGCATAGCATGAATTATTAAGTTTTTTTAGATGCATATTCAGGATATAATCAGATTAAAATGGATATTCTATATGAAGAAAAAAACTTCCTTTATCACATATAGAGGGACTTACTGTTACAAAGTTATGTCGTTCAGTTTAAAGAATGTTGGGGTCACATACCAAAGGCTAGTGACCAAAATGTTTCAAGAACACCTAGGAAAAACCATGGAAGTGTATATAGATGATATGCTGGTCAAATCACAACAAGCAGGCGGTCATATTCAACACTTGACTGATACATTTCAGATTCTTCGCAAATTTAACATGAAGTTAAATCCTGAGAAATGTGCATTTGGCATGTCATCAGGTAAGTTCTTGGGATTTCTTGTTTCTAATCGTGACATTGAAGTAAATCCCTTGCATATTAAAGCTATTGAAGAAATTCCGGATTTACTCACGAGCAAAAAAGAAGTACAAAGGTTGACAGGAAGAAAAGCAGCCTTGGGAAGGTTTATTTCCAAGTCATCAAAAAAGTGCTTCAAATTCTTTTCAGCTTTAAAAAAACAAAATCAATTTGAATGGTCTGAAGAATGTCAACAAGCACTTAAAAATTTAAAGGCGTACCTGTCAAATCCAGCATTGCTAGCCAAACCAAAATATGGGGAGAAATTGCTTATCTACCTTGCAGTTTCAAAAGTAGCGGTAAGTGCCGTATTAGTTCAAGAAAACCAAGGTAAACAATCTCCGATTTATTATATTAGCAAATATTTGCTAGATACTGAGACTCGATGTCCTCATTTAGAGAAACTTGCATTAGCATTAATTATGGCATCTAGAAAATTAAGACCTTATTTCCAATGGCATCCTATCTCTGTAGTAACTGCCTACCTCTTATGTAATATATTGCGTAAACAAGATTTATCGGGTAGATTATCTAGGTGGGCTATAGAGCTAAGCGAATATGACATTACATATCAACCTAGAACTGCAATAAAGTCACAAGTTTTAGCAGATTTTGTGGCAGATTTTAGCCAAGGGATACAATTGGAAACAAAAAAAGAACTGCAGGTATTTAACGAGTCTAATCCAGGTACTTGGACCTTATTTACTAACGGTTCATCAAATGTAAAAGGAGAAGGTCTAGGCATTATCTTGGTACCACCTGCGGGAGACACCATATGACAAGCCATAAAATGTCATCCTATCACCAATAATGAAGCAGAATATGAAGTTGTGATTGTAGGTTTAGAATTGGCACAAGAGCTCAGAATAGAGCAAGTCATAATCAAAAGCGATTCGCAGCTCGTAGTTAACCAGATGCAGCGGACTTATACAGCTAGAGAAGAAAGGATGCAACAATACCTGGAAAAGGCACGAGATTTGGTCAGACAATTTCAAACTTGGAAAGTCATGCAGATACCAAGAGAAGAGAATGCCGAGGCAGATGCTTTAGCTAATCTTGCATCTGTTGCAGAAGTAACAAATGAAGAAAACGCTTCTGTAATGCATTTGTTCCATTTAATGCTTGATCAAGATTAAAACGAGGTAAATTACAATAACGTAACTTGGGATTGGAGAAACGAGATTGTCAATTTTTTGCAGTATGGAATACTACATGAAGATAAGAAAAAGGCTCAGGCACTTTGCCAAAAGGCTGCTCGTTATTGTTTAAATCAGGGCAATTTATATCGAAAAATGTTCGGTGGCCCCATAGAAAGATGTCTCAGACCTTTTCAAACGGAATATGTGCTAAGAGAAATACACGAGGAACATTGTGGAAATCACGCTGGAGGAAGATCTTTAGTAAAAACCACAATTGGAGTTGGCTATTACTGCCCAAAAATAGAGGAAGAAGCGGAACATTTTGTGGCTAAATGTGACAAGTGCCAAAGATATGTCAACAACATGCATCGACCAACTGAATTATTACATCCAGTTATGGCACCATGGCCTTCTATGAAGTGAGGGATGGATATCGTAGGTCCACTACTACAAGCCAAAGGTAAGGTAAGATTTTTGTTAGTACTCACTGACTATTTTACTAAGTGGGTAGAAGCAGGAGACTTCAAATAGGTACGAGAAAAAAAGGTTAGAGACTTCATCTGGCGAAACATCATATGCCGATTTGGGGTGACAAAGGAGATCATATGTGATAACGGCCCGCAATTCATAGGTGCAAAAATCATAGAATTCTTCCAAAGCTGGCAAATTAAAAGGATTATCTCGACACCTTACCATCCGGTGGGCAATGGACAAGCTGAATCAATAATTAAAGTTATTATCAACAACTTGAAAAAAAGACTAGAAGAATCAAAGGGCAATTGGCCAGAGGTAATACCTGGAGTCTTGTGGGCTTATCGAACAACATCAAAAACAAGTACGGGAGAAACACCGTTTTCACTTGTATACGGAGCTGAAACCGTAATTCCAGTCGAGATAGGGGAGCCAAGTACGAGATATACTCAAGCTACAAAAGAGTCGAATGAAGAAGAGATGTGGGTAAACCTGAATTTACTTGAAGAAAGGAGTGAAACTGCATTAATAAGGATGGAAGCGCAAAAACAAGTTATTGAGAGGTATTACAATCGGAAAGCTCGTCTTAGATACTTCAAGATTAGGTACTACGTACTCAAGAAGCTTTTCCAATCCACAAGGGCAGCCAATGCAGGAAAGTTAAGTCCAAATTGGGAAGGGCCTTACAAGATTCATGGTATCGCAGGAAAAGGTGCATACGAGCTTGAAATGTTGGATGGCAAGATTCTACCTTCAAATTGGAATGTTGTTCACCTGAAGAAATACTATTTCAAAATGAAGGAAATACCAACGGTCAGATATCCCCGCTCACGATTTTAATTTTTGAATTGTTAAAATTTTATTAACGATTTTAGATGGTTGGCAAAAAGCTAGCCCACACTAGATGATGAATTACGGCCTGAAAGACACGTGGAAAGAACATAATTCCCGGTCTTGGGTTACAACTATTCTGATGGAAATATAATGGTTTAAGCAGTCTTCATCTAAAATTGTACCTCCGAGTCCCGTATGTTTTTCCTTTTCAAGAAAAGGACCCAATGGAAGGAATAATCAAGTGCTCGAGATTTTATACTTCAAAGCTCAAACACTTGGGGGACTATATAATATACATATGATATATGTATAAGGAAGGCAAAGAAGGCAGAAACAATTAAATTTCAAGTCAAGCCTAAAGTCTACTCAACAAATATCAAGTTTAGAGAAAAGTCACGAGCCAAAAAAATGCAAGCCTGTTCCAAAATCCTATGATGAATACACTCGTGGATACAAATTTCAAACTCCTACGAATGTTTAGGTTAAAAGAAGTATTTAGCTATGGGTCATAAAGAAACCCTTGGATTTTTTTTTACAAATCTATTGTAAAGAAAATAGTTACGGAAGAGTTATAGAAGATATTTAAATACATGTAAAATGTTATTTAAGCTTGAAAAAATTCGAATGAAAAGTTTATCAAAGTTATTCCAAGAAATATGTGTGTTCCTATTTTTCCTTTCGTAGGTTTACACCATTATGAAGTTGAGACGTCTTCTTCATTAAGTGTCGTATATAAAAGGGCCCTCTTTTTTAATTCATGTTTGATTCAAAAATCCATGAAATTAACTAAGCATTTCTAAAATGCAAAAAGTTAATAGGGTAAAACAAAAACCCGCATATTGAAATTAAATAGAAGCAAGACCCTGAAATTATAAACAAGATAAGGGCAAAAAGTATAATAGAGACTCAAAGTCAAAAGCATTAAGTTGAAGCAAACACTTTATAATATTAAGTTGAAACTAAGTATGAACTTAGTTTTAAACTAATTGTCATTATAAATCCCCGAAAAGACATGGGGATATGTTGTTACCAAAAACATTACCCCTAAATGGGACCAGAGGTAAAACCACCAAACATTCCACCAACAAAACAAAAAAAGAGAAAGTCAAATTTCACAAATAAACTTTTACTATGGATCATGTTCTGAAGAAGAATTCAAGACAGCATCATCAGCAACAGAAGGCTCGATTTGGTCAGAACAAGCCGGTACATCCACCGTACCAGGATTAGCTTCAACATTCTCGGGAGTATCAGCCATGGGTGAAGAGAAACTTTGGATGGTCTCTTTAATCTTTGCTAACTCAACATCCAAGTTAAACCTTCTTGGCTAACCTCCATAAGGGTATCATGGCGCGTGTTCAAAGTGGCCTAACTTAATTCAACATCAACCTTGTCCTCAAGAGCCTCGTAGTCTCTTTCACAATGATCAATTTCACTTTTGATTTCCTCCCTCTCAGCTAAAGCAGCATCATAAGAAGACTGTAAGGGGGGCAAATGAACTCTCCAAGAACTTGACCTTATCAAAAGACACTCGGAGATCTTTTTGGGTCTAGGTGAGTGTTTGAACAAGCTCACCAACATAAACTTCTTTCTCATTCAACACGGCCTTTAGACCTCTAATCTCTTCAGTAGCTTTGGAGAGTTGTTCAGCAAAGATGAGTCGAGGAGGTTTTTATCCTTTCCCGCCTGGCTGTAAGAAGCTTTCTCAACTGCTAGCTCTGATGCCATGACTCTTAGCTGCTGCTTTAAGGTACATTTGTTTTCTTCTAAAACTCTCATCTCAAGCTGAAGACTTTCATATTGCCCTTTTCCATTATCTTCCTCAATCTAGTAATCATACATCAATTGCTCTGTATGGGAAACCTTATTCATCACCTCCGTACTGATGAGATTGATCTACATAAAAAAAGGGATAAGAATCTTAGCAAAAGGAAAATAGAGTAGAACATGAAAAGAAGTCAATACCTTCAATGATGATTGCACGATAACATTCATCCAAGTCAAAGAACTATGACTTTCTAGCTTGAACTTTTCGACCGGACCAATCAAAGGTTTCAACCATACGTCAGCTTGTCCTGACTTCTTCAGAAGATTATCATTGGCAGGAACCTTAATTGTAATTGTCACGACTCAATTCCCGAACCCGGTCGTGATGGCGCCTCTAGTGAAGACAAGGCCAGCTAGACCAAAACGGAACATTTCTTTTAAACAGTTAAATATCATAAACAGTTCTAAACATGATATAATAGCCATAATTTGCTGAAAATAATGATGACAATAGAAGAAATAATCTCGACACAGCCCAAACCGGGGTGTCACAAGTCATGAGCATCTATTAGAGTATAAATACAACTACACCGTCTGACTTATACAAAATAGGACTGATAAACAAAAGGAAGAAATGTGGTGTCGCGAACGCTGGCGGTCACCTTGCTAAACTCTGATAACTTAACCTCTGATCGGCTCAAAACTCGCTACCGAGTGTATAAATACCTTCATCTGCACACAAGGTGCAGGGAGTAAAGTGAGTACTCTAACTCAGTGAGTAATGATTGTAAATGATATCTTGAGGGTTTGAAACCCCAGATTTGCACATCTTAGTGCAGACCTGTCGGGCATGCCATCAGACAGGGATATTGATTTTGGTATTAACCTGGTTCCGGGCACTCAAACCATTTCTATTCCATCGTATTGTATTGTACCAGCAGAGTTGAAGGAATTGAAAGAACAACTTCAGGAAATCCTAGATAAGGGGTTCATTCGGCCTAGTATGTCACCTTGGGGTGCGCCCGTTCTGTTTGTGAAGAAGAAAGATAGCACAATGAGAATGTGCATCGATTATAGGCAATTGAACAAAGTAAAAATTAAGAACAAGTATCCTTTTCCTCGCATTGATGATTTATTTGATCAGCTTCAGGGAGCGAGAGTGTTCTCCAAGATTGATCTCCGTTCGGGCTATCACCAATTGAAGATCAGGGATTCAGATATTCTTAAGACTGCTTTCAGGACCAGATATGGTCATTATGAGTTTCTTCTTATGTCTTTCGGGCTAACCAATGACCCAACAACATTCATGCATTTGATGAACAGCGTGTTCCGACCTTATCTTGATTCCTTTGTTATAGTATTCATTGATGATATCCTGGTGTACTCGCGTAGTCAGGAGGAGCACGCGGAGCATTTGAGAGTTGTGTTGCAGAGATTGAGGGAGGAGAAGCTTTATGCAAAGTTCTCCAAGTGTGAGTTTTGGCTCAGTACAGTGGCTTTCTTGGGACACGTGGTGTCCAGCGAGGGTATTCAGGTTGACCTAAAGAAGATAGAGGCGGTTTAGAGTTGGCCTAAACCGTCCTCAGCCACAGATATTCGTAGCTTTCTTGGGTTAGCAGGCTATTATCGCTGGTTTGTTCAGGGATTTTCATCCATTGCATCGCCCTTGACCAAGTTTACTCAGAAGGGTGCTCTATTTGTATGGTCGGACGAGTGTGAGGAGAGCTTTCAGAAGCTCAAGACAGCCTTGACCATAGCTCCAGTGTTGGTTTTGCCATCAACTTCAAGTTTATATACTGTGTATTGTGATGCTTCGAGAGTTGGGATTGGTTGTGTGTTGATGCAGGAGGGTAGAGTTATTGCTAATGCTTCTCGTCAGCTGAAGCCCTATGAGAAGAACTACCCCGTTCATGATTTGGAGTTGGTTGCCATAGTTCATGCATTGAAGATTTGGAGGCATTACTTGTATGGCGTATCTTGTGAGGTGTTCACTGATCATCGCAGTCTTCAGCATTTGTTCAAGCAAAAGTATCTTAATTTGAGGCAGCATAGATGGTTGGAGTTGCTTAACGATTATGATATCACTATTCTGTATCATCCAGGAAAGGCCAATGTAGTGGCCGATGCTTTGAGCCGAAAAGCAGTGAGTATGGGGAGTTTGGCATATATTCTAGTTGGGAAGAGACCCCTTGTAGTTGATGTTCAGGCCTTGGGCAATCTGTTTGTGAGACTAGATATTTCGGAGCCTAGTCAGGTGTTGGCTTGTGTGGTTTCTCGGTCTTCCTTATATGATCGCATCAGAGAGCGCCAGTATGATGATCCACATTTGCTTGTCCTTAAGGATAGAGTTCAGCATGATGATGCCAGAGATGTGACCATAGGTGATGATGGTGTGTTGATGATGCAGGGCCGGATTTGTGTGCCCAATGTGGATGGGCTTAGAGAGTTGATTCTGGAGGAGGCCCATAGCTCGCAGTATTCCATTCATCCGGGTGCCGCGAAGATGTATCAGGATTTGAGGCAGCACTATTGGTGGAGAAAAATGAAGAAAGATATTGTGGGATTTGTAGCTCGGTGTCTTAATTGTCAGCTGGTGAAATATGAGCATCAGAGACCGGGTGGCTTGCTTCAACAGATGGTTATTCCCGAGTGAAGTGGGAAAGGATCACTATGGACTTTGTGGTTGGACTTCCTCGGACTTTGAAGAAGTTTGATGCTATTTGGGTGATTGTGGATCGGCTGACCAAGTCTGTGCACTTCATTCCTGTGTGTACTACCTATTCTTCAGAGCGGTTGGCAGGGATTTATATCCGAGAGATTGTTTGGTTGCATGGTGTTCCGGTTTCCATCATCTCAGATAGAGGTACTCAGTTTACTTCGTAGTTTTGGAGAGCCGTGCAGAGAGACTTGGGTACTCAGGTAGAGTTGAGCACAACGTTTCATCCTTAGACGGACGGACAATCCGAGCGCACTATTCAGATACTAGAAGACATGTTGCGCGCCTGTGTTATTGATTTCGGAGGTTCTTGGGATGCGTTTCTGCCGCTTGCAGAGTTTGCCTATAACAACAGCTATCAGTCCAGCATTCAGATGGCATCATATGAGGCCTTGTATGGGAGACGGTGTAGATCTCTAGTTGGTTGGTTCGAGCCTGGCGAGGCTAGTATGTTGGGAACAGACTTGGTTCAGGATGCCTTAGAGAAAGTGAAGGTGATTCAGGAAAGACTTCGTACAGCTCAGTCATGTTTGAAGAGTTATGCGGACCGGAAGGATCGAGATGTGTCCTATATGGTTAGTGAGAAGGTGTTGCTGAAGGTTTCACCCATGAAGGGTGTTATGAGGTTTGGTAAGAAAGGCAAGTTGAGTCCGCGGTTCATTGGGCCTTTTGAGGTGCTTCGAAGGATTGGGGAGGTGGCTTATGAGCTTGCTTTGCCACCCAGCCTATCGAGTGTGCATCCGGTATTTCATGTTTCTATGCTCCGGAAGTATATTGGGGATCTGTCTCATGTTTTGGACTTCAGCGCGGTTTAGTTGGATGATGGTTTGACCTTTGATGTGGAGCCAGTAGCTATTTTGGGTCGCCAGGTTCGGAAGTTGAGGTCAAAGGACAGAACTTCAGTGAAAGTGCAGTGGAGAGGTCGGCCCGTGGAGGAGGCTACCTGGGAGACCGAGCGGGAGATACGGAGCAGATATCCTCATTTGTTTGAGGCTTCAGGTATGTTTCTTGACTCATTCGAGGACGAACATTTGTTTAAGTTAGGGAGGATGTGACGACCCGGCCAGTCGTCTCATGAGTACCGCTCCGTTTCCCCCATTTCAGCTTCTTTACACTTCGTTATCCGTGTTTTATGTGATCGAGTTGATTAGTTCGAGTTCGAAGAGGATTTGGTAAGAAATGTGACACTTAGTCTCTTTTAAGAAATCTTAAGTTGGAAAAGTCAACCGGATGTTGACTTATGTGTTAGAAGGCTCGGAAGTGAGTTTCGATGGTTCGGTTAGCTTCGGGAGGTGATTTGTGACATAGGAGGACGATCGGAACGGGTTTTGGCGTTGCAGAGAAGATTTAGGCTTAAATTGGCGAAATTGATATTTTGGCAAATTCCGGTTGATAGGCGAGATTTTGATATAGTGGTCGGAATGAAATTCTGAGAGTTGCAGTAGCTTCGTTGTGTCATTTCGGATGTGTGTGCAAAATTTCTGGTCATTCAGACAAGATTTGATAGACCTTTTGATCGAAAGCATAATTTAAGAGTTCTTGGAGTTCTTAGGCTTGAATCCTACGTTAAATTGGTGATTTGATGTTGTTGGAAGTGTTCCGAAATGTTGAACGATGTCATGGGATGTGTTGGTACAATTAGTTTGAAGTTTCGGGGGTCCCGGGTAGGTTCCGGGATATTTTAGGCCAAAAATCATAGTTGCAGCAGGTCCAGGAGTGTTGCAGGCCCCAGAACTCACCCACACGGTCCGCACAAAAATGAGTGCGCCCGCAGTGAGTGCTTTGCGGACCACACAAAAGCGGGCGCGGCCACGGTAGGCGTCGCGCTGACTGCACAAAAGTGGGCGCGACCGCGGTGAAGAACCTTCCCGCTAGTCCAACTTCGGAAGCTCATATCGTTTGATCGACAAGGAATATTGAGGTGATTCAAAAAAGAAAGTTGTAGACCTTCATGTCTAGTTTCCAGAAAGGTAAAGATATCGCAATTTCAACATTTCTAGAAAACGTTATGGCCAAAATACTAAAGCCTATCACTGCAGAGGAAGGCCTGTGCGGCCGCGGTTGTGTTTGCGCAGACCGCACTGGCTTGCGCGGACCGCGGTGGTTTTGGTGCGGCCCGCGATAGTTGAAATCTGAGGGGGTACCTATAAATACGAGGTTTTGGGTTTTATTTAATATTTTGACCTAGAGAGCTCGGAGTTTGGCGATTATTCGAAGGTTTTTCAAGAAATTCATCGCGGTAAGTGATTTTAACTCAGATTTGGCTAGAATACATGAATCTATCACTGAATTCATTATTTAATTCGTGATTTGGGATGGAATTTGGGGAGAAAATTCTGAAACCTTTCAAAAATGTAAAATGATGATTTGAAGGACCAAATAGTATCGGAATTGGATAATTTTGGTATGGTTAGACTCGTGAGGGTATGAGGATTCTGAAAATGTAAATTTTACCCAATTCTAAGACGTGGGTCCGGGGCTCGGGTTTTGCTAATTTCGGGATTTTTGATATTTTTTGAATATTTTCGCTTGGGCTTTGTTCCCTTAGCATGTTGTGACGTATTCGTTCTGATTTTGGATAGATTCGACGCGCAGGGAGGCTAATTTGAGAGGCAAGGGCATAACAAGCTAGAGTTTTGGCCAGTTTGAGGTGAGTAATGATTTTAAATGATGTCCTGAGGGTTTGAAACCCCGGATTTGCACAACGTAGTGCTATACTAAGTTGAGATACACGCTGTGTGACGAGCGTGAGGTTCAATGCTATGGGGATTGTGACTTGGTCCATCCCGAACGATATTTTACTACATTTTTGATTGAAACATATATACGTTATTATTGTGAATTGGGCCAGTTGCCATGCTTGGGGCCTTGTGCCGACCTGTAGAACCCTTAGGGGATTTTTGACTGTTTTCCTCACTTATTTTGTTAAAGAATTTGTATCCTCAGTCATGTTTCCAATTGCTTAAGAATGATATGAACCAGATTTTTGAAATGTTAATCATAATTAGAAAGAGATATGAGGGCTGAGATCCCAACCGTACATTATGCCCGAGAGGCTATGATTTTTAAATGACTGAGAGGGGTCGAGGACCCAATAGTGAGGATATTTTATATGATATGGATCGGGCTGCACGCTGCAGCAAATATATATATATATTATACATATTATGGATCGGGCTGCACGCTGAAACAATTACTCATATGGATCAGGCTGCACGCCGCAGCAATTATAAAGCGCTTGGGCTGAAGGAGCCCCTCCGGAGTCTGCACACCCCTAGTGAGCGCAGTCAACTATTATTATTATGGATCGGGCTGTATGCCACAGCGATATACGGATCGGGCTGCACGCCGCAGCGGTATATATATTTATTGATTCGGTTATCGTGAGAAGTATATGAATTGAGAATTGAGGATAAGAACGAATAAATGAACTGAAATGCTTGAGGAGCTGATTTATACTGATTATATCTGTTTTACCTAGTTTAAAGAATTTCACATTTTTTCTTCATTCACTACTGCTTAAATGATTTTACTGCTTTGATATAGAACTGCTTAGTGCCTTTACGTGATTTCATACTGTCAGCCATTATTTATTGCTATTACTCACTGGGTCAGAGTACTCACATTACTCCCTACACCATGTGTGCAGGTACAGGTATTCCTGAGGCATAGAGCGAGCTTTCCTGTCGTTCTGTTTTCATCGGAGTTATCGAGGTAGCTGCATGGCGTTCGCAAACCTGATTTCTCCTTCTATCTCCACTTATTATTTCGCACTTTAGACATATTTTTGTATTAGATTGTTGAAACCTTGTATTAGAGGCTCAGACTTGTGACACCGGATTAGTGGGCTGTTTTACAGAGATTTTTCGTGATTATGGTTTCCGCACATTTCACCTGTTAAAATTCATAGTTCTATTTATATTAAATTGGTATTAAATCCCGAAAATTGGTATTGAATTATAAAGAAAGAGATTGTGAGATGGTAATTGGTCGGGTTTGCCTAGCATTGTGTTGGGCGCCATCACGGCCGGGGTTGGGATCATGACAGTAATTTGCTTCATCACTCTACTTCCACTTGAAGAACCAACATCAGTTCGAGAAATATTAGTAGTAAGGACTGTAGAGGAAATCATAATGGCTTGAGCGGAGCAGAAACAGCAACAGTAAGAATAGGCAAAGGGCATTCCATTGGGACAAATACAGGGATAGAGGCAAAAGGTACTTCCTCAGACACCAAATCAAAGCTTTCATTATCAAACCCATACAAAAAAATTTGTTCATCAGAGTCACGAGTTGCCATGGGAGTCTCTTGTTAGAACTCACCAAAGTGGCTTCAACAGGCTCGGTCATGGGAAGAGAATGAGGAGTAGTAACTTTATCATCCGAAATGATGCGTCTTCTAGCCCGCGGCTTTTTAACAAAAGAACTTCAATCTCGTTCCTCCTCGTCTTCAAAATCTTAGGGTCTGTCAGCTTTCCTTTTCGATTAAGAACTCAAGATTATCTCCTGAGCTCTTGCCAAAAAAAGTCTAGAAGTTGCGATCGACTCAGCACTTACACCATGAATAGGAAACCCTGATAAAATGAAGGGTTAAATACATTCTAAAGAAATAATGAATAAAAATAGAAGGAAAAGAATAAAATTTTACCGTGAGTTTTAACCTTCCAACCAAACATGTTTGAGAGGTACTTCTAAGATCTAACTTCCATTGGAGCAATGGTCAATAATTTCTCTACCCAACCACGGAAAATGGGAATCTCTTCAATAGTTCCCATGGTTGCTGAAAAAAGAAAAGCGAAACAGTCACGAAAAGTACAACCCTATTTAAAAAAGAAAAGAGAAGAGAGAAAGTTGTAAATAAAACTTACGTGCAAAATTTCACTTTTCATAGAATGGCATATTTCTTCACCTACTAACCCTAACGTAGGAGCAGAAATAAATCGGGCGTACCAGCCACGGTCTTTATCGTTCTTAGGGATGACTAATACCCTCTTACTCCTCGCCACCAAAGTAAAAATCCCATGACGGAATAACTTAGGGGAGTAGAGGTGGATTAGATGAAAGAAGGTGAAAGGAAATTGAGCCAAATTAGCCAAATACCTTAAACATGCAACAACCGTCCATACAATAAGACCAATTTGTCCTAAAGACACATTGAAGAAGCGGCAGAATTCAATGATAACTGGATCAATAGGGAGTGTAAAGTCCAATGTAAAAGGGTATGTATACACAAAATAAAAGCCCGCCTTGAAAGAAGCAATCCTTTGATTTGCATTAGGGATCAGAATGGGGAAATCGAACCTCCAATGGCAATCTCTACGAACAACAGAGATCAAACCTTCAGTAATTTGTGAAGGGTAAACATCGGCACGATCATGAGAGGACATAGAGGAAACATGGTTCCTAATCGATTCTCTATCAGTATAAAAAGAAAGTTCAGAAGGGATAATCTCGTCTACTGTAGGTTCACGGATTGGCTCATTAGAATCTCCACTTCTGGCAGAAGACCTGTGTGTTAGAGAATCCCTAGTTCGAGAAGATGAAGGAGGAGTGGAACTAGGTAGAGAAGAAGAAGAACCTCTAATAGAAACCGACCCTAGACTACGTAATCTTCCCCCTCTCCTGCTTCTAGTAGGAGCAAGGGGAAGTTCATCTACGATAAGAACTTTTTGAGGATCAGGGTTCGAAGAAGACACAGCTATACGAGGAAGAAGAGATAATTGAATACTCAAAGATGGAAAACTTTTCTGAGAAAGAAAAGACAAAGGATGTTTTTATACTGAGAAGCAACCGTCAAACAAAAAGGTAATGATGAGAACGTCATAATGAAAATCGTCACTTCGTGATTGATGTAGCCGTAGAAAGCCTTAAAAGGCGTTGAAGGGTTGCAGAACCAATCAAATGTCACCACTTGTCACATGCATTAAATGTAAGTGACATGCAAAGCGTCAGTTCTGGAGAAGGTATAATGATATGTGGAATGGCAGAAAAAATTCCCACTTTAATGAGATCCACTTCCCAAATATTCAATTGCTGAATAAATGGCAAGGGGGGACTATCTGTATTGGGAAAATCAAGTTAACACTTGGAATTAGTTATGTTCTGACATGTCAAGACACGTAGATCAATGAAAGAATGACAGCTAGCAAAGAGTATTCAAAGAGACATGAGCCTTAATAGGGACAGGTAAAGGCTCAAGAAAATAAGAAGGAACGGTTACTCGGATATCTTGGTAATTTGAAGAGGCATCGGTGGAATGAACCTAGATAGCAAAAAGTACAGATATGTATTATCTATAATTAATGAGCATCAATGATGGGAAACGTTATAGAATCTTCACGAAATAGTTATGATTGCTAATTATAACGTTACATTAATGCCATTAATTGCTCATAATGGCTCTATTATGAGAGGGAAGAAACATCGTACTTAGAAATAGCTATAAAAGGGGGAAATAACATTTGTAAAGGGAGACGAATTATTATTGGAATACAATGATTTACTTTGCTTACTCAGCTACTTTTCAGTTACATGTATTAAAATCAAATAATAGGCCAATTATAATAGTTTAAGCGACCGTGCTAGAACCACGGAATCCGGGGTGCCTAACACCTTCCCTCGGGTTAACAGAATTCCTTATTCAGAATTTCTGGTTCACAGACTTCAAAAGGAAAGTCGAAATTTCCTCGATTTGGGATTTTAAAATAAACCGGTGGCTTGGGACACCAGAAAACAAACCATCCCAAGTGGCGACTCTGAATTTAATGAATAAATAATCTCACTTCGAATAATGTCACTTAAATTGGAAAAACTCCCTTGTGCTACCTTCGGGTAGTGTAAAAAGGAGGTTTGACACATTTGAAAACTGTTGAAAGATGTTTTAAACAGTTTTACTGAAATTGGATTTTTAACAAGACAACTTGAATTATATACTGTTTTGGAGACATACTGTACTTAATGTGGTATTATGACGCAGATTATGTGTTTTCTTACTGCTTAGTCTTCATTTACTTTTATTACTTATTGAGTTGACATACTCACATTACTCCCTTCACCTTGTGTGCAGATCCAGGAGTTGCGGATCGTGGTAGTGAGCGCTGATCTTTCATCCAGTGGGTCTTTCGGAGTCGGCAAGGTAGTTGCATGGCGTTCGCAGCCTTGCTCTTCTCCCTCTTATCTTTCTTAGACTGTTTTTAGTATTTTCCAAACTGTGATAGTCTTTGTTGTATTCAGACCTTAGTAGATGCTCGTGACTTGTGACACCCCGATGTCGGGCTTGTGTTTTCTTTCCGCACTTGTTATTTAGACTCATGTTATGGGATTTTTATTTAAATTAATAGCTTAAAATGTCCTTATTTTGAATTATTGGTTTGATTTAGGATTGTGTTAGCTGGCCTAGTTTCATGATAGGCTCCATCACGATCGGATTGGTTTTGGGGTCGTGACAGAAATGATCTAAGATGCTTGGGAAGTCATATTATGGACAACTAGGCTAAAGAGTGGCTTCATCAAAATAAAAGAATAAAGAAGGAAGAAGACCAAACCATATTCTACGCCTAATTTTGAAAATGGTAACTAATTCTTCCTTAACTCTTTTCTATTGATTTTATGAGGAACATGTAACGACTCGACCGGCCATCTTGAGAATTTTTACTTATCTTGATATTTTGGGGGCACAAGTAGCTCCGTATGATGTATTAGGACTTGTGTGCAAAATTTGAGTTCATTCCGAGTTGATTTGATATGTTTCGGCGCGAGTTTTTGGAAGTCGAAAATTTGAAAGTTCATTAAGCTTGATTTGAGGTGTGTTTCGTTGTTTCGATGTTGTTATGCATGATTAAGGCCTCGAGTAGGTCCGTGTTATATTATTAGACTTGTTGGTATTCTCGTACGGGGTCCCGAGGGGCTCCCGTGAGTTTCAAGCTCTCGTTAAGGCTCTCGTTTTTCTTATGTTTCAACATCGTTTCTTCAAGCAATAATGGTACCACATAAAACAAATGAGCTCTAATTTCTGTTTTGATTGACGCATTAGATCCGTATCATAATTAAGAAGACATAGCAAAAAGAATCGTCGAATTTTGACATCGTGTGAGGATTTTATGGTCATTTTACTAAGAATTGGGTTGCCAGACTTTTCTGATTAATTACGAAATTGTCACTGACTTCGTATTTAAAAATCTTCACTATTTTCAAATATTGAAGCTAACATATCTCCTTCATTATAAGGTAAAATGGAGTAATTCAAAAGCCTAACTTGACCGAAATTTCACAAGGAATCCATTGGAGGCATCAAAAGTGAATTTTGGGATCATTTGGCATGCAAAATGAGGCAGAATAGTTGGGCAAATGTTCTTAATATTGAAAGTTTGTTCATTTGTCCATACTTGATCTTGGTTATATTTCATAAATATATCTTTATTTTAGGCATTTGATTGATGATTTCAAAGTGAAACATGGGGGTCTTGTTTAAAATTTCATAAAGTGAATTTATGAGTTTTGAATATCGATCTGGAGTTGGATTTAAGTGAAACTAGTATGGTTGGACTCGTAAGTGAATGGATGTTCGGGTTTTATAAATTTTGTCAGGTTCATAGGTGTCGGCCGTGGAAGTTAACCTTTTTAATTGAAATTATTTTCTCTTGCATTGTTTTATATATTTAAGTCGTCTTTGGCTAGATTGGGCCGAGCAATGGTGAATTGGTAAAGAAAAAGCTAAATTGAGTATTGAGTTGGTCGAATTATAGTAAGTGTCTTTTCTAACTTTGTATGGGGGAAACAATCCCTTAGGAATTTAGTTAATTGTGTTATCTTGTTATGTTAAAGTCGTGTATGCAAGGTGACGAGTGGGTACACAGCTTATATGTGGTATTGACCAGTTTAGATTGTCTAGTCTCTTTCCATGCTTTTGATTAAATTGTTGTAACATGTGGTATCTCATTGTTAGACTACTCTTACATGCTCTATATGATGTTGTTAGCACTTATTTACCCCTTACTCGTTATTTGGCCCTTATATGCCTCAGTTGAAGTCATTGCCTTCCTTATTGTCTTGTTACCTCTTAATTGTTAAGCTCTTCTATGACTATGTGCATATATGCTACATGTCCAAATTGTTGTGACTGCCTGCTTAGTTATCACGTGCCTTACATGTATTATCATTTTGTAAAGGCTGTTGTATTCCTTTGATTTACGTGGTTCCCTTGTTGCAGTGTACTCATACCCTCGATTGTAGAGATTCTGGTAAATTTAGTTATTGAATTTTTATTGTTGATTTATGTTATTGTACGGGGGATCGGGTTGCACACCGCAACAGGTAAAATAAGGGAAGTGGTGGAATAAGAGAGGATATTCATATTGTGATATTATTATTGTACAGTAGGATCGAGTTTCATGCCACAACAGGTGAAATAAGGGTGGATTGTTATGGTGAAACAAGGGTGAGTTATGATATTGATATTATATGGCGGAATCGGGTTACACGCCGCAACATATTACGTTTATTGTTATGATATTGATATTGTATGGTGGGATCGGGTTGCATGCCGCAACATATCTTGTATTTTGGTATCCCCTATTTAACTGTATTGGCTTTAGTTCCTTCATACGAGACTCTGATAATCTGCATTTCTAGTTTTCACTGTATTCTGAGGATCGAGTTATTGTTATTGACTTATTGCCTTGCCGTCATTTCCTAATATTATTATTCTGGTGAATTGGTTTTCAAAGTGAATTTACTACGTTGAGACATTACCTCCTGCCCTGCTGAGTTGGTAGTAATATAGTGATTTAAAATAAAAGAATTAATATCATGCTACCTTGTGTGACTTCTAGGTTAAGACTCGCCGTATATTTCGGTATTTACTATTTCTAATAGTTGTTACATTTTACTTCAATTTATTCTCAACTTAATATCCTTAACTTGTTTGAGGTTTTTATTTCACTTAAAAAGGAATCTTTGTTGTGTCTTAATTTAATAAACCGTATGTTAAATTTAATAGCTTATTCGATGTTTTATTTTATTTGAAAATGTTATTCTTCTTCACTCAAATGATTTCTAAAATAAACCCATCTTTCTAACTGATTTCCTACTTGGACTAGAAACTGTACTATTACTTTATGATATATAAGTAAAAATCTCTTGGACACCTTAATTAGCATGTGACATGGGTATTATGTACTGAGTAGCACATGGATTTTGCCGTGCAAAGTGAGATGGAGATATATGGGCACAAGTTGCCATGTGTGTTAAAGGTTTGGAATTTGTGATTAGGATATGAGATTACGAGGATTGGGATTGTTGGAATTGTGTATTATAAACGATTCAATTGGTTGAGTTAACATAGTTTTCCCTACTTGAACTCATTTATGCTTCATCCTGACCCCAGCTATGTTGTTATTTAATTACTTGGTTAATTGTCGTTATTATTCGTGTTTTTCTCTTATCGTTACTACTGTTTGCAATTTGATATCCTTCTGCTATTGGTATTACTCTGATAGTCCTTTCTCGTTAGATTTAAGTCATATCCTGCAGGTTATATATTCGGTAGTGTCTTGGCCTGGCCTCGTCACTATTCTACCGAGGTTAGGCTTGATACTTACTGGGTACCACCGTGGTGTACTATGCTATGCTTCTGCACATTTCTTTTGTGGAGAACCAATACTTCGGATTGAGTTGGTTTTGAAACTTATGCTTGGTGAGGCTGGAGACTTCAAGGTACACCTTCTGGGTGTTCGTAAGCTCCGAAGTCACCATCTATTGTATCTATTTCCATTGTTTCCTTTTATTCTGGAACAGTGATATATTCATTATGTATAATTACTCATAAAAAGGCTTATGACTTGTACTATCGATTTTGGAATTTTAACTTTGTATAAAGATTTCCATTTCAAAATTGTTCGATGTTAGCTAAATATTGTTGTTATTTTCAGTTAACGTTAGGCTTACCTAGTTTAAGAGACTAAGTGTCATCACGACTCCTTCGGAGGGATTTTAGATTGTGGCAAGTTGTTATCAGAGCTCTAGGTTCATAGGTTCTAAGAGTCATAAGCAGGTTTAGTAGAGTATTTCAGATCGGTACGGAGACGTCTATTCTTATCTTTGAGAGGCTAAGGAAACTATTAGGAAGTTACACCTCTTTCATTCCTCATCGTGCGACATTGATTCAGCTCGAAGCATATATATTATGTTCCTCTACTTCCACTCGTGCCTCATATTGCGCCCTCGATATTTGCTCTGCACTGACTATTCGTGATGCTGTAGATAGGCTATGAGGGAGCCAGGGATGCTCAAATATTGTCTCAGCGTGTCGTTCAGACTGAAGATACAGAGGTATTAAGAGACTATTCAGTTGTTCACATAGGGGTGCAATGTTCTGGCATCTAGGTGATAAGTACGAGCTTGGGAAAGTTTAACTAGTTGAACAATGGTCGCGATCGTAGTAGTGTCATGATGTGGATGTTGATTTGAGAATAGTTGGTGCTATTGGAGTCTATGTGGTTCGTATGAGATTTCTACTCAGTGAAAGGTGCATATTGTAATTCAAGGCACTAAAGGAAGCGAGTTTGATAGTCACGAGAATGGACATGCGTTTAGTAGATGAACTGGAGTACCTTGTGATTGGTGTTGTACGAGCTATGAGGTTAGTTTTGCGGAACATAATATTGTTTTCTATGGCTTCACGCCAAGTGGGGGAGTCCACTAGCGGCACTCAGATTACAGAGTCAGGTGTTACCTCAATTTTTGCCTAAGAAGTGTATATAGATGGTATTGGAAGGCTCTCGAAATTTGTATATGACTAAGATCTGAGATCTTACATGGGATGATGTTGGGGCTTACCGCGTTTCTACGTCATTAATGTATTTACATTTCAATATCAAAAGGGGGTCAGATAAACAACTTCAGATTCACATAAGGTCTATTTAGCGTGGACATCTCGATCGTGGAATTATGGGGTGCTTAAGAGGAAATACGGTAGTTTGCGAGTTGTTGGGCAGCGTGGATTGTGCTAGGATTTTGTGCATTGAGGTTTGGTTGGGGTAGTTATGTATCGATAGGGAGAAGTGTTACCTCATAGGAAAGACTAGAAGTAACCGAAGAAATGGGTCAGCTTTGTAGTGTTGGGTCATCATAGCAATGGAAGTAATTAGTCCTTTTGAATAGGAATTCCCTACCGTCATTTATGGTAGTACTCTTGGGTTTGGAGACCTACGTGGCACGGTTGAGTTAGGAAGATTCAATTCTGATGGCTTCGTTATATGCAAAGGGGTTTCAAGGTGTTATCAATGGTTTCTACCATGGTTCGAGGTGTATATTTCCTACCGGTGTCTGGAACATGTTATTAATTGTGATTTTCTCCTGGATGAGCTCAAATGGAAGGTTTCTGGCTAATCGGGTATGTATTCTACTTGTGACTCAGATCCAATCTACACAAAGCCTTAGAAGACATAGCCGATCTATCACCAGTCTGTGTTGCAACACCCGACTGAACTACCCCAATGGGCTGAGCTGCTGGAGTTTGAAACTGAGGAGCCATATGCTCCGGAGTATGGGTAGCGGGAGTCTGTGCTCCTCCCCTAGCCCGAGATATGGCTGGTTCTACAGGAAATGCGCTGACTGTGCCACACTCTCCATGAGGCCCACTGGACAGACCAAAGCATCTTGAAGTACCGGGATGACGATGAACCCCTCCAGGACCTGAGCTAGTCCTGCTGGAATGGTCTGGGCTGGAGCCTCCTCATCAAGCTCCACCTGAGGCTCCGCCACTGGTGCTGCTGCTCGAGCTGTGGGCTAAGCCCTGCCCATACCTCGGCCTCTAGCACGGTCTTGGCCTCGACCTCAGCCCCTCGTAAGAGCTGCCACTAGGGGCTCTGGCTACTGCTTAGCTAAAGATGCAGTATGTGTCCTCGCCATCTACGAAGAAACAAGAGTATAAGAGTTCGATTAGCAATGAGAGAACAAAATCTCACAATAGAAGAATAAAAGTGAAATTATTCCTAAACTCTATAGCCTCTGGAAGATAAATATAGACATCTCCGTACCGATCCTCCAGACTCTACTAAGCCTGTTCGTGAATCGTGAGACCTAGGTAACCTAGTGCTCTGATGCCAACTTCTCACGACCCAAATTCCCACCATCGGGACCGTGATGACGTCTAATATCAAGGCAAGCCAACATTAGAGTTTTATTAGCCAATTCCTTTATGTTTTAGTGATTTACAATAAAAAAGCTAAAACAAGTTGAGATGAATGCGGAAGTATATAAATAGCCACTTTGATTATATACTATTATTACCCAGAATCCGGAGTCACAATCCACGAATATTCTAAAATTTTAGTACATGTATTTGTCCGAAAGAAAATACAATTGTTTACGAAATAAGGAAAACAGTAAAGTATGGAGCATAGAAGGGGACGCCATGGCCTACGGATGCCAACAAGACTACTTTGGGTCTCCAAGCAAGTGAATCCTACAGCCAACCTCTCGATCAGCACGACCTACTCCAAAATCTGCACAGGAAGTGCAGAGTGCAGTATCAGTACAATCGACCCCATGTATTGGTAAGTGCCGAGCCTAAACTCGAAAAAGGAGTGACGAGGCTACGGTGGGGCAATCAAAATATAACCTGCATATAGTGTATAATAAAAGAAGAAAGAATACATGATAAAATAGACTAGTAACTTGCAAGAAGTTAATACAGTTGTCGAAGCATATCATCGGTGTTCAACTATTACCAATCCTTAAGTTCAATTTAAGACTACCGTTCAGCTAACACAGTCAAGGAAAAATATAAGCATAAAGGTTGTTGCAGTGTGCAACCTGATCCCACCATATCATAATAATCACAATCACAGTTCACCCTTATTTCACCACAATCCACCCTTATTACACCTGTTGCAGCGTGCAATCCGATCCCGCCTTATATATCATTTCAACCTTATTCCTCCTCAATATATCACCTTTATTCTACCTTTTGTGGCGCGTAACCCGATCCCACCATATTAATATCAGTTACTCAACAAGTACAGAAACTACACAATTCAAATCACATAACTCTTCACAAGGCTCAACTTCAAACCAAAACATTTAAGGAGCTTATGCACTATGAGACGTTACACAAGTAATACTACTCAGTGAGATCAATCCAGAATATGCCTTGAAAGTAGTGATAACCAATTTAAGCAAATAATAGGAGGCAACGAAACTACGAAATAACTAATACTCTAAGCAAAGAGAAACAATGCCTAACAAGCAGCAATTATGCATGGAAATACAAGTAAAACATGTAGCAATTATGACAGGAAATGAGACAATATGAGAGGAATGGAAAAGAAACAGATAGAACAGGTAAACTGGCAGCGCATAGGTACTTGTCACCTCACCAATACACCGCTCACATGGATTTCATATAGCAAATAAGCCAAGGGTTCCTAATCCCTCGAGTCAAAGTTAGACATGACACTTACCTCGCTCTGCGGGCCACTCAATGCTCAATTACCGCTTTTCCTCTGGAATTCACCTTCAAACCACTCGTATCTAGCCACAATTAACTCAATAATATCAAATATTGCTAAAGGAACCAACTACAATGCATAAATTTAGATTTTATCAAACTTTCCCCCAAAAGTCAAAAATCAACATCGTGCCTGGTTGGACAAAACCTGAGGTTCGGACCAAAATTCATTTGCCCATTCACCCCCAGCTCGGATATACAATTGGTTTTGGAATACGACCTCAAATTGAGGTCTAAATCCCCAATTCTTCCTAAATACCTAGTTTTCTACCATGAAAGAACAAAGATTAGGGCTAGGAATTCAATGGGTGAGGTTAGAAATGGAAGAAAATACGTTAAAGAGTACAAACCTATGATTTGGTGTTGCATTTTCCCTTCAAAATAGCTCCTAGGCTGAGTTCTAATGAAAGAGTTATGAAATCTTGGGGAAAATCCTATCACTATTCTATTTTAAGTCACAGGCGTCAGGCCTTCTTCGCGTTCGCAAAGGGCTTGCCAAGATCGCGAAGCAGCGACTTAATTAGCCTACGTGTTCGCGAGATACTCTTCGCATTCGCGAAAGATTATTCCCACTAGCCTACACGTTCGCAAGCCATGTGCCGCATTCGCAAAGAGTATAGGTCACTTCCCCTCCCCCAGTCCCCAGGCCTTTGCGTTCGCGATAGGCTGGTTGCGTCCGCAAAAGGTAATTCCCGTTGCTCCGCGTTCGCGACCTAGCCTTCACGTTTTGGAAGAATATTTTTCCACACAACTCTAGTTCACTCTTCGCGTTCACGAGAGTTCCTTCGCGAACACGAAGAACAAGACACCAGATGATGAATTACGACCTGAAAGATACGTGGAAAGAACATAATTCCCGGTCTAGGGTTACAACTATTCTGATGGAAATATAATGGTTTAAGCAGTCTTCATCTAAAATTGTATCTCCGAGTCCCGTATGTTTTTCCTTTTCAAGAAAAGGACCGAATGGAAGGAATAATCAAGTACTCGAAATTTCATACTTCAAATCTCAAACACTTGGGGGACTATATAATATACATAATGATATATGTATAAGGAAGGCAAAGAAGACAGAAACAATTAAATTTCAAGTCAAGCCTAAAGTCTACTCAACAAATATCAAGTTTAGAGAAAAGTCACGAGCCAAAAAAATGCAAGCATGTTCCCAAATCCTATGATGAATACACTCGTGGATACAAATTTCAAACTCCTACGAATGTTTAGGTTAAAGGCAGTATTTAGCTATGGGTCATAAAGAAACTGTGACGACCCGACCCGTCGTCTTATGAGTTACTACCCCGTTCTTCCCATTTTCTGCTTCCTTATGTTTCATTATCGGTATTGGGTGCATTAGAATTTATTTGGAGTAATTTTGATAAGACACGAGACACTTAGTCTCTTTCATGAAGGCTTAAGTTGGAAAAGTCAACAGAATGTTGACTTATGAGTTAGCGGGCTCGAAATTGAATTCCGATGATTCAATTAGCTCTGGGTGATGATTTAAGGCTTAAGAGCGCAATCGGAAGTAAATTTGGAGGTCCGGTGAAGAAGTTAGCCAATTTTGGCGAAGTTAGAATTTCGGCGATTTCCGGTTGATAGGTGAAATTTTGATCCGGGAGTCGGAATGGAGTTCGGAGAATTTATTTAGCTTCATTATGTCATTTTGGACTTGTGTGCAAATTTTGAAGTCAATCGGACGTGATTTGATAGGTTTCGGCATCGAAAATAGAAGTTGGAAATTCTAAAGTTCAAAAAACTTGGATTTGAGGTTGATTCATGATTTTAGCGTTGTTTGATGTGATTTGAGGCCTCGAACAAGTCTGTAATGTATTTTGGTACTTGTTGGTATTATAGGTCGGGGTCCCGGGGGCCTCGGGTGTGTTTCGGATGCCCAACGGGTCATTTTTGGAAGATTTTTGCCGTTTTGAGCATAAATGTAATTATCTAAAGGTTCATTTTTAGTTATAGAGATCCAAATTTGATTTCGAGACTTTCAGAATTTAAATCAAGAATTATAGGACTGATCTGAAAATTTTGGTTTAATTTCACCAAGTCGTGATTGGGTTTTTGACGTGAAATGTGAGTTAATCGTTTAACGAGCGAAATGGGTATTGAACTGGGCAAACGAGCTCTGAATTGAGTTTTGATTGAAGGGTTGTGTTCGTATTATTATTTGTGACTCATAAGAACAAGAATCGTCTAATTCCGAGTTCTTATGATGGAGTTAGAGCCATTTTAGTGAAACATGGTTGTGCTGCAAATTTCTTAAAAGCTGCTGTATTTTCTGCATCAGTGAACAGTACCCGCGCGTGAACAGTTCCGGACAGAATGTTAAGTTCGGGAGATTTTTCCATTTTTGACGATTTGGAGCTCGGATTTTGGGCAATTTTGAGCAAAAATTCACGGGAAATCTTGAGGTAAGTCACTTGTGATCATTTTTACTCCATAATATTGAATTATCATCGAATAATCCGACTAGATTACATGTTTTTGAGGAGTAAATTGAGGATTTAGGCCTAGAGATTTGAAAATAAGATTTGAATATTTGAGGGGTCACTTAAACTACGATTTTGGTAAATTTTATATGTACGGACTTGTGGCAAGACAAGGAATCCGGTGATATGACTTTCGTAATTTTTCGAGAAGTGGGCTCGAGGCTCGGGTTTTGCCAACTTCGTGATGTTTAGTGTTTTTCGAGTATTTTCGATTGGGTATTGTTCCCTTAGCATATTGTGATGTATTCGCTCTGATTTTGGTTAGATTCGACGCGTGTGGAGGCCGATTTCAGGGGCAAAGGCATCGCAAGCTATAGATTTCACCGGTTCGAGGTGAGTAATGATTTTAAATGATGCACTAAGGGTTTGAAACCTCGGATTACACAACATACTGCTATGTTGAGATGAGACACGCATTGTATGACGAGCGCGGGGTCATTTACTATTGGGGATTGTGACTTGGTCCATCCCAGTTGATATTTTTACCGCGTAATTGATAAAGATTTATTGTTTTTCACTATGATTGGGGCTTATTGCCATATTTGGGCTTCGTGCCAATTATCTGAAATCTTTTGTGAATTTACATCACTATTTTCCTCACGAATTGAAATATTATTTGAACTCAGTCCAATTGAATTATATTATTTTGTGAACTCAGCTACATTTATACTCAACTCGAGATTTAATGATATTTATAATGCTGTTGAGCTGAGCACTATTGTTTTACTGATGCCCAAGAGGCTTATGATTATTTTCTGGACTGATTGAGGCCGAGGGCCATACGTGAGGATATGTTGAGTGATGTGAGGAGGCTTTCAGGCCTCGAGTGTTATATGAGGAGGCTTTCAGGCCTCGTGTGTGATGTGTGAAGGCTTTCAGGCCTATTGATATTGCGCTTGGGCTGTAGGAGCCCCTCCGGAGTCTGTACACACCCCCAGTGAGCGCAGGGTACCCAGGTGAGTTGGGAGTGGGCCCGAGAGGCCGTTGCTTGTGTGTGGTGAGTTGGGAGTGAGCCCGAGGGGCTGATGTTGTGTGCTGGTGAGTTGGGAGTGAGCCCGAGGGGCTGATACTATACTGAGATTTACATATTGAGCCCGAGGGGCAAGCTTTTGATTTATCCTTACTGTGGAAATTATTTGTCTTTACTGTTTTAAAAGAAGAATTATCTGATACTCACTATTTTACTGTATAACTGATTTTACTGCTTGGGATAGCGCTATATTGTGCCGTTATGAGATTTCATGTTTTCAGTCGTTATTTATTTTTATTACTCACTGGGTCGGAGTACTCACATTACTCCCTGCACCATGTGTGCAGATACAGGCAGAGCTGAGTTCGCTCCTGAGCGCTGATTCTTTCCAGACCAGGCGGTGACTAGGAGTAACGAGGTAGCTGTTGACGTCCGCAGCCCCGTTTTCTCCCTTATCTTTGTTATTTATGATAATTCCAGACTTTGTAAAATATTAGTAAACTCTGTAGTAGCTCATGACTTGTGACACCCCGATTTCGGGCTGAGTTGGGATGGTTTTCCTTGTTCTATCACGTTTATTTCGCATTTAAGATTATATTGCCCATGATTTAGACTTATTCCTGCTAAGTAATTATAAAGAGATGTACTGTTTTGTTGATTGGCTGGCCTTGTCCTCACGAGAGGCGCCGTCACGATCGGGTTGGGATTTTGGGTCGTGATAGAAACCCTTGGATTTTTTTTACAAATCTATTCTAAATAAAACAGTTACGGAAGAGTTATAGAAGATATTTAAATACATGTAAGATGTTATTTAAGCTTGAAAAAGTTCGAATGAAAACTTTATCAAAGTTATTCCAAGAAACATGTGTGTTCCTATTTCTCCTTTCATAGGTTTACACCATTATGAAGTTGATATATCTTCTTCAATAAGTGTCGTATATACAAGGGCCCTCTTTTATAATTCATGTATGATTCAAAAATCCATGAAATTAATTAAGCATTTCTAAAATGCAAAAAGTTAAAAGGGTAAAACGAAAACCCGCATATTAAAATTAAATAGAAGCAAGACCCTGAACTTATAAACAAGATAAGGGCAAAAAGTATAACAGAGACTCAAAGTCAAAAGCATTAAGTTGAAGCAAAAACTTTATAATATTAAGTTGAAACTAAGTATGAACTTAGTTTTAAACTAATTGTCATTATAAATACCCGAAAAGACCTAGGGATATGTTGTTACCAAAACCATTACCCCTAAATGGGACCAGAGGTAAAACTACCAAACATTCCACCAACAAAACAAAAAAAGAGAAAGTCAAATTTCACAAATAAACTTTTACTATGGAGCATGTTCTGAAGAAGAATTCAAGACGGCATCATCAGCAACAGAAGGCTCGATTTGGTCAGAACGAGCCGGTACATCCACCGCACCAGGATTAGCTTCAACATTCACGGGAGTATAAGCCATGGGTGAAGAGAAACTTTGGATGGTCTCTTTAATCTTTGCTAACTCAGCATCCAAGTTAAACCTTCTTGGCTAACCTCCATAAGGGTATCATGGCGCGTGTTCAAAATGGCCCAACTTAATTCAACATCAGCCTTGTCCTCAAGAGCCTCGTAGTCTCTTTCCCAATGATCAATTTCACTTTTGAGTTCCTCCCTCTCAGCTAAAACAACATCATAAGAAGACTGTAAGGGGGGAAAGTGAACTCTCCAAGAACTTGACCTTATCAGAAGACACTCGGAGATCTTTTTGGGTCTGGGTGAGTGTTTGAACAAGCTCACCAACATAAACTTCTTTCTCATTCAACAAGGCCTTCAGACCTCTAATCTCTTGAGTATCTTTGGAGAGTTGTTCAGCAAAGATGAGTCGAGGAGGTTTTTATCCTTGCCTGCCTGGTTGTAAGAAGCTTTCTCAACTGCTAGCTCTGATGCCATGACTCTTAGCTGCTGCTCTAAGGTACATTTGTTTTATTCTAAAACTTTCTTCTCAAGCTGAAGACTTTCATATTGCCCTTTTCAATTATTTGCCTCAATCTAGTAATCATACATCAATTTCTCTGTATGGGAAACCCTATTCATCACCTCCGTACTGATGAGATTGATCTACATAAAAAAGGGATAAGAATCTTAGCAAAAGGAAAATAGAGTAGAACATGAAAAGAAGTCAATACCTTCAATGATGATTGCAGGATGCCATTCATCCAAGTCAAAGAACTATGACTTTCTAGCTTGAACTTTTCGACCAGACCAATCAAAGGTTTCAACCATACGTCAGCTTGTCCTGACTTCTTCAGAAGATTACCATTGGCAGGAACCTTAATGGTAATTGTCACGACCAAATTCCCAAACCCGGTCGTGATGGCGCCTCTCGTGAAGACAAGGCCAGGTAGACCAAAATGGAACATTTCTTTTAAACAGTTAAATATCATAAACAGTTCTAAACATGATATAATAGCCATAATTTGCTGAAAATAATGATGACAATAGAAGAAACAATCCCGACACAGCCCAAACCGGGGTGTCACAAGTCATGAGCATCTATTGGAGTATAAATACAACTACACTGTCTGAATTATACAAAATAGGACTGATAAACAAAAGGAAGAAATGTGGTGCCGCGAACGCTGGCGGTCACCTTGCTAAACTCCAATAACTTAACCTCTGATCGGCTCAAAACTCGCTACCGGGTGTATAAATACCTTCATCTGCACACAAGGTGTAGGGAGTAAAATGAGTACTCTAACTCAGTGAGTAATGATTGTAAATGATATCTTGAGGGTTTGAAACCCCAGATTTGCACATCTTAGTGCAGACCTATCGGGCATGCCACCGGACAGGGATATTGATTTTGGTATTAACCTGGTTCCGGGCACTCAGCCCATTTCTATTCCGTCGTATTGTATGGTACCAGCAGAATTGAAGGAATTGAAAGAACAGCTTCAAGAACTCCTAGATAAGGGGTTCATTTGGCCTAGTGTGTCACCTTGGGGTGCGCCCGTTCTGTTTGTGAAGAAGAAGGATGGCACAATGAGAATGTGCATCGATTATAGGCAATTGAACAAAGTAACAATTAAGAACAAGTATCCTTTTCCTCGCATTGATGATTCATTTGATCAGCTTCAGGGAGCGAGAGTGTTCTCCAAGATTGATCTCCGTTCGGGCTATCACCAATTGAAGATCAGGGATTCAGATATTCTTAAGACTGCTTTCAGGACCATATATGGTCATTATGAGTTTCTTCTTATGTCTTTCGGGCTAACCAATGCCCCAGCAGCATTCATGCATTTGATGAACAGCGTGTTCCGGCGTTATCTTGATTCGTCCGTTATAGTATTCATTGATGATATCCTGGTGTACTCGCATAGTCAGGAGGAGCACGTGGAGCATTTGAGAGTTGTGTTGCAGAGACTGAGAGAGGAGAAGCTTTATGCAAAGTTCTTCAAGTGTGAGTTTTGGCTCAGTAAAGTAGCTTTCTTAGGACACGTGGTGTCCAGCGAGGGTATTTAGGTTGACCCAAAGAAGATAGAGGCGGTTCAGAGTTGGCCTAGACCGTCCTCAGCCATAGAGATTCATAGCTTTCTTGGGTTAGCAGGTTATTATCACTGGTTTGTTCATGGATTTTCATCCATTGCATCGCCCTTGACCAAGTTGACTTAGAAGGGTGCTCCATTTGTATGGTCGGACGAGTGTGAGGAGAGCTTTCAGAAGCTTAAGACAGCCTTGACCACAGCTCTAGTGTTGGTTTTGCCATCAGCTTCAAGTTTATATACTGTGTATTGTGATGCTTCGAGAGTTGGGATTGGTTGTGTGTTGATACACGAGGGTAGAGTTATTGCTTATGCTTCTCGTCAGTTGAAGCCCCATGAGAAGAACTACCCCGTTCATGATTTGGAGTTGGCTACCATAGTTCATGCATTGAAGATTTGGAGGTATTTCTTGTATGGCGTATCTTGTGAGGTGTTCACTGATCATCGTAGTCTTCAGCATTTGTTCAAGCAAAAAGATCTTAATTTGAGGTAGCGGAGATGGTTGGAGTTGCTTAACGATTATGATATCACTATTTTGTATCATCCGGAAAAGGCCAATTTAGTGGTCGATGCTTTGAGCCGAAAGGCAGTGAGTATGGGGAGTTTGGCATATATTCCAGTTGGGGAGAGACCCCTTGCAGTTGATGTTCAAGCCTTGGCCAATCAGTTTGTGAGACTAGATATTTCGGAGCCTAGTCGGGTGTTGGCTTGTGTGGTTTCTCGGTCTTCCTTATATGATCGCATCAGAGAGCGCCAGTATGATGATCCTCATTTGTATGTCCTTAAGGACAGTTTCAGCATGATGATGCCAGAGATGTGACTATCGGTGATGATGGTATTTTGAGGATGCAGGGCCGGATTTGTGTGCCCAATGTGGATGGGCTTAGAGAGTTGATTCTAGAGGAGGCCCATAGCTCGCAGTATTCCATTCATCCGGGTGCCGCGAAGATGTATCAGGATTTGAGGCAGCACTATTGGTGGAAAAGAATGAAGAAAGATATTGTGGGATTTGTAGCTCGGTGTCTTAATTGTCAGCAGGTGAAATATGAGCATCAGAGACCGGGTGGCTTGCTTTAATAAATGGTTATTCCCAAGTGGAAGTGGGAAAGGATCACTATGGACTTTGTGGTTGGACTTCCTCGTACTTTGAAGAAGTTTGATGCTATTTGGGTGATTGTGGATCGGCTGACCAAGTCTGCGTGCTTCATTCCTGTGTGTACTACCTATTCTTCAGAGCGGTTGGCAGGGATTTATATCCAAGATATTGTTCGGTTGCATGGTGTTCCGGTTTCCATCATCTCAGATAGAGGTACTCAGTTTACTTTGCAGTTTTGGAGAGCCGTGCAGAGAGAGTTGGGTACTCAGGTAGAGTTGAACACAACGTTTCATCCTCAGACGGATGGACAATCTGAGCGCATTATTCAGATACTGGAAGACATATTGCGCGCCTGTGTTATTGATTTCGGAGGTTCTTGGGATGAGTTTCTGCCGCTTGCAGAGTTTGCCTATAACAACAGCTATCAGTCCAGCATTCAGATGGCATCATATGAGGCCTTGTAAGGGAGACAGTGTAGATCTCCAGTTGGTTTGTTCGAGCCTGGTGAGGCTAGTATGTTGGGAACAGACTTGGTTCAGGATGCCTTAGAGAAAGTGAAGGTGATTCAGGAAAGACTTCGTACAGCTCAGTCACGTCAAAAGAGTATGTGGACCGGAAGGTTCGAGATGTGTCCTATATGGTTGGTGAGAAGATTTTGCTGAAGGTTTCACCCATGAAGGGTGTTATGAGGTTTGGGAAGAAAGGCAAGTTGAGTCCGCGGTTCATTAGGCCTTTTGAGGTGCTTCAGAGGATTGGGGAGGTGGCTTATGAGCTTGCTTTGCCACCCAACCTGTCGAGTGTGCATCCGGTATTTCATGTTTCTATGCTCCGGAAGTATATTGGGGATCCGTCTCATGTTTTGGACTTTAGCGCGGTTTAGTTGGATGATGGTTTGACCTTTGATGTGGATCCAGTAGCTATTTTGGGTCGCCAGGTTCGGAAGTTGAGGTCAAAGGACATAACTTTAGTGAAAGTGCAGTGGAGAGGTCGGCCCGTGGAGGAGGCTACTTGGGAGACTGAGCGGGAGATACAGAGTAGATATCCTCATTTGTTTGAGGCTTCAGGTATGTTTCTTGACTCATTCGAGGACGAACATTTGTTTAAGTTAAGGAGGATGTGACGACCCAGCCAGTCGTCATATGAGTACCGCTCCGTTTCCCCCATTTCAGCTTCTTTACGCTTCGTTATCCGTGTTTTATATAACCGGGTTGATTAGTTCGAGTTCGGAGAGGATTTGGTAAGAAATGAGACACTTAGTCTCTTTTAAAAAGACTTAAGTTGGAAAAGTCAACTGGATATTCACTTATGTGTTAGAAGGCTCGGAAGTGAGTTTCGATGGTTCGGTTAGCTTCGGGAGGTGATTTGTGACTTAGGAGCACGATCGGAATGGGTTTTGGAGTTGTAGAGAAGATTTAGGCTTGACTTGGCGAAATTGATATTTTGGCAAATTCCGGTTGATAGGCGAGATTTTGATATAGGGGTCGGAATGGAATTCTTAGAGTTGCAGCAGCTTCGTTGTGTCATTTGGGATGTGTGTGCAAAATTTCAGGTCATTCAGACAAGATTTGATAGACCTTTTGATCGAAAGCATAATTTAAGAGTTCTTGGAGTTCTTAGGCTTGAATCCTATGTTAAATTGGTGATTTGATGTTGTTGGAAGCGTTCCGAAATGTTGAACGATGTCATGGGATGTGTTGGTACAATTAGTTTGAAGTTTCGGGGGTCCCAGGTAGGTTCCGGGATGTTTTAGGCCGAAAATCATAGTTGCAGCAGGTCCAGAAGGGTTGCAGGCCCCAGAACTCACTCACACGGTCCGCACAAAAATGAGGGCGCCCGCAGTGAGTGCTGTGCGGACCACACAAAAGCGGGCGCGGCCATGGTAGGCGTCGCACGGACCGCACAAAAGTGGGCGCGACCGCAGTGAAGAACCTTCCCGCTAGTCCAACTTCGGAAGCTCATATCTTTTTATCGACAAAGAATATTGAGGTGATTAAAAAACGAAAGTTGTAGCCCTTCGTGTCTAGTTTCCAAAAAGGTAAAGATATCGTAATTTGGACATTTCTAGGAAACGTTATAGCCAAAATACTAAAGCCTATCACTGCAGAGGAAGGCCTGTGCGGCCACGGTTGTGTTTGCGCAGACCGCACTGGCTTGCGCGGACCTTGGTCATTTTGGTGCGGCCCGCGGTAGCTGAAATCTGAGGGGGTATCTATAAATACGAGGTTTTGGGTTTTATTTAATATTTTGACCAGGACAGCTCGGATTTTGGCGATTTTTCGAAGGTTTTTCAAGAAATTCATCGGGGTAAGTGATTTTAACTCAGATTTGGCTAGAATACATGAATCTATCACTCAATTCATCATTTAAATCGTGATTTGGGATGGAATTTGGGAGAAAATTGTGAAACCTTTCAAATATGTAAAATGATGATTTGAAGGACAAATGGTATCGGAATTGGATAATTTTGGTATGGTTAGACTCGTGAGGGTATGAGGATTCTGAAAATGTAAATTTTACCCAATTCCGAGACGTGGGCCCGGGGCTCGGGTTTTGCTAATTTCGGGATTTTTGATATTTTTCGAATGTTTTCGCTTGGGCTTTGTTCCCTTAGCATATTGTGACGTATTCGTTCTGATTTTGGATAGATTCGACGCGCGTGGAGGCCAATTTGAGAGGCAAAGGCATAGAGAGCTAGAGTTTTGGCCAGTTTGAGGTGAGTCATGATTTTAAATGATGTCCTGAGGGTTTGAAACCCTGAATTTGCACAACGTAGTGCTATACTAAGTTGAGATACACGCTGTGTTACGAGCGTGAGGTTCAATGACTTGGTCCATCCCGAACGATATTTTACTACTTTTTTTATTGAAACATATATACGTTATTGTTGTGAATTGGGCTAGTTGCCATGCTTGGGGCCTTGTGCCGACCTGTAGAACCCTTAGGGGATTTTTGACTGGTTTTTCTCACTTATTTTGTTAAAGAATTTGTATCCTCAGTCATGTTTCCAATTACTTAAGAATGATATGAACCAGATTTTTGAAATGTTAATCATAATTAGAAAGATATATGAGGGTTGAGATCCCAACCGTACATTATGCCCGAGAGGCTGTGATTTTTAAATGAATTAGAGGGGTCGAGGACCCAATAGTAAGGATATTTTATATGATATGGATCGGGTTGCATGCTGCAGCAGATATATATATTATACATATTATGGATCGGGCTGTACGCAGAAGCAATTACTTATATGGATCGGGCTGCACGCCGCAACAATTATAAAGCGCTTGGGCTGAAGGAGCCCCTCCGGAGTCTGCACACCCCCAGTGAGCGCAGTCGACTATTATTATTATGGATCGAGCTGTATGCCACAGCGATATACGGATCGGGCTGCACGCCGCAGCGGTATATATATTTATTGATTCGGTTATCGTGAGAAGTATATGAATTGAGAACTGAGGATAAGAACGAATAAATGAACTGAAATGCTTGAGGAGTTGATTTATACTGATTATATATGTTTTACCTGGTTTAAAGAATTTCACAAGTTTTCTTTATTCACTGCTGCTTAAATGATTTTACTGCTTTGATATAGAACTGCTTAGTGCCTTTACGTGATTTCATACTGTCAGCCATTATTTATTGCTATTACTCACTGGGTCAGAGTGCTCACATTACTCCTGCACAATGTGTGCAGGTACAGGTATTCCTGAGGCATAGAGCGAGCTTTCATGTCGTTCTGTTTTCATCGGAGTTATTGAGGTAGCTGCATGACATTCGCAGACCTGATTTCTCCTTCTATCTCCACTTATTATTTCGCTCTTTAGACATATTTCTGTATTAGATTGTTGAAACCTTGTATTAGAGTCTCAGACTTGTGACACCGGATCAGTTGGCTGTTTTACATAGATTTTTCGTGATTATGGTTTCCGCACATTTCACCTGTTAAAATTCATACTTATATTTATATTAAATTGGTATTAAATCCCAAAAATTGGTATTGAATTATAAAGAAAGAGATTGTGAGATGTTAATTAGTCGGGCTTGCCTAGCATTGTGTACGGCGCCATCACGGCCGGGGTTGGGATCGTGACAGTAATTTGCTTCATCACTCTACTTCCAATTGAAGAACCAACATCAGTTCGAGAAATATTAGTAGTAAGGACTGTAGAGGAAATCATAATGGCTTGAGCGGAGCAGAAATAGCAGCAGTAAGAACAGGCAAAGTGCGTTCTATTGGGATAAATACAGGGATAGAGGCAAAAGGTACTTCCTCAGACACCAAATCAAAGCCTTCATTATCAAACCCATACAAAAAAACTTGTTCATAAGAGTCACGGGCTGCCATGGGAGTCTCTTGTTAGAACTCACCAAAGTGGCTTCAACAGGCTCGGTCATGGGAACAAAATGAGGAGTAGTAACTTCATCATCCGAAATGATGCGTCTTCTAGCCCGCGGCTTTTTAACCAAAGAACTTCCATCTCGTTCCTCCTCGTCTTCAAAATCCTAGGGTATGTCAGCTTTCTTTTTCGATGAAGAACTCAAGATTATCTCCTGAGCTCTTGCCAAAAAAAATCTAGAAGCTGCGATCGACTCAGCACTTACACCACGAATAGGAAACCCTGATAAAAAGAAGGGTTAAATACATTCTAAAGAAATAATGAATAAAAATAAAAGGAAAAGAATAAAAATTTACCGTGAGTTTTAACCTTCCAACCAAACATGTTTAAGAGGTACTTCTAAGATCTAACTTCCATTGGAGCAATGATCAATAATTTCTCTACCCAACCACGGAAATTGGGAATCTCTTCAATAGTTCCCATGGTTGCTGAAAAAAGAAAAATGAAACAGTCACAAAAAGTACAACCCTTTTTAAAAAAGAAAAGAAAAGAGAGAAAGTTGTAAAGAAAGCTTACGTGCAAAATTTTACTTTTCATAGAATGGCATATTTTCTTCACCTACTAACCCTAACGTAGGAGCAGCAATAAATCGGGCGTACCAGCCACGGTCTTTATCGTTCTCAGGGATGACTAATACCCTCATACTCCTCGCCACCAAAGTAAAAATCCCATGACAAAATAACTTAGGGGAGTAGAGGTGGATTAGATGAAAGAAGGTGAAAGGAAATTGAGTCAAATTAGCCAAATACCTTAAACATGCAACAGCCTTCCATACAATAAGACCAATTTGTCCTAAACACACATTGAAGAAGAGACAGAATTCAATGATAACTAGATCAATAGGAAGTCTAAAGTCCAATGTAAAAGGGTATGTATACACAAAAGAAAAGCCCACCTTGAAAGAAGCAATCCTTTGATTTGCATTAGGGATCAGAATGGGGAAATCGAACCTACAATGGCAATCTCTACGAATAACAGAGATCAAACCTTCAGTAATTTGTGAAGGGTAAATATCGGCACAATCATAAGAGGACATAGAGGAAACGTGGTTCCTAATCGATTCTCTATCAGTATAAAAAGAAAGTTCAGAAAGGATAATCTCGTCTACTGTAGGTTCACGGATTGGCTCATTAGAATCTCCACTTCTGGCAGAAGACCTGCGTGTTAGAGAATCCCTAGTTCGAGAAGATGAAGGAGGAGTGAAACTAGGTAGAGAAGAAGAAGAACCTCGAATAGAAACCGACCCTAGACTACGTAATCTTCCCCCTCTCCTGTCATTTATGTTAGGAAGATTCAATTCTTATGGCTTGGTTATGTGTAAAGGGGTTTCAAGGTGTTCTCAATGGTTTCTACCATGGTTCGAGGTGTATATTTCCTACCGGTGTGTGGAACATGTTATTAATTGTGATTTTCTCCTGGATGAGCTCAAATGGAAGGTTTCTGGCTGATCGGGTATGTATTCTACTTGTGACTCAGATCCAATCTCCACAAAGCCTGAGAAGACATAGCCAATCCATCACTAGTCTGTGTTGCAACACCTGACTAAACTACCCCAATGGGCTGAGCTGCTGAAGTATGAAATTGAGGAGCCATATGCTCCGGAGTATGGGTAGCGGGAGTCTGTGCTCCTCCCCTAGCCCGAGATATGGTTGGTACTAAAGGAAATGTGCCTACTGTGCCACACTCTCCATGAGGCCCACTAGACAGACCAAAGCATCCTAAAGTACCGGGATGACGATGAACCCCTCCAGGACCTGAGCTAGTCCTGCTGGAATGGTCTGGGCTGGAGCCTCCTCATCAAGCTCCACCTGAGGCTCCGCCCCTTGTGCTGCTGCTTGAGCTCTAGGCTGAGCCCTGCCCATGCCTCGGCCTCTGGTACGGCCTCGGCCTCAACCTCTACCCCTCGTAAGAGCTGCCACTGGGGGCTTTGGATACTGCTTAGCTAAATATGTAGTACGTGTCCTCGCCATCTGCGAAGAAACAAGAGTATAAGAGTTCGATTAGCAATGAGAGAACAAAATCGCACAATAGAAGAATAGAAGTGAAATTATTCCTAAACTCTATAGCCTCTGGAAGATAAATATAGACATCTCCGTACCGATCCTCCAGACTCTACTAAGCCTGTTCGTGAATCGTGAGACCTAGGCAACCTAGTGATCTGATGCCAACTTCTCACGACCCAAATTCCCACCATCGGGACCGTGATGACGTCTAATATCACACTTGCTAGGCAAGCCAACATTAGAGTTTTATTAGCCAATTCATTTATGTTTTAGTGATTAACAATAAAAAAGCTAAAACAAGTTGTGATGAATGCGGAAGTATATAAATAGCCACTTTGATTATATACTATTACTACCCAGAATCCGGAGTCACAATCCACGAATATTCTAAAATGTTACTGCAAGTATTTGTCCGAAAGAAAATACAACTGTTTCGAAATAAGGAAAACAGTAAAGTATGGAGCATAGAAGGGGACGCCATGGCCTACGGATGCCAACAAGACTACCTTGGGTCTCCAAGCAAGTGAATCCTACAGCCAACCTCTCGATCAGCACGACCTACTCCAAAATTTGCACAGGAAGTGCAGAGTGCAGTATCAGTACAAGCGACCCCATGCATTGGTAAGTGCCGAGCCTAACCTCGAAAAAGGAGTGACGAGGCTACGGCAGGGCAATCACAATATAACCTGCATACAATGTATAATAAAAGCAGAAAGAATACATGATAAAATAGACTAGTAACTTGCAAGATGTTAATACAGTTGTCGAAGCATATCATCGGTGTTCAGCTAATACCAATCCTTAAGTGCAATTTAAGACTACCGTTCAGCTAACACAGTCGAAGAAAAATATAAGCATAAAAGTTATTGCAGTGTGCAACTTGATCCCACCATATCATAATAATCACAATCACAGTTCATCCTTATTTAACCACAATCCACCCTAATTACACCTGTTGCGACGTGCAATCTGATCCCGCCTTATATATCATTTCAACCTTATTCCTCCTCACCTTTATTCTACCTGTTGTGGAACGTAACCCGATCCCACCATATTAATATCAGTTACTCAACAAGTACAGAAACTAAACAATTCAAATCACATAACTCTTCACAAGGCTCAACTTCAAACCAAAACATTTAGGGAGCTTATGCACTATGAGACGTTACACAAGTATTACTACTCAGTGAGATCAATCCAGAATATGCCTTGAAAGCAGCGATAACCAATTTAAGCAAATAATAGGAGGCAACGGAACTACGAAATAACTAATACTCTCAGCAAAGAGAAACAATCCCTAACAAGCAGCAATTATGCAAGGAAATACAA
Organism: Nicotiana sylvestris; assembly: GCF_000393655.2. NCBI lineage: Eukaryota > Viridiplantae > Streptophyta > Magnoliopsida > Solanales > Solanaceae > Nicotiana > Nicotiana sylvestris. Next base: position 198,102,728 of record NC_091064.1, read on the forward strand.
GTAAAACATGTAGCAATTATGACAGGAAATGAGACAATATGAGAGGAACGGGAAAAAAACAGATAGAATAGGTAAACTGGCAGCGAATAGCTACTTGTCACCTCACCAATACACCGCTCACATGGATTTCATATAGCAAATAAGCCAAGGGTTCCTAATCCCTCGAGTCAAAGTTAGACATGACACTTACCTCGCTTTGCGGGCCACTCAATGCTCAATTACCGCTTTTCCTCTAGAATTCACCTTCAAACCACTCGTATCTAGCCACAATTAACTCAATAATATGAATTATTGCTAAAGGAACCAACTACAATGCATAAATTTAGATTTTATCAAACTTTCCCCCAAAAGTCAAAAATCAACATCGTGCCTGGTTGGTCAGAACCTGAGGTTCGGACCAAAATCCATTTGCCCATTCACCCCCAGCTCGGATATACAATTGGTTTTGGAATACGACCTCAAATTGAGGTCTAAATCCCCAATTCTTCCTAAATACCTAGTTTTCTACCATGAAAGAACAAAGATTAGGGCTAGTAATTCAATGGGTGATGTTAGAAATGGAAGAAAATAAGTTAAAGAGTACAAACCTATGATTTGGTGTTGTGTTTTCCCTTCAAAATAGCTCCTAGGCTGAGTTCTAATGAAAGAGTTATGAAATCTTGGAAAAAATCCCGTCACTATTCTGTTTTAAGTCACAGGCGTCAGGCCTTCTTCGCATTCGTGATGGGCTTGCCGCGATCGCGAAGCAGCGACTCAATTAGCCTACGCATTTTCGAGATACTCTTCGCGTTCGCGAAGGCTTATTCCCACCAGCCTACACGTTTGCAAGCCATGTGCCTCATTCGCAAATAGTATAGGTCTCTTCCCCTCCCCCAGTCCCCAGGCCTTCGCATTCGCGATAGGCTGGTTGCGTCCGCGAAAGGTAATTCCCCCGTTGCTTAGCGTTCGCGACCTAGCCTTCACGTTTTGGAAGAATATTTTTCCACACAACTCTAGTTCACTCTTCGCGTTCACGAGAGTTCCTTCGCGAACACGAAGAAGAAGACACCAGATGATGAATTACGACCTGAAAGACGCGTGGAAAGAACATAATTCCCGATCTAGGGTTACAACTATTCTGATGGAAATATAATGGTTTAAGCAGTCTTCATCTAAAATTGTACCACCGAGTCCCGTATGATTTTCCTTTTCAAGAAAAGGACCGAATGGAAGGAATAATCAAGTGCTCGAGATTACATACTTCAAAGCTAAAACACTTGGGGGACTATATAATATACATATGATATATGTATAAGGAAGGCAAAGAAGGCAGAAACAATAAATTTCATGTCAAGCCTAAAGTCTACTAAACAAATATCAAGTTTAGAGAAAAGTCACGAGCCAAAAAAATGCAAGCATGTTCCCAAATCCTATGATGAATACACTCGTGGATACAAATTTCAAACTCCTACGAATGTTTAGGTTAAAGGCAGTATTTAGCTATGGGTCATAAAGAAACCCTTGGATTTTTTTTTTACAAATCTATTCTAAATAAAACAGTTACGGAAGAGTTATAGAAGATATTTAAATACATGTAAGATGTTATTTAAGCTTGAAAAAGTTCGAATGAAAACTTTATCAAAGTTATTCCAAGAAACATGTGTGTTCCTATTTCTCCTTTCGTAGGTTTACACCATTATGAAGTTGATATATCTTCTTCATTAAGTGTCGTATATACAAGGGCCCTCTTTTATAATTCATGTTTGATTCAAAAATCCATGAAATTAATTAATCATTTCTAAAATGCAAAAAGTTAAAAGGGTAAAACGAAAACCCGCATATTAAAATTAAATAGAAGCAAGACCCTGAACTTATAAACAAGATAAGGGCAAAAAGTATAACAGAGACTCAAAGTCAAAAGCATTAAGTTGAAGCAAAAACTTTATAATATTAAGTTGAAACTAAGTATGAACTTAGTTTTAAACTAATTGTCATTATAAATACCCGAAAAGACCTGGGGATATGTTGTTACCAAAAACATTACCCCTAAATGGGACCAGAGGTAAAACTACCAAACATTCCACCAACAAAACAAAAAAAGAGAAAGTCAAATTTCACAAATAAACTTTTACTATGGAGCATGTTCTGAAGAAGAATTCAAGACGGCATCATCAGCAACAGAAGGCTCGATTTGGTCAGAACGAGCTGGTACATCCACCGCACTAGGATTAGCTTCAACATTCACGGGAGTATAAGCCATGGGTGAAGAGAAACTTTGGATGGTCTCTTTAATCTTTGCTAACTCAGCATCCAAGTTAAACCTTCTTGGCTAACCTCCATAAGGGTATCATGGCGCGTGTTCAAAATGGCCCAACTTAATTCAACATCAGCCTTGTCCTCAAGAGCCTCGTAGTCTCTTTCCCAATGATCAATTTCACTTTTGAGTTCCTCCCTCTCAGCTAAAACAACATCATAAGAAGACTGTAAGGGGGGAAAGTGAACTCTCCAAGAACTTGACCTTATCAGAAGACACTCGGAGATCTTTTTGGGTCTGGGTGAGTGTTTGAACAAGCTCACCAACATAAACTTCTTTCTCATTCAACAAGGCCTTCAGACCTCTAATCTCTTGAGTATCTTTGGAGAGTTGTTCATCAAAGATGAGTCGAGGAGGTTTTTATCCTTGCCCGCCTGGTTGTAAGAAGCTTTCTCAACTGCTAGCTCTGATGCCATGACTCTTAGTTGCTGCTCTAAGGTACATTTGTTTTATTCTAAAACTTTCTTCTCAAGCTGAAGACTTTCATATTGCCCTTTTGAATTATCTGCCTCAATCTAGTAATCATACATCAATTGCTCTGTATGGGAAACCCTATTCATCACCTCCGTACTGATGAGATTGATCTACATAAAAAAGGGATAAGAATCTTAGCAAAAGGAAAATAGAGTAGAACATGAAAAGAAGTCAATACCTTCAATGATGATTGCAGGATGCCATTCATCCAAGTCAAAGAACTATGACTTTCTTGCTTGAACTTTTCGACCGGACCAATAAAAGGTTTCAACCATACGTCAGCTTGTCCTGACTTCTTCAGAAGATTACCATTGGCAGGAACCTTAATGGTAATTGTCACGACCAAATTCCCAAACCCGGTCGTGATGGCGCCTCTCGTGAAGACAAGGCCAGGTAGACCAAAACGGAACATTTCTTTTAAACAGTTAAATATCATAAACAGTTCTAAACATGGTATAATAGCCATAATTTGCTGAAAATAATGATGACAATAGAAGAAACAATCCCGACACAGCCCAAACCGGGGTGTCACAAGTCATGAGCATCTATTGGAGTATAAATACAACTACACTGTCTGAATTATACAAAATAGGACTGATAAACAAAAGGAAGAAATGTGGTACCGCGAACGCTGGCGGTCACCTTGCTAAACTCCAATAACTTAACCTCTGATCGGCTCAAAACTCGCTACCGGGTGTATAAATACCTTCATCTGCACACAAGGTGTAGGGAGTAAAATGTGTACTCTAACTCAGTGAGTAATGATTGTAAATGATATCTTGAGGGTTTGAAACCCCAGATTTGCACATCTTAGTGCAGACCTATCGGGCATGCCACCGGACAGGGATATTGATTTTGGTATTAACCTGGTTCCGGGCACTCAGCCCATTTCTATTCCGTCGTATTGTATGGTACCAGCAGAGTTGAAGGAATTGAAAGAACAGCTTCAAGAACTCCTAGATAAGGGGTTCATTCGGCCTAGTGTGTCACCTTGGGGTGCGCCTGTTCTGTTTGTGAAGAAGAAGGATGGCACAATGAGAATGTGCATCGATTATAGGCAATTGAACAAAGTAACAATTAAGAACAAGTATCATTTTCCTCGCATTGATGATTCATTTGATCAGCTTCAGGGAGCGAGAGTGTTCTCCAAGATTGATCTCCGTTCGGGCTATCACCAATTGAAGATCAGGGATTCAGATATTCTTAAGACTGCTTTCAGGACCATATATGGTCATTATGAGTTTCTTCTTATGTCTTTCGGGCTAACCAATGCCCCAGCAGCATTCATGCATTTGATGAACAGCGTGTTCCGGCGTTATCTTGATTCGTCCGTTATAGTATTCATTGATGATATCCTGGTGTACTCGCATAGTCAGGAGGAGCACGCGGAGCATTTGAGAGTTGTGTTGCAGACACTGAGAGAGGAGAAGCTTTATGCAAAGTTCTCTAAGTGTGAGTTTTGGCTCAGTAAAGTAGCTTTCTTAGGACACGTGGTGTCCAGCGAGGGTATTTAGGTTGACCCAAAGAAGATAGAGGCGGTTCAGAGTTGGCCTAGACCGTCCTCAGCCATAGAGATTCATAGCTTTCTTAGGTTAGCAGGTTATTATCACTGGTTTGTTCATGGATTTTCATCCATTGCATCGCCCTTGACCAAGTTGACTCAGAAGGGTGCTCCATTTGTATGGTCGGACGAGTGTAAGGAGAGCTTTCAGAAGCTTAAGACAGCCTTGACCACAGCTCCAGTGTTGGTTTTGCCATCAGCTTCAAGTTTATATACTGTGTATTGTGATGCTTCGAGAGTTGGGATTGGTTGTGTGTTGATACAGGAGGGTAGAGTTATTGCTTATGCTTCTCGTCAGTTGAAGCCCCATGAGAAGAACTACCCCGTTCATGATTTGGAGTTGGCTACCATAGTTCATGCATTGAAGATTTGGAGGTATTTCTTGTATGGCGTATCTTGTGAGGTGTTCACTGATCATCGTAGTCTTCAGCATTTGTTCAAGCAAAAGGATCTTAATTTGAGGCAGCGGAGATGGTTGGAGTTGCTTAACGATTATGATATCACTATTTTGTATCGTCCGGAAAAGGCCAATTTAGTGGTCAATTCTTTGAGCCGAAAGGCAGTGAGTATGGGGAGTTTGGCATATATTCCAGTTGGGGAGAGACCCCTTGCAGTTGATGTTCAAGCCTTGGCCAATCAGTTTGTGAGACTAGATATTTCGGAGCCTAGTCAGGTGTTGGCTTGTGTGGTTTCTCAGTCTTCCTTATATGATCGCATCAGAGAGCGCCAGTATGATGATCCTCATTTGTATGTCCTTAAGGAAAGAGTTCAGCATGATGATGCCAGAGATGTGACTATCGGTGATGATCGTATTTTGAGGATGCAGGGCCGGATTTGTGTGCCCAATGTGGATGGGCTTAGAGAGTTGATTCTAGAGGAGGCCCATAGCTCGCAGTATTCCATTCATCCGGGTGCCGCGAAGATGTATCAGGATTTGAGGCAGCACTATTGGTGGAAAAGAATGAAGAAAGATATTGTGGGATTTGTAGCTCGGTGTCTTAATTGTCAGCAGGTGAAATATGAGCATCAGAGACCGGGTGGCTTGCTTCAATAGATGGTTATTCCCAAGTGGAAGTGGGAAAGGATCACTATGGACTTTGTGGTTGGACTTCCTCGTACTTTGAAGAAGTTTGATGCTATTTAGGTGATTGTGGATCGGCTGACCAAGTCTGCGTGCTTCATTCCTGTGTGTACTACCTATTCTTCAGAGTGGTTGGCAGGGATTTATATCCAAGAGATTGTTCGGTTGCATGGTGTTCCGGTTTCCATCATCTCAGATAGAGGTACTCAGTTTACTTTGTAGTTTTGGAGAGCCGTGCAGAGAGAGTTGGGTACTCAGGTAAAGTTGAGCACAACGTTTCATCCTCAGACGGATGGACAATCTGAGCGCATTATTCAGATACTGGAAGACATATTGCGTGCCTGTGTTATTGATTTCTGAGGTTCTTGGGATGAGTTTCTGCCGCTTGCAGAGTTTGCCTATAACAACAGCTATCAGTCCAGCATTCAGATGGCATCATATGAGGCCTTGTAAGGGAGACAGTGTAGATCTCCAGTTGGTTTGTTCGAGCCTGGTGAGGCTAGTATGTTGGGAACAGACTTGGTTCAGGATGCCTTAGAGAAAGTGAAGGTGATTCAGGAAAGACTTCGTACAGCTCAGTCACGTCAAAAGAGTATGTGGACCGGAAGGTTCGAGATGTGTCCTATATGGTTGGTGAGAAGATTTTGCTGAAGGTTTCACCCATGAAGGGTGTTATGAGGTTTGGGAAGAAAGGCCAGTTGAGTCCGCGGTTCATTAGGCCTTTTGAGGTGCTTCGGAGGATTGGGGAGGTGGCTTATGAGCTTGCTTTGCCACCCAACCTGTCGAGTGTGCATCCGGTATTTCATGTTTCTATGCTCCGGAAGTATATTGGGGATCCGTCTCATGTTTTGGACTTTAGCGCGGTTTAGTTGGATGATGGTTTGACCTTTGATGTGGATCCAGTAGCTATTTTGGGTCGCCAAGTTCGGAAGTTGAGGTCAAAGGACATAACTTTAGTGAAAGTGCAGTGGAGAGGTCGGCCCATGGAGGAGGCTACTTGGGAGACTGAGCGGGAGATACAGAGTAGATATCCTCATTTGTTTGAGGCTTCAGGTATATTTCTTGACTCGTTCGAGGACGAACATTTGTTTAAGTTAAGGAGGATGTGACGACCCAGCCAGTCGTCATATGAGTACCGCTCCGTTTCCCCCATTTCAGCTTCTTTACGCTTCGTTATCCGTGTTTTATATAACCGGGTTGATTAGTTCGAGTTCGGAGAGGATTTGGTAAGAAATGAGACACTTAGTCTCTTTTAAAAAGACTTAAGTTGGAAAAGTCAACTGGATATTCACTTATGTGTTAGAAGGCTCGGAAGTGAGTTTCGATGGTTCGGTTAGCTTCGGGAGGTGATTTGTGACTTAGGAGCACGATCGGAATGGGTTTTGGAGTTGTAGAGAAGATTTAGGCTTGACTTGGCGAAATTGATATTTTGGCAAATTCCGGTTGATAGGCGAGATTTTGATATAGGGGTCGGAATGGAATTCTTAGAGTTGCAGCAGCTTCGTTGTGTCATTTGGGATGTGTGTGCAAAATTTCAGGTCATTCAGACAAGATTTGATAGACCTTTTGATCGAAAGCATAATTTAAGAGTTCTTGGAGTTCTTAGGCTTGAATCCTATGTTAAATTGGTGATTTGATGTTGTTGGAAGCGTTCCGAAATGTTGAACGATGTCATGGGATGTGTTGGTACAATTAGTTTGAAGTTTCGGGGGTCCCAGGTAGGTTCCGGGATGTTTTAGGCCGAAAATCATAGTTGCAGCAGGTCCAGAAGGGTTGCAGGCCCCAGAACTCACTCACACGGTCCGCACAAAAATGAGGGCGCCCGCAGTGAGTGCTGTGCGGACCACACAAAAGCGGGCGCGGCCATGGTAGGCGTCGCGCGGACCGCACAAAAGTGGGCGCGACCGCGGTGAAGAACCTTCCCGCTAGTCCAACTTCGGAAGCTCATATCTTTTTATCGGCAAGGAATATTGAGGTGATTAAAAAACGAAAGTTGTAGCCCTTCGTGTCTAGTTTCCAAAAAGGTAAAGATATCGTAATTTGGACATTTCTAGGAAACGTTATAGCCAAAATACTAAAGCCTGTCACTGCAGAGGATGGCCTGTGCGGCCACGGTTGTGTTTGCGCAGACCGCACTGGCTTGCGCGGACCTTGGTCATTTTGGTGCAGCCCGCGGTAGATGAAATATGAGGGGGTACCTTTAAATACGAGGTTTTGGGTTTTATTTAATATTTTGACCAGGACAGCTCGGATTTTGGCGATTTTTCGAAGGTTTTTCAAGAAATTCATCGGGGTAAGTGATTTTAACTCAGATTTGGCTAGAATACATGAATCTATCACTCAATTCATCATTTAATTCGTGATTTGGGATGGAATTTGGGAGAAAATTGTGAAACCTTTCAAATATGTAAAATGATGATTTGAAGGACAAATGGTATCGGAATTGGATAATTTTGGTATGGTTAGACTCGTGAGGGTATAAGGATTCTGAAAATGTAAATTTTACCCAATTCCGAGACGTGGGCCCGGGGCTCGGGTTTTGCTAATTTCGGGATTTTTGATATTTTTCGAATGTTTTCGCTTGGGCTTTGTTCCCTTAGCATATTGTGACGTATTCGTTCTGATTTTGGATAGATTCGACGCGCGTGGAGGCCAATTTGAGAGGCAAAGGCATAGAGAGCTAGAGTTTTGGCCAGTTTGAGGTGAGTCATGATTTTAAATGATGTCCTGAGGGTTTGAAACACTGAATTTGCACAACGTAGTGCTATACTAAGTTGAGATACACGCTGTGTTACGAGCGTGAGGTTCAATGACTTGGTCCATCCCGAACGATATTTTACTACTTTTTTTATTGAAACATATATACGTTATTATTGTGAATTGGGCTAGTTGCCATGCTTGGGGCCTTGTGCCGACCTGTAGAACCCTTAGGGGATTTTTGACTGGTTTTTCTCACTTATTTTGTTAAAGAATTTGTATCCTCAGTCATGTTTCCAATTACTTAAGAATGATATGAACCAGATTTTTGAAATGTTAATCATAATTAGAAAGATATATGAGGGTTGAGATCCCAACCGTACATTATGCCCGAGAGGCTGTGATTTTTAAATGACTTAGAGGGGTCGAGGACCCAATAGTAAGGATATTTTATATGATATGGATCGGGTTGCATGCTGCAGCAGATATATATATTATACATATTATGGATCGGGCTGTACGCAGAAGCAATTACTTATATGGATCGGGCTGCACGCCGCAACAATTATAAAGCGGTTGGGCTGAAGGAGCCCCTCCGGAGTCTGCACACCCCCAGTGAGCTCAGTCGACTATTATTATTATGGATCGAGCTGTATGCCACAGCGATATACGGATCGGGCTGCACGCCGCAGCGGTATATATATTTATTGATTCGGTTATCGTGAGAAGTATATGAATTGAGAACTGAGGATAAGAACGAATAAATGAACTGAAATACTTGAGGAGTTGATTTATACTGATTATATATGTTTTACCTGGTTTAAAGAATTTCACAAGTTTTCTTCATTCACTGCTGCTTAAATGATTTTACTGCTTTGATATAGAACTGCTTAGTGCCTTTACGTGATTTCATACTGTCAGCCATTATTTATTGCTATTACTCACTGGGTCAGAGTGCTCACATTACTCCATGCACAATGTGTGCAGGTACAGGTATTCCTGAGGCATAGAGCGAGCTTTCATGTCGTTCTGTTTTCATCGGAGTTATTGAGGTAGTTGCATGGCATTCGCAGACCTGATTTCTCCTTCTATCTCCACTTATTATTTCGCTCTTTAGACATATTTCTGTATTAGATTGTTGAAACCTTGTATTAGAGTCTCAGACTTGTGACACCGGATCAGTGGGCTGTTTTACATAGATTTTTCATGATTATGGTTTCCGCACATTTCACCTGTTAAAATTCATACTTCTATTTATATTAAATTGGTATTAAATCCCGAAAATTGGTATTGAATTATAAAGAAAGAGATTGTGAGATGTTAATTAGTCGGGCTTGCCTAGCATTGTGTACGGCGCCATCACGGCCGGGGTTGGGATCGTGACAGTAATTTGCTTCATCACTCTACTTCCAATTGAAGAACCAACATCAGTTCGAGAAATATTAGTAGTAAGGACTGTAGAGGAAATCATAATGGCTTGAGCGGAGCAGAAATAGCAGCAGTAAGAACAGGCAAAGGGCGTTCTATTGGGACAAATACAGGGATAGAGGCAAAAGGTACTTCCTCAGACACCAAATCAAAGCCTTCATTATCAAACCCATAAAAAAAAACTTGTTCATAAGAGTCACGGGCTGCCATGGGAGTCTCTTGTTAGAACTCACCAAAGTGGCTTCAACAGGCTCGGTCATGGGAACAAAATGAGGAGTAGTAACTTCATCATCCGAAATGATGTGTCTTCTAGCCCGCGGCTTTTTAACCAAAGAACTTCCATCTCGTTCCTCCTCGTCTTCAAAATCCTAGGGTCTGTCAGCTTTCCTTTTCGATGAAGAACTCAAGATTATCTCCTGAGCTCTTGCCAAAAAAAATCTAGAAGCTGCGATCGACTCAGCACTTACACCACGAATAGGAAACCCTGATAAAAAGAAGGGTTAAATACATTCTAAAGAAATAATGAATAAAAATAAAAGGAAAAGAATAAAATTTTACCGTGAGTTTTAACCTTCCAACCAAACATGTTTAAGAGGTACATCTAAGATCTAACTTCCATTGGAGCAATGATCAATAATTTCTCTACCCAACCACGGAAATTGGGAATCTCTTCAATAGTTCTCATGGTTGCTGAAAAAAGAAAAATGAAACAGTCACGAAAAGTACAACCCTATTTAAAAAAGAAAAGAAAAGAGAGAAAGTTGTAAAGAAAGCTTACGTGCAAAATTTCACTTTTCATAGAATGGCATATTTTCTTCACCTACTAACCCTAACGTAGGAGCAGCAATAAATCGGTCGTACCAGCCACGGTCTTTATCGTTCTCAGGGATGACTAATACCCTCCTACTCCTCGCCACCAAAGTAAAAATCCCATGACGAAATAACTTAGGGGAGTAGAGGTGGATTAGATGAAAGAAGGTGAAAGGAAATTGAGTCAAATTAGCCAAATACCTTAAACATGCAACAACCTTCCATACAATAAGACCAATTTGTCCTAAACACACATTGAAGAAGCGACAGAATTCAATGATAAATAGATCAATAGGAAGTCTAAAGTCCAATGTAAAAGGGTATGTATACACAAAAGAAAAGCCCACCTTGAAAGAAGCAATCCTTTGATTTGCATTAGGGATAAGAATGGGGAAATCGAACCTACAATGGCAATCTCTACGAATAACAGAGATCAAACCTTCAGTAATTTGTGAAGGGTAAATATCGGCACAATCATAAGAGGACATAGAGGAAACGTGGTTCCTAATCGATTCTCTATCAGTATAAAAAGAAAGTTCAGAAGGGATAATCTCGTCTACTGTAGGTTCACGGATTGGCTCATTAGAATCTCCACTTCTGGCAGAAGACCTGCATGTTAGAGAATCCCTAGTTCGAGAAGATGAAGGAGGAGTGAAACTAGGTAGAGAAGAAGAAGAACCTCGAATAGAAACCGACCCTAGACTACGTAATCTTCCCCCTCTCCTGTCATTTATGTTAGGAAGATTCAATTCTTATGGCTTGGTTATGTGTAAAGGGGTTTCAAGGTGTTCTCAATGGTTTCTACCATGGTTCGAGGTGTATATTTCCTACCGGTGTGTGGAACATGTTATTAATTGTGATTTTCTCCTGGATGAGCTCAAATGGAAGGTTTCTGGCTGATCGGGTATGTATTCTACTTGTGACTCAGATCCAATCTCCACAAAGCCTGAGAAGACATAGCCAATCCATCACTAGTCTGTGTTGCAACACCCGACTAAACTACCCCAATGGGCTGAGCTGCTGAAGTTTGAAATTGAGGAGCCATATGCTCCGGAGTATGGGTAGCGGGAGTCTGTGCTCCTCCCCTAGCCCGAGATATGGTTGGTGCTAAAGGAAATGTGCCTACTGTGCCACACTCTCCATGAGGCCCACTAGACAGACCAAAGCATCCTAAAGTACCGGGATGACGATGAACCCCTCCAGGACCTGAGCTAGTCCTGCTGGAATGGTCTGGGTTGGAGCCTCCTCATCAAGCTCCACCTGAGGCTCTGCCCCTTGTGCTGCTGCTTGAGCTCTAGGCTGAGCCTTGCCCATGCCTCAGCCTCTGGTACGGCCTCGGCCTCGACCTCTGCCCCTCATAAGAGCTGCCACTGGGGGCTTTGGATACTGCTTAGCTAAATATGTAGTACGTGTCCTCGCCATCTGCGAAGAAACAAGAGTATAAGAGTTCGATTAGCAATGAGAGAACAAATCGCATAATAGAAGAATAGAAGTGAAATTATTCCTAAACTCTATAGCCTCTGGAAGATAAATATAGACATCTCCGTACCGATCCTCCAGACTCTACTAAACCTGTTCGTGAATCGTGAGACCAAGGTAACCTAGTGATCTGATGCCAACTTCTCACGACCCAAATTCCCACCATCGGGACCGTGATGACGTCTAATATCACACTTGCTAGGCAAGCCAACATTAGAGTTTTATTAGCCAATTCATTTATGTTTTAGTGATTAACAATAAAAAAGCTAAAACAAGTTGTGATGAATGCGGAAGTATATAAATATCCACTTTGATTATATACTATTACTACCCAGAATCCGGAGTCACAATCCACGAATATTCTAAAATTTTACTGCAAGTATTTGTCCGAAAGAAAATACAACTGTTTCGAAATAAGGAAAACAGTAAAGTATGGAGCATATAAGGGGACGCCATGGCCTACGGACGCCAACAAGACTACCTTGGGTCTCCAAGCAAGTGAATCCTACAGCCAACCTCTCGATCAGCACGACCTACTCCAAAATTTGCACAGGAAGTGCAGAGTGCAGTATCAGTACAACCGACCCCATGCATTGGTAAGTGCCGAGCCTAACCTCGAAAAAGGAGTGACGAGGCTACGGCAGGGCAATCACAATATAACCTGCATACAGTGTATAATAAAAGCAGAAAGAATACATGATAAAATAGACTAGTAACTTGCAAGAAGTTAATACAGTTGTCGAAGCATATCATCGGTGTTCAGCTATTACCAATCCTTAAGTGCAATTTAAGACTACCGTTCAGCTAACACAGTCAAAGAAAAATATAAGCATAAAGGTTATTGCAGTGTGCAACTTGATCCCACCATATCATAATAATCACAATCACAGTTCACCCTTATTTAACCACAATCCACCCTAATTACACCTGTTGCGACGTGCAATCAGATCCCGCCTTATATATCATTTCAACCTTATTCCTCCTCACCTTTATTCTACCTGTTGTGGAACGTAACCCGATCCCACCATATTAATATCAGTTACTCAACAAGTACAGAAACTAAACAATTCAAATCACATAACTCTTCACAAGGCTCAACTTCAAACCAAAACATTTAGGGAGCTTATGCACTATGAGACGTTACACAAGTATTACTACTCAGTGAGATCAATCCAGAATATGCCTTGAAAGCAGTGATAACCAATTTAAGCAAATAATAGGAGGCAACGAAACTACGAAATAACTAATACTCTCAGCAAAGAGAAACAATCCCTAACAAGCAGCAATTATGCAAGGAAATACAAGTAAAACATGTAGCAATTATGACAGGAAATGAGACAATATGAGAGGAACGGGAAAGAAACAGATAGAATAGGTAAACTGGCAGCGAATAGGTACTTGTCACCTCACCAATACACCGTTCACATGGATTTCATATAGCAAATAAGCCAAGGGTTCCTAATCCCTCGAGTCAAAGTTAGACATGACACTTACCTCGCTTTGCGGGCCACTCAATGCTCAATTACCGCTTTTCCTCTAGAATTCACCTTCAAACCACTCGTATCTAGACACAATTAACTCAATAATATGAATTATTGCTAAAGGAACCAACTACAACGCATAAATTTAGATTTTATCAAACTTTCCCCCAAAAGTCAAAAATCAACATCGTGCCTGGTTGGTCAGAACCTAAGGTTCGGACCAAAATCCATTTGCCCATTCACCCCAGCTCGGATATACAATTGGTTTTGGAATACGACCTCAAATTGAGGTCTAAATCCCCAATTCTTCCTAAATACCTAGTTTTCTACCATGAAAGAACAAAGATTAGGGCTAGTAATTCAATGGGTGATGTTAGAAATGGAAGAAAGTAAGTTAAAGAGTACAAACCTATGATTTGGTGTTGTGTTTTCCCTTCAAAATAGCTCCTAGGCTGAGTTCTAATGAAAGAGTTATGAAATCTTGGAAAAAATCCCGTCACTATTCTGTTTTAAGTCACAGGCGCCAGGCCTTCTTCGCATTCGTGATAAGCTTGCCGCGATCGCGAAGCAGCGACTCAATTAGCCTACGGATTCGCGAGATACTCTTCGCGTTCACGAAGGCTTATTCCCACCAGCCTACACGTTCGCAAGCCATGTGCCGCATTCGCAAATAGTATAGGTCTCTTCCCCTCCCCCAGTCCCCAGGCCTTCGCATTCGCGATAGGCTGGTTGCGTCCGCGAAAGGTAATTCCCCCGTTGCTTAGCGTTCGCGACCTAGCCTTCACGTTTTGGAAGAATATTTTTCCACACAACTCTAGTTCACTCTTCGCGTTCACGAGAGTTCCTTCGCGAACACGAAGAAGAAGACACCAGATGATGAATTACGACCTGAAAGACACGTGGAAAGAACATAATTCCCAATCTAGGGTTACAACTATTCTGATGGAAATATAATGGTTTAAGAAGAAGACACCGAGTCCCGTATGATTTTCCTTTTCAAGAAAAGGACCGAATGGAAGGAATAATCAAGTGCTCGAGATTACATACTTCAAAGCTAAAACACTTGGGGGACTATATAATATACATATGATATATGTATAAGGAAGGCAAAGAAGGCAGAAACAATAAATTTCATGTCAAGCCTAAAGTCTACTAAACAAATATCAAGTTTAGAGAAAAGTCACGAGCCAAAAAAATGCAAGCATGTTCCCAAATCCTATGATGAATACACTCGTGGATACAAATTTCAAACTCCTACGAATGTTTAGGTTAAAGGCAGTATTTAGCTATGGGTCATAAAGAAACCCTTGGATTTTTTTTTACAAATCTATTCTAAATAAAACAGTTACGGAAGAGTTATAGAAGATATTTAAATACATGTAAGATGTTATTTAAGCTTGAAAAAGTTCGAATGAAAACTTTATCAAAGTTATTCCAAGAAACATGTGTGTTCCTATTTCTCCTTTCGTAGGTTTACACCATTATGAAGTTCATATATCTTCTTCATTAAGTGTCGTATATACAAGGGCCCTCTTTTATAATTCATGTTTGATTCAAAAATCCATGAAATTAATTAAGCATTTCTAAAATGCAAAAAGTTAAAAGGGTAAAACGAAAACCCGCATATTAAAATTAAATAGAAGCAAGACCCTGAACTTATAAACAAGATAAGGGCAAAAAGTATAACAGAGACTCAAAGTCAAAAGCATTAAGTTGAAGTAAAAACTTTATAATATTAAGTTGAAACTAAGTATGAACTTAGTTTTAAACTAATTGTCATTATAAATACCCGAAAAGACCTGGGGATATGTTGTTACCAAAAACATTACCCCTAAATGGGACCAGAGGTAAAACTACCAAACATTCCACCAACAAAACAAAAAAAGAGAAAGTCAAATTTCACAAATAAACTTTTACTATGGAGCATGTTCTGAAGAAGAATTCAAGACGACATCATCAGCAACAGAAGGCTCGATTTGGTCAGAACGAGCCGGTACATCCACCGCACTAGGATTAGCTTCAACATTCACGGGAGTATAAGCCATGGGTGAAGAGAAACTTTGGATGGTCTCTTTAATCTTTGCTAACTCAGCATCCAAGTTAAACCTTCTTGGCTAACCTCCATAAGGGTATCATGGCGCGTGTTCAAAATGGCCCAACTTAATTCAACAGCAGCCTTGTCCTCAAGAGCCTCGTAGTCTCTTACCCAATGATCAATTTCACTATTGAGTTCCTCCCTCTCAGCTAAAGCAGCATCATAAGAAGACTGTAAGGGGGCAAGTGAACTCTCCAAGAACTTGACTTTATCAGAAGACACTCGGAGATCTTTTTGGGTCTGGGTGAGTGTTTGAACAAGCTCACCAACATAAACTTCTTTCTTATTCAACAAGGCCTTCAGACCTCTAATCTCTTCAGTAGATTTGGAGAGTTGTTCAGCAAAGATGAGTCGAGGAGGTTTTTATCCTTGCCCGCCTGGTTGTAAGAAGCTTTCTCAACTGCTAGCTCTGATGCCATGACTCTTAGCTACTGCTCTAAGGTACATTTGTTTTCTTCTAAAACTTTCATCTCAAGCTGAAGACTTTCATATTGCTCTTTTCAATTATCTACCTCAATCTAGTAATCATACATCAATTGATCTGTATGGGAAACCCTATTCATCACCTCTATACTGATGAGATTGATCTACATAAAAAAAGGGATAAGAATCTTAGCAAAAGGAAAATGAATAGAACATGAAAAGAAGTCAATACCTTCAATGATGATTGCACGATATCATTCATCCAAGTCAAAGAACTATGACTTTCTAGCTTGAACTTTTCGACCGGACCAATCAAAGGTTTCAACCATACGTCAGCTTGGCCTGACTTCTTCAGAAGATTACCATTGGCAGGAACCTTAATGGTAATTGTCACGACCCAATTCCCAAACCCGGTCGTGATGGCGCCTCTCGTGAAGACAAGGCCAGCCAGACCAAAACGGAACATTTCTTTTAAACAGTTAAATATCATAAACAGTTCTAAACATGATATAATAGCCATAATTTGCTGAAAATAATGTTGACAATAGAAGAAACCATCCCAACACAGCCCAAACCGGGGTGTCACAAGTCATGAGCATCTATTAGAGTATAAATACAACTACACCGTCTGAATTATACAAAATAGGACTGATAAACAAAAGGAAGAAATGTGGTGCCGCGAACGTTGGCGGTCACCTTGCTAAACTCTGATAACTTAGCCTTCGATCGGCTCAAAACTCGCTATCGGGTGTATAAATACCTTCATCTGCACACAAGGTGCAGGGAGTAAAGTGAGTACTCCAACTCAGTGAGTAATGATTGTAAATGATATCTTGAGGGTTTGAAATCCCAGATTTGCACATTGTAGTGCAGACATGCCGGGCAAGCCACCGGACAGGGATATTGATTTTGGTATTAACCTGGTTCCGGGCACTCAGCCCATTTCTATTCCACTGTATTGTATAGTACCAGCAGAGTTGAAGGAATTGAAAGAACAACTTCAGGAACTCCTAGATAAGAGGTTCATTCGGCCTAGTATGTTACCTTGGGGTGCGCCCGTTCTATTTGTGAAGAAGAAGGATGGCACAATGAGAATGTGCATCGATTATAGGCAATTGAACAAAGTAATAATTAAGAACAAGTATCCTTTTCCTCGCATTGATGATTTATTTTATCAGCTTCAAGGAGCGAGAGTGTTCTGCAAGATTGATCTCCGTTCGGGCTATCACCAATTGAAGATCAGGGATTCAAATATTCTTAAGACTGCTTTCAGGACCAAATATGGTCATTATGAGTTTCATCTTATGTCTTTCGGGCTAGCCAATGCCCCAGCAGCATTCATGCATTTGATGAACAGCGTGTTTCGGTCTTATCTTTATTCGTTCGTTATAGTATTCATTGATGATATCCTGGTGTACTCGCGGAGTATTTGAGAGTTGTGTTGCAGAGACTGAGAGAAGAGAAGCTTTATGCAAAGTTCTCCACGTGTGAGTTTTGGCTCAGTACAGTGGCTTTTTTGGGACACGTGGTGTCCAGCGAAGGTATTCAGGTTGACCCAAAGAAGATAGAGGCGGTTCAGAGTTGGCCTAGACCGTCCTCAGCCATAGGGATTCGTAGCTTTCATGGGTTAGCAGGCTATTATCGTCGATTTGTTCAGGGATTTTCATCCATTGCATCGCCCTTGACCAAGTTGACTCAGAAGGGTGCTCCATTTGTATGGTCGGACAAGTGTGAGGAGAGCTTTCAGAAGCTTAAGACAGCCTTGACCACAGCTCCAGTGTTGGTTTTGCCATCAGCTTCAAGTTTATATACTATGTATTGTGATGCTTCGAGAGTTGGGATTAGTTGTGTGTTGATGCAGGAGGGTAGAGTTATTTCTTATGCTTCTCGTCAATTGAAGCCCCATGAGAAGAACTACCCCGTTCATGATTTGGAGTTGGCTGCCATAGTTCATGCATTGAAGATTTGGAGGCATTACTTGTATGGCGTATCTTGTGAGGTGTTCACTGATCATCGGAGTCTTCAGCATTTGTTCAAGCAAAAGGATCTTAATTTGAGGTAGTGGAGATGGTTGGAGTTGCCTAAGGATTATGATATCACTATTCTGTATCATCCGGGAAAGGCTAATGTAGTGGCCGATGCTTTGAGCTGAAAGGCAGTGAGTATGGGGAGTTTGGCATATATTCTAGTTGGGGAGAGACCACTTGCAATTGATGTTCAGGCCTTGGCCAATCGGTTTGTGAGACTAGATATTTCGGAGCTTAGTCGGGTGTTGACTTGTGTGGTTTCTCGGTCTTCCTTATATGATCGCATCAGAGAGCGCCAGTATGATGATCCACATTTGCTTGTCCTCAAGGACAGAGTTCAGCATGATGATGCCAGAGATGTGACCATCGGTGATGATGGTGTGTTGAGGATGCAGGGCCGGATTTGTGTGCCCAATGTGGATGGTCTTAGAGAGTTGATTCTGGAGGAGGCCCATAGCTCACAGTATTCCATTCATCCGGGTGCCGCGAAGATGTATCAGGATTTGAGGCAGCACTATTGGTGGAGAAGAATGAAGAAAGATATTGTAGAATTTTTAGCTCGGTGTCTTAATTGTCAGCATGTGAAATATGAGCACTAGAGACCGGGTGGATTTCTTCAACAGATGGTTATTCCCGAGTGGAAGTGGGAAAGGATCACTATGGACTTTGTGGTTGGACTTCCTCAGACTTTGAAGAAGTTTGATGCTATTTGGGTGATTGTGGATCGGCTGACCAAGTCTGTGCACTTCATTCCTGTGTGTACTACCTATTCTTCAGAGCGGTTGGCAGGGATTTATATCCAAGAGATTGTTCGGTTGCATGGTGTTCCGGTTTCCATCATCTCAGATAGAGGTACTCAGTTTACTTCGCAGTTTTGGAGAGCCGTTCAGAGAGAGTTGGGTACTCAGGTAGAGTTGAGCACAGCGTTTCATCCTCAGACAGACGGACAATCCGAGCGCACTATTCAGATACTGGAAGACATGTTGCGCGCATGTGTTATTGATTTCGGAGGTTATTGGGATGAGTTTTTGCCACTTGCAGAGTTTTCCTACAACAACAGCTATTAGTCCAGCATTCAGATGGCATCATATGAGGCATTGTATGGGAGACGATGTAGATCTCCAGTTGGTTGGTTCGAGCCTGGAGAGGCTAGGATGTTGGGAACAGACTTGGTTCAGGATGCCTTAGAGAAAGTGAAGGTGATTCAGGAAAGACTTCGTACAGCTCAGTCACATCAGAAGAGTTATGCGGACCAGAAGGATCGAGATGTGTCCTATATGGTTGGTGAGAAGGTCTTGCTGAAGGTTTCACCCATGAAGGGTGTTAAGAGGTTTGGGAAGAAAGGTAAGTTGAGTCCGCGGTTCATTGGACCTTTGAAGGTGCTTCGGAGGAATGGGGAGGTGGCTTATGAGCTTGCTTTGCCACCCAGCCTGTCGAGTGTGCATCCGGTATTTCATGTTTCTATGCTCCGGAAGTATATTGGGGATCCATCTCATGTTTTGGACTTTAGCGCGGTTCAGTTGGATGATGGTTTGACTTTTGATGTGGAGCCAGTATCTATTTTGGGTCGCCAGGTTCGGAAGTTGAGGTCAAAAGACATAACTTCAGTGAAAGTGCAGTGGAGAGGTCGGCCCGTGGAGGAGGTTACCTGGGAGACCGAGCGGGAGATACGGAGCAGATATCCTCATTTGTTTAAGGCTTCAGGTATGTTTCTTGAATCGTTCGAGGACGAACATTTGTTTAAGTTAGGGAGGATGTGACGACCCGGCCAGTCGTCTCATGAGTACCACTCCGTTTCCCCAATTTCAGCTTCTTTACGCTTCGTTATCCGTGTTTTATGTGATCGGGTTGATTAGTTCAAGTTCGGAGAGGATTTGGTAAGAAATGAGACACTTAGTCTCTTTTAAGAAGACTTAAGTTGGAAAAGTCAACCGGATGTTGACTTATGTGTTAGAAGGCTCGGAAGTGAATTTTGATGGTTCGGTTAGCTTCGGGAGGTGATTTGTGACTTAGGAACGCAATCGGAATGGATTTTGGAGTTGTAGAGAAGATTTAGGCTTGAATTGGCGAAATTGATATTTTGGAAAATTCCGGTTGATAGGCGAGATTTTGATATAGGGGTCATAATGGAATTCTGAGAGTACAGTAGCTTCGTTGTGTCATTTGGGATGTGTGTGCAAAATTTCAGGTCATTCGGACAAGATTTGATAGACCTTTTGGTCGAAAGCATAATTTAAGAGTTCTTGGAGTTCTTAGGCTTGAATCCTATGTTAAATTGGTGATTTGATGTTGTTGGAAGCGTTTCGAAATGTCGAACGTAGTCATGGGATGTGTTGGTACAATTAATTTGATGTTTCGGGGGTCCCGGGTAGGTTCCGGGATGTTTTAGGCCGAAAATCATAGTTGCAGCAGGTCCAGGAGGGTTGCAGGCCCCAGAACTCACCCACACCGTCCGCACAAAAATGAGTGCGCCCGCAGTGAGTGCTGTGCGGACCGCACAAAAGTGGGCGCGACCGCGGTGAAGAACCTTCCCGCTAGTCCAAATTCGGAAGCTCATATCTTTTTATCGACAAGGAATATTGAGGTGATTCAAAAACGAAAGTTGTAGCCCTTCGTGTCTTGTTTCCAGAAAGGTAAAGATATCGCAATTTGGACATTTCTAGAAAACCTTATGGCCAAAATACTAAATCCTATCACTGCAGAGGAAGGCATGTGCGGCCGCGGTTGTATTTGCGCAGGCCGCACTGGCTTGCGCGGACCGCGGCCATTTTGGTGCGGCCCGCAGTAGCTGAAATCTGAGGGGGTACCTATAAATATGAGGTTTTAGGTTTTATTTAATATTTTGACCTAGAGAGCTCGGATTTTGGCGATTTTTCGAAGGTTTTTCAAGAAATTTATCGGGGTAAGTGATTTTAACTCAGATTTGGCTAGAATACATGAATCTATCACTGAATTCATCATTTAATTCGTGATTTGGGATGGAATTTGGGGAGAAAATTGTGAAACCCTTAAAAAATATAAAATGATGATTTGAAAGACCAAATGGCATCGGAATTGGATAATTTTAGTATGGTTAGACTCATGAAGGTATGAGGATTCTGAAAATGTAAATTTTACCCAATTCCGAGATGTGGACCCGGGGCTCGGATTTTGCTAATTTCGGGATTTTTGATATTTTTTGAATGTTTTCGCTTGGGCTTTGTTCCCTTAGCATATTGTGACGTATTCATTCTAATTTTGGATAGATTCGACACGCGTGGAGGCCAATTTGAGAGGCAAGGGCATAGCGAGCTAGAGTTTTGGCCAGTTTGAGGTGAGTAATGATTTTAAATGATGTCCTGAGGGTTTGAAACCCCGGATTTGCACAACATAGTGCTATACTAAGTTGAGATACACGCTGTGTGACGAACGTGAGGTTCAATGCTATAGGGATTTTGACTTGGTCTATCCCGAACGATATTTTACTACATTTTTTATTGAAATGTATATACGTTATTATTGTGAATTAGGCTAGTTGCCATGCTTGGGGCCTTGTGCCGACCTGTAGAACCCTTAGGGGATTTTTGACTGGCTTTCCTCACTTATTTTGTTAAAGAATTTGTATCCTCAGTCATGTTTCCAATTGCTTAAGAATGATATGAACCAGATTTTTGAAATGTTAATCATAATTAGAAAGAGATATGAGGGCTGAGATCCCAACCGTACATTATGCCCGAGAGGCTGTGATTTTTAAATGACTGAGAGGGGTCGAGGACCCAATAGTGAGGATATTTTATATGATTTGGATCGGGCTGCGCGCTGCAGTAGATATATATATTATACATATTATGGATCGGGCTGCACGCCGAAGCAATTACTTATATGGATCGGGCTGCACGCCGCAACAATTATAAAGCACTTGGGCTGAAGGAGCCCCTCCGGAGTCTGCACACCCCCAGTGAGTGCAGTCGACTATTATTATTATGGATCGGGCTGTATGCCACAGCGATACGGATCGGGCTGCACGCCGCAGCGGTATATATATTTGATTCGGTTATCATGAGAAGTATATGAATTGAGAACTGAGGATAAGAATGAATAAATGAACCGAAATGCTTGAGGAGCTGATTTATACTGATTATATCTGTTTTACCTGGTTTAAAGAATTTCACATGTTTTCCTCATTCACTACTACCTAAATGATTTTACTGCTTTGATATAGAACTGCTTAGTGACTTTACGTGATTTCATACTGTCAGCCATTATTTATTATTATTACTCACTGAGTCAGAGTACTCACATTACTCCCTGCACCATGTGTGCAGTTACAGGTATTCCTGAGGCATAGAGCGAGCTTTCCTGCCGTTCTGTTTTCATCGGAGTTATCAAGGTAGCTGTATGGCGTTCGCAGACCTGATTTCTCCTTCTATCTCCACTTATTATTCCGCACTTTAGACATATTTCTGTATTAGATTGTTGAAACCTTGTATTAGAGGCTCAGACTTATGACACCGGATCAGTGGGCTGTTTTACAGAGATTTTTCGTGATTATGGTTTCCGCACATTTCACCTGTTAAAATTCATACTTCTATTTATATTAAATTGGTATTAAATCCCGAAAATTAGTATTGAATTATGCTAATTGATTGGGCTTGCCTAGCATTATGTTGGGCGCCATCACGGCCGGGGTTAGGGTTGTGACAGTAATTTGCTTCATCACTCTACTTCCACTTGAAGAACCAACTTCAGTTCGAGAAATATTAGTAGTAGGGACTGTAGAGGAAATCATAATGCCTTGAGCCGGAGCAGAAACAGCAGTAGTAAGAACAGGAAAAGGGCGTTCCATTGGGGCAAATATAGGGATAGAGGCAAAAGGTACTTCCTTAGACACCAAATCAAAGCCTTCATTATCAAACCCACACAAAAAAACTTGTTCATCAGAGTCATGAGCTTCCATGGGAGTCTCTTGTTAGAACTCACCAAAGTGGCTTCAACAGGCTCGGTCATGGGAACATAATGAGGAGTAGTAACTTCATCATCCGAAATGATGCGTCTTCTAGCCCGCGGCTTTTTAACCAAAGAACTTCCATCTCGTTCCTCCTCGTCTTCAAAATCCTAGGGTCTGTCAGCTTTCCTTTTCGATGAAGAACTCAAGATTATCTCCTGAGCTCTTGCCAAAAAAAGTCTAGAAGCTGCGATCGACTCAGCACTTACACCACGAATAGGAAACCCTGATAAAAAGAAGGGTTAAATACATTCTAAAGAAATAATGAATAAAAATAGAAGGAAAAGAATAAAATTTTACCGTGAGTTTTAAACTTCCAACCAAACATGTTTGAGAGGTACTTCTAAGATCTAACTTCCATTAGAGCAATGGTCAATAATTTCTCTACCCAACCATGGAAATTGGGAATCTCTTCAATAGTTCCCATGGTTGCTGAAAAAAGAAAAGCGAAACAGTCACGAAAAGTACAACCCTATTAAAAAAGAAAAGAGAAGAGAGAAAGTTATAAAGAAAACTTACGTGCAAAATTTCACTTTTCATAGAATGACATATTTTCTTCACCTACTAACCCTAATGTAGGAGCAGCAATAAATCGGGCGTACCAGCCACGGTCTTTATCATTCTCAGGGATGACTAATACCCTCTTACTCCTTGCCACCAAAGTAAAAATTCCATGACGGAATAACTTAGGGGAGTAGAGGTGGATTATATGAAAGAAGGTGAAAGGAAATTGAGCCAAATTAGCCAAATACCTTAAACATGCAATAGCCTTCCATACAATAAGACCAATTTGTCATAAACACACATTGAAGAAGCGGAAGAATTCAATGATAACTGGATCAATAGGGAGTCTAAAGTCTAATGTAAAAGGGTATGTATACACAAAAGAAAATCCTACCTTGAAAGAAGCAATCCTTTGATTTGCATTAGGGATCAGAATGGGGAAATCGAACCTCCAATGGCAATCTCTACGAACAACAGAGATCAAACCTTCAGTAATTTGTGAAGGGTAAACATCGGCACGATCATGAGAGGACATAGAGGAAACATGGTTCCTAATCGATTCTCTATTAGTATAAAAAGAAAGTTCAGAAGGGATAATCTCATCTACTGTAGGTTCACGGATTGGCTCATTAGAATCTCAACTTCTGGCATAAGATCTATGTGTTAGAGAATCCCTAGTTCGAGAAGATGAAGGAGGAGTGGAACTAGGTAGAGAAGAAGAAGAACCTCTAATAGAAACCGACCCTAGACTACGTAATCTTCCCCCTCTCCTGCTTCTAGTAGGAGCAAGGGGAAGTTCATCTACGATAAGAACTTTTTGAGGATCAGGGTTCGAAGAAGACACGGCTATACGAGGAAGAAGAGATGATTGAATACTCAAAGATGGAAAACTTTTCTGAGAAAGAAAAGACAAAGGATGTATTTATAGTGAGAACCAACCATCAAACAAAAAGGTAATGATGAGAACGTCATAATAAAAACCGTCACTTCGTGATTGATGTAGTCGTAGAAAGCCTTAAAAGGCGTTGAAGGGTTGCAGAACCAATCAAATGTCACCACTTGTCGCATGCATTAAATGTAAGTGACATGCAAAGCGTCAGTTCTGGAGAAGGTATAATGATATGTGGAATGGCAGCAAAAATTCTCACTTTAATGAGATCCACTTCCCAAATATTCAATTGTTGAATAAATGGCAAGGGGGGACTATCTGTATTGGGAAAAATCAAGTTAACACTTGGAATTAGTTATGTTCTGACATGTCAAGACACGTAGATCAATCAATGAATGACAGCTAGCAAAGAGTATTCAAAGAGACACGAGCCTTAATAGGTACGGGTAAAGGCTCAAGAAAATAAGAAGGAACGGTTACTCGGATCTCTTGGTAATTTGAAGAGGCATCGGTGGAATGAACCTAGATAGCAGAAAGTACAGATATGTATTATCTATAATTAATGAGCATCAATGATGGGAAACATTATAGAATATTCACAAAATAGTTATGATTGCTAATTATAAGGTTACATTAATGCCATTAATTGCTCATAATGGCTCTATTATGATAGGGAAGAAACATAATACTTAGAAATAGCTATAAAAGGGGGGAAATATCATTTGTAAAGGGAGACGAATTATTATTGGAATACACTGATTTACTTTGCTTACTCAGCTACTTTTCAGTTACATGTATTAAAATCAGATAATAGGCCAATTATAATAGTTTAAGCGACCGTGCTAGAACCACGAAATTCGGGGTGCCTAACACCTTCCCTCGGGTTAACAGAATTACTTATTCAGAATTTCTGGTTCGTAGACTTCAAAAGGAAAGTCGAAATTTCCTTGATTTGGGATTTTAAAATAAACTAGTGGCTTGGGACACCGGAAAACAAACCATCCCAAGTGGCGATTCTGAATTTAATGAATAAATAATCTCACTTCGAATAATGTCACTTAAATTGGAAAAACTCCCTTGTGCTACCTTCGGGTAGTGTAAAAAGGAGGTGTGACACGTTTGAAAACTGTTGAAAGATGTTCTAAACAGTTTTACTGAAATTGGATTTTTAACAAGACAACTTGAATTATATACTGTTTTGGAGACATACTGTACTTAATGTGGTGCTATGACGCAGATTATGTGTTTTCTTACTGCTTAGTCTTTATTTACTTTTATTACTTATTGAGTTGGCATACTCACATTACTCTTTTCACCTTGTGTGCAGATCCAGGAGTTGCGGATCGTGGTAGTGAGCGCTGATCTTTCATCCAGCCAGTCTTTTGGAGTCGGCAAGGTAGTTGCATGGCGTTCGCAGCCTTGCTCTTCTCCCTCTTATCTTTCTTAGACTGTTTTTAGTATTTTCCAAACTATGATAGTCTTTGTTGTATTCAGACCTTAGTAGATGCTCGTAACTTGTGACACCCCGAAGTCGGGCTTGTGTTTTCTTTCCGCACTTGTTATTTAGACTCATGTTATGGGATTTTTATTTAAATTAATAGCTTAAAACGTCCTTATTTTAAATATTGGTTTGATTTAGGATTGTGTTGGCTGTCCTAGTTTCATGATAGGCTCCATCACGATCGGATTGGTTTTGGGGTCGTGACAGAAATGATCTAAGATGCTTGGGAAGTCATATTATGGACAACGAAGCTAAAGAGTGTCTTCATCAAAATAAAAGAATAAAGAAGGAAGAAGACCAAACCATATTCTACGCCGAATTTTGAAAATGGTAACTAATTCTTCCTTAACTCTTTTCTATTGATTTTATGAGGAACATGTAACGACTTGGCGGTCCATCTTGAGAATTTGCACTTCGCTTGATAGTTTGGGGGCACAAGTAGCTCCGAATGATGTATTAGGACTTGTGTGCAAAATTTGAGTTCATTCCGAGTTGATTTGATATGTTTCGGCGCGAGTTTTTGGAAGTCGAAAATTTGAAAGTTCATTAAGCTTGATTTGAGGTGTGTTTCGTTGTTTCGATGTTGTTATCCATGATTAAGACCTCGAGTAGGTCCACGTTATATTATGAGACTTGTTGGTATTCTTGTACGGGGTCCCGAGGGGCTCGAGTGAGTTTCAGATAGGTTTGGGTTGTGTTGCGCTCGTTTTTCTTATATTTCAACATCGTTTCTTCAAGCAATAATGGTACCACATTAAACAAATAAGCTCTGATTTTTGTTTTCATTGACGCATTAGATTTGTATCATAATTAAGAAGACATAGCAAAAAGAATCGTCGAATTTGGTCATCGTATGAGGATTTTATGGTCATTTTACCAAGAATTGGGTTGTCAGACTTTTCTGATTAATTACGAAATTGCCACTGACTTCGTGTTTAAAAATCTTCACTATTTTCAAATATTGAAGCTAACATATCTCCTTCATTATAAGGTAAAATAGAGTGATTCAAAAGCATAACTTGACCGAAATTTCACAAGGAATCCATTGGAGGCATCAAAAGCGAATTTCGGGATCATTTGGCATGCAAAATGAGGCAGGACAGTTGGGCAAAAGTTCTTAATATTGAAAGTTTGTTCACTTGGCCATACTCGATCTTGGTTATATTTCATAAATCTATCTTTATTTTAGGCATTTGATTGATGATTTCAAAGTGAAATTTGGGGGTCTTGTCTAAAATTTCATAAAGTGAATTTATGAGTTTTGAATATCGATTTGGAGTTGGATTTAAGAGAAACTAGTATGGTTGGACTCGTAAGT
This sequence comes from Nicotiana sylvestris, assembly GCF_000393655.2. NCBI lineage: Eukaryota > Viridiplantae > Streptophyta > Magnoliopsida > Solanales > Solanaceae > Nicotiana > Nicotiana sylvestris. Next base: position 198,129,773 of record NC_091064.1, read on the forward strand.
GAATGGATGTTCAGGTTTTATAAATTTTGTCAGGTTCATAGGTGCGGGCCGTGGGAGTTAACCTTTGTTGACTTTTTCGTAAATTATATAAGGATCACAGCTTTGTTAATTGAAATTATTTTCTCTTGCATTGTTTGATATATTTAAGTCGTCTATGGCTAGATTGGGCCGAGCAATGGTGAATTGGTAAAGAAAAAGCTAAATTGAGTATTGAGTTGGTCGAATTATGGTAAGTGTCTTTTCTAACTTTGTACAGGGGAAACCATCCCTTAGGAATTGAGTTAATTGTGTTATCTTGTTATGTGAAAGTCGTGTACGCAAGGTGACGAGTGGGTACACAGCTTATATGTGGTATTGACCATTTTAGATTGTCTAGTCTCTTTCCATGCTTTTGATTAAATTGTTGTAACATGTGGTATCTCATTGTTAAACTACTCTTACATGCTCTATATGATGGTGTTAGCAATTATTTACCTCTTACTCGTTATTTGGCCCTTATATGCCTCAGTTGAAGTCATTGCCTTCCTTATTGTCTTGTTACCACTTAATTGTTGAGCTCTTCTATGACTATGTGCATATATGCTACATGTCCAAATTGTTGTGACTGCCTACTTAGTTATCACGTGCCTTACATGTCTTATCATTTTGTAAATGTTGTTGTATTCCTTTGATTTACGTGGTTCCCTTGTTGCAGTGTACTCATACCATCGATTGTAGAGATTCTGGTAAATTTAGTTATTGAATTTTTATTGTTGATTTATGTTATTGTACGGGGGATCGGGTTGCACGCCGCAACAGGTAAAATAAGGGAGGTGGTGGAATAAGAGAGGATATTCATATTGTGATATTGTTATTGTACAGTAGGATCGAGTTTCATGCCACAACAGATGAAATAAGGGTGGATTGTTATGGTGAAATAAGGGTGAGTTATGATATTGATATTATATGGCGGAATCGGGTTACACACCGCAACATATTATGTTATTGTTATGATATTGATATTGTATGGTGGGATCGGGTTGCACGCTGCAACATGTGAAATAAGGGTAAATTGATATGGTGGAATAAGTGTGACTTATGATATTGATATTATGTGGTGGGATCGGGTTGCATGCCGCAACATATCTTGTATTTTGGTATCCTCTATTTTACTGTATTGGCTTTAGTTCCTTCATACGAGACTCTGATAATCTGCATTTCTAGTTTTCACTGTATTCTGAGGATCGAGTTATTGTCATTGACTTATTGCCTTGCCGTCATTTCCTAATATTATTATTCTGGTGAATTGATTTTCAAAGTGAATTTACTACGTTGAGTCATTACCTCCTGCCCTGCTGAGTTGTTAGTAATATAGTGATTTAAAATAAAAGAATTAATATCATGTTACCTTGTGTGACTTCTAGGTTAAGACTCGCCGTATATTTCGGTATTTACTATTTCTAATAGTTGTTACATTTTACTTCAATTTATTCTCAACTTAATGTCCTTAACTTGTCTGAGGTTTTTATTTCACTTAAAAAGGAATCTTTGTTGTGTCTTAATTTAATAAACCGTATGTTAAATTTAATAGCTTATTCGATGTTTTATTTTATTTGAAAATGTTATTCTTCTTCACTCAAATGATTTCTAAAATAAACCCATCTTTCTAACTGATTTTCTACTTGGACTAGAAACTGTACTATTACTTTATGATATATAAGTAAAAATCTCTTGGACACCTTAATTAGCATGTAACATGGGTATTATGTACTGAGTGGCACATGGATTTTTCCGTGCAAAGTGAGATGGAGATATGTGGGCACAAGTTGCCATGTGTGTTAAAGGTTTGGAATTTGTGATTAGGATATGAGATTACGAGGATTGGGATTGTTGGAATTGTGTATTATAAACGATTCAATTGGTTGAGTTAACATCGTTTTCCCGACTTGAACTCATTTATGCTTCATCCTAACCCCAACTATGTTGTTATTTAATTACTTGGTTAATTCTCGTTATCATTCGTGTTTTCCTCTTATGGTTACTACTGTTTGCAATTTGATATCCTTCTGCTATTGGTATTACTCTGATAGTCCTTTCTCATTAGATTTAAGTCATATCCTGCAGGTTATATATTCGGTAGTGTCTTGGCCTGGCCTTGTCACTATTCTACCGAGGTTAGGCTTGATACTTACTGGGTAACACCGTGGTGTACTATGCTACGCTTCTGCACATTTTTTTTGTGTAGAACCAATACTTCGGATTGAGTTGGTTTTGAAACTTATGCTTGGTGAGGCTGGAGACTTCAAGGTACACCTTCTGGGTGTTCGTAAGTCACCCTCTATTGTATCTATTTCCATTGTTTCCTTTTATTCTGGAACAGTGATATATTCATTATGTATAATTACTCATAAAAGGCTTATGACTTGTACTATCAATTTTGGAATGTCGCGATCGTAGTAGTGTCATGAGGTGGATGTTTATTTGAGAATAGTTGTTGCTATTGTAGTCTATGTGGTTCGTATGAGATTTCTACTCAGTGGAAGGTACATATTGTAATTCAAGGCACTAAAGGAAGCGAGTTTGATAGTCACAAGAATGGACATGCGTTTAGTAGATGAACTGGAGTACCTTGTGATTGGTATTGTACGAGCTATGAAGGTTAGTTTTGCGGATCATCAAATGTTGTTTTCTATGGCTTCGCGACAAGTGGGGGAGTCCACTAGCGGCACTCAGATTGCAGAGTCAGGTGTTACCTCAATTTTGGCCTAAGAAGTGTATATAGATGGTATTGGAAGGCTCTCGAAATTTGTATATGACTAAGATCTGAGATCTTACATGGGATGATGTTGGGGCTTACCGCGTTTCTACGTCATTAATGTATTTACATTTCAATATCAAAAGGGGGTCAGAGAAACAACTTCAGATTCACATAAGGTCTATTTAGCGTGGACATCTCGATGGTGGAATTATGGGGTGCTTCAGAGGAAATACGGTAGTTTATGTGTTGTTGGGCTACGTGGATTGTGCTAAGATTTTGTTGATTGAGCTTTGGTTGGGGTAGTTGTGTATCTATAGGGAGAAGTGTTACCTCAGAGGAAAGACTAGACGTAACTGAAGAAATGGGTCATCTTTGTGGTGTTGGGTCAGCATAGCAATGGAAGTAATTAGTCCTTTTGAATAGGAATTCCCTACCGTCATTTATGGTAGTACTCTTGGGTTTGACGACCTGCGTGGCTCGGTTGAGTTAGGAAGATTCAATTCTGATGGCTTGGTTATGTGCAAAGGGGTTTCAAGGTGTTCTCAATGGTTTCTACCATGGTTCGAGGTGTATATTTCCTACCGGTGTGTGGAACATGTTATTAATTGTAATTTTCTCCTGGATGAGCTCAAATGGAAGGTTTCTGGCTGATCGGGTATGTATTCTACTTGTGACTCATATCCAATCTCCACAAAGCCTTAGAAGACATAGTTGATCCATCACTAGTCTGTGTTGCAACACCCGACTGAACTACCCCAATGGGCTGAGCTGCTGGAGTTTGAAACTGAGGAGCCATGTGCTCCGGAGTATGGGTAGAAGGAGTCTGTGCTCCTCCCCTAGCCCGAGATATGGCTGGTGCTACAGGAAATATGCCGACAGTGCCACACTCTCCATGAGGCCCACTAGACAGATCAAAGCATCCTGAAGTACCGGGATGACGATGAACCCCTCCAGGACCTGAGCTAGTCCTGCTGGAATGGTCTAGGCTGGAGCCTCCTCATCAAGCTCCACCTGAGGCTCCACCGCTGGTGCTGCTGCTCGAGCTTTGGGCTGAGCCCTGCCCATGCCTCGGCCTCGTCCTCGACCTCTGCCCCTCGTAAGAGCTGCCACTGGGGGCTCTGGCTACTGCTTAGCTAAAGATGCGGTACGTGTCCTCGCCATCTGCGAAGAAATAAGAGTATAAGAGTTCGATTAGCAATGAGAGAACAAAATCGCACAATAGAAGAATAGAAGTTAAATTATTCCTAAACTCTATAGCCTCTGGAAGATAAATATAGACATCTCCGTACCGATCCTCCAGACTCTACTAAGCCTGTTCGTGAATCGTGAGATCTAGGTAACCTAGTGCTCTGATGCCAACTTGTCACGACCCAAATTCCCACCATCGGGACCGTGATGACATCAGATATCACACTTGCTAGGCAAGCCAACATTAGAGTTTTATTAGCCAATTCCTTTATGTTTCAGTGATTAACAATAAAAAAGCTAAAACAAGTTGAGATGAATGCGGAAGTATATAAATAGCCACTTTGATTATATACTATTACTACCTAGAATCTGGAGTCACAATCCACGAATATTCTAAAATTTTACTACAAGTATTTGTCCGAAAGAAAATACAACTGTTTACGAAATAAGGAAAACAGTAAAGTATGGAGCATAGAAGGGGACGCCATGGCCTACAGATGCCAACAAGACTACCTTGGGTCTCCAAGCAAGTGAATCCTACAGCCAACCTCTCGATCAGCACGACCTACTCCAAAATCTGCACAGGAAGTGCAGAGTGCAGTATCAGTACAACCGACCCCATATATTGGTAAGTGCCGAGCCTAACCTCGAAAAAGGAGTGACGAGGCTACGGCGGGGCAATCACAATATAACCTGCATACAGTGTATAATAAAAGCAGAAAGAATACATGATAAAATAGACTAGTAACTTGCAAGAAGTTAATACAGTTGTCGAAGCATATCATCGGTGTTCAGCTATTACCAATCCTTAAGTGCAATTTAAGACTACCGTTCAGCTAACACAGTCAAGGAAAAATATAAGCTTAAAGGTTGTTGCAGTGTGCAACCTGATCCCACCATATCATAATAATCACAATCACAGTTCACCCTTATTTCACCACAATCCACCCTTATTACACCTGTTGCGGCGTGCAATCCGATCCCGCCTTATATATCATTTCAACCTTATTCCTCTTAAATATATCACCTTTATTCTACCTGTTGTGGCACGTAACCCGATCCCACCATATTAATATCAGTTACTCAACAAGTACAGAAACTACACAATTCAAATCACATAACTCTTCACAAGGCTCAACTTCAAACCAAAACATTTAAGGAGCTTATGCACTATGCGACGTTACACAAGTAATACTACTCAGTGAGATCAATCCAGAATATGCCTTGAAAGAAGTGATAACCAATTTAAGCAAATAATAGGAGGCAACGGAACTACGAAATAACTAATACTCTTAGCAAAGAGAAACAATGCCTAACAAGCAGCAATTATGCATGGAAATACAAGTAAAACATGTAGCAATTATGACAGGAAATGAGACAATATGAGAGGAATGGGAAAGAAACAGATAGAACAGGTAAACTGGCAGCGCATAGTTACTTGTCACCTCACCAATACACCGCTCACATGGATTTCATATAGCAAATAAGCCAAGGGTTCCTAATCCCTCGAGTCAAAGTTAGACATGACACTTACCTCGCTCCGCGGGCCACTCAATGCTCAATTACCGTTTTTCCTCTAGAATTCACCTTCAAACCACTCGTATCTAGCCACAATTAACTCAATAATATCAATTATTGCTAAAGGAACCAACTACAATGCATAAATTTAGATTTTATCAAACTTTCCCCCAAAAGTCAAAAATCAACACCGTGCCTGGTTGGTCAAAACCTGAGGTTCGGACCAAAATTCATTTGCCCATTCACCCCCAGCTCGGATATACAATTGGTTTTGGAATACGACCTCAAATTGAGGTCTAAATCCCTAATTCTTCCTAAATACCTAGTTTTCTACCATGAAAGAACAAAGATTAGGGCTAGGAATTCAATGGGTGATGTTAGAAATGGAAGAATATAAGTTAAAGACTACAAATCTATGATTTGGTGTTGCGTTTTCCCTTCAAAATAGCTCCTAGGCTAAGTTCTAATGAAAGAGTTATGAAATCTTGGGAAAACTCCCGTCACTATTCTATTTTAAGTCACAGGCGTCAGGCCTTCTTCGCATTCGCGAAGGGCTTGCCGCGATCGCGAAGAAGCGACTCAATTAGCCTACGCGTTCGCGAAGGCTTATTCCCACCAGCCTATACGTTCGCAAGCCATGTGCCGCATTCACAATGAGAATAGGTCACTTCCCCTCCCCCAGTCCCCAGGCCTTCGCGTTCGCGATAGGCTGGTTGCATCCGCGAAAGGTAATTCCCCCGTTGCTCCGCGTTCGCGACCTAGCCTTCACATTTTGGAAGAATATTTTTCCACACAACTCTAGTTCACTCTTCGCGTTCACGAGAGTTCCTTCGCAAACACGAAGAATAAGACACTAGATGATGAATTACAACCTGAAAGACACGTGGAAAGAACATAATTCCCGGTCTAGGGTTACAACTATTCTGATGGAAATATAATAGTTTAAGCAGTCTTCATCTAAAATTGTACCTCCGAGTCCCGTATGTTTTTCCTTTTCAAGAAAAGGACCGAATGGAAGGAATAATCAAGTGCTCGAGATTTCATACTTCAAAGCTCAAACACTTGGGGGACTATATAATATACATATGATATATATAAGGAAGGCAAAGAAGGCAGAAACAATTAAATTTCAAGTCAAGCCTAAAGTCTACTCAACAAATATCAAGTTAGAGAAAAGTCATGAGCCAAAAAAATGCAAGCCTGTTCCCAAATCGTATGATGAATACACTCGTGGATACAAAATTCAAACTCCTACGAATGTTAAGGTTAAAGGCAGTATTTAGCTATGGGTCATAAAGAAATTGTGACGACCCGACCCGTCGTCTCATGAGTTACTACCCCGTTCTTCCCATTTTTTGTTTCCTTATGTTTCATTATCGGTATTGGGTGCGTTAGAATTTATTTGTAGTAATTTTGAAAAGACACGAGACACTTAGTCTCTTTTAAGAAGGCTTAAGTTGGAAAAGTCAACCGGATATTGACTTATCACATAGAGGGCTCGGAATTGAATTTCGGTGATACGGTTAGCTCCGGGTGATGATTTAAGGCTTAGGAGCGCAATCGGAAGTAAATTTGGAGGTCCGGTGAAGAAGTTAGCCTATTTTGGCAAAGTTAGAATTTCGGCGATTTCCGGTTGATAGGTGAAATTTTGATTCGAGAGTCGGAATGGAGTTCGGAGAATTTTTGTAGCTTCGTTATGTCATTTTGGACTTGTGTGCAAAATTTGAAGTCAATCGGATGTGATTTGATAGGTTTTGGCATCGGAAATAGAAGTTGGAAATTCTAAAGTTCATAAAACATGGATTGGAGGTTGATTCATGATTTTAGCATTGTTTGATGTGATTTGAGGCCTCGAGAAAGTCCGTAATGTATTTGGGGACTGGTTGGTATTATTGGTCGGGGTCTCGGGGGCCTTGGGTGTGTGTCGGATGCCCAACGGGTCATTTTTGGAAGATGTTTGCCGTTTTGAGCATAAATGTAATGATCAAAAGGTTCATTTTTAGTTCTAGAGATCCAAATTTGATTTCGAGACTTCCAGAATTTAAATCATGAATTATAGGACTGATCTGAAAATTTTGGTTTAATTTCATCAAGTCGTGATTGGGTTTTTGACGTGAAATGTGAGTTAATCGTTTAACGAGCGAAATGGGTATTGAACTGGGCAAACGAGCTCCAAATTGCATTTCGATTGAAGGGTTGTGTTCGTATTATTATTTTTGACTCATAAGAACAAGAATCGTCTAATTCCGAGTTTGTATGATGGAGTTAGAGCCATTTTAGTGAAACATGGCTGTGCTGCAAATTTCTTAAAAGCTATTGTATTTTCTGCAGCAGTGAACAGTACCCGCGCGTGAACAGTAACCGCGCGGGGTAAACAGTGAACAGTGACCTCATGCGGGTGAATAGTGACCCATAAACAGTAACCCGTGAACAGTGCCGGTACAGTAACACGTGAACAATACCGAAGAAGGAAGTTAAGTTCGGGAGATTTTTCCATTTTTGACGATTTGGAGCTCGGATTTTGGGCAATTTTGAGCGAAAAACCACGGGAAATCTTGAGGTAAGTCACTTGTGATCATTTTTACTCCATAATATTGAATTATCATCGAATAATCCGACTAGATTACATGTTTTTGAGGAGTAAATTGAGGATTTAGGACTAGGGATCTGAAAATAAGATTTGAAGATTTGAGGGGTCATTTGAACTCCGATTTTGGTAAATTTTATATGTACGGACTCGTGGAGAGACGAGGAATTCGGTGATGTGACTTTCGTAATTTTTCGAGAAGCGAGCCCGGGGCTCGGGTTTTGCCAACTTCGTGATTTTTAGTGTTTTTCGAGTATTTTCGATTGGGTATTGTTCCCTTAGCATATTGTGATGTATTCGCTCTGATTTTGGTTAGATTCGACGCGCGTGGAGGCCGATTTGAGGGGCAAAGGCGTCGCAAGCTATAGATTTCACCGGTTCGAGGTGAGTAATGATTTTAAATGATGCACTGAGGGTTTGAAACCCCGGATTGCACAACATACTGCTATGTTGAGATGAGACACGCGTTGTATGACGAGCGCGAGGTCATTTACTATTGGGGATTGTGACTTGGTCCATCCCAGTTGATATTTTTACCGCGTAATTGATAAAGATTTATTGTTTTTCACTATGATTGGGGCTTATTGCCATATTTGGGCTTCGTGCCAATTATCTGAAATCTTTTGTGAATTTACATCACTATTTTCCTCACGAATTGAAATATTATTTGAACTCAGTCCAATTGAATTATATTATTTTGTGAACTCAGCTACATTTATACTCAACTCGAGATTTAATGATATTTATAATGTTGTTGAGCTGAGCACTATTGTTTTACTGATGCCCAAGAGGCTTATGATTATTTTCTGGACTGATTGAGGCCGAGGGCCATACGTGAGGATATGTTGAGTGATGTGAGGAGGCTTTCAGGCCTCGAGTGTTATATGAGGAGGCTTTCAGGCCTCGTGTGTGATGTGTGAAGGCTTTCAGGCCTATTGATATTGCGCTTGGGCTGTAGGAGCCCCTCCGGAGTCTGTACACACCCCCAGTGAGCGCAGGGTACCCAGGTGAGTTGGGAGTGGACCCGAGAGGCCGTTGCTTGTGTGTGGTGAGTTGGGAGTGAGCCCGAGGGGCTGATGTTGTGTGCTGGTGAGTTGGGAGTGAGCTCGAGGGGCTGATGTTGTGTGCTGGTGAGTTGGGAGTGAGCCCGAGGGGCTGATACTATACTGAGATTTACATATTGAGCCCGAGGGGCAAGCCTTTGATTTATCCTTACTGTGGAAATTAATTGGCTTCACTGTTTTAAAAGAAGAATTATCTAATACTCATTGTTTTACTGTATAACTGATTTTACTGCTTGGGATAGCGCTATATTGTGCCGTTATGAGATTTCATGTTTTCAGTCGTTATTTATTTTTATTACTCACTTGGTTGGATTACTCACATTACTCCCTGCACCATGTGTACAGATACAGGCAGAGCTGAGTTCGCTCCTGAGCGCTGATTCTTTCCAGACCAGGCGGTGACTAGGAGTAACGAGGTAGCTGTTGACGTCCGCAGCCCCGTTTTCTCCCTTATCTTTGTTATTTATGATAATTCCAGACTTTGTAAAATATTAGTAAACTCTGTAGTAGCTCATGACTTGTGACACCCCGATTTCGGGCTGAGTTGGGATGGTTTTCCTTGTTCTATCACGTTTATTTCGCATTTAAGATTATATTGCCCATGATTTAGACTTATTCCTGCTAAGTAATTATAAAGAGATGTATTGTTTTGTTGATTGGCTGGACTTGTCCTCACGAGAGGTGCCATCACGACCGGGTTGGGATTTTGGGTCGTGACAGAAACCCTTGGATTTTTTTTACAAATCTATTGTAAAGAAAACAGTTACGGAAGAGTTATAAAAGATATTTAAATACATGTAAGATGTTATTTAAGCTTGAAAAAGTTCAAATGAAAACTTTATCAAAGTTATTCCAAGAAACATGTGTGTTCCTATTTCTCCTTTTGTAGGTTTACACCATTATGAAGTTGAGACGTCTTCTTCATTAAGTGTCGTATATAAAAGGGCCCTCTTTTATAATTCATGTTTGATTCAAAAATCCATGAAATTAACTAAGCATTTCTAAAATGCAAAAAGTTAAAAGGGTAAAACAAAAACCCGCATATTGAAATTAAATAGAAGCAAGACCCTGAACTTATAAACAAGATAAGGGCAAAAAGTATAACAGAGACTCAAAGTCAAAAGCATTAAGTTGAAGCAAAAACTTTATAATATTAAGTTGAAACTAAGTATGAACTTAGTTTTAAACTAATTGTCATTATAAATCCCCGAAAAGACCCGGGGATATGTTGTTACCAAAAACATTACCCCTAAATGGAACCAGAGGTAAAACCACCAAACATTCCACCAACAAAACAAAAAAAAAAGAAAGTCAAATTTCACAAATAAACTTTTACTATGGAGCATGTTCTGAAGAAGAATTCAAGACGGCATCATCAGCAACAGAAGGCTCGATTTGGTCAGAACGAGCCGGTACATCCACCGCACCAGGATTAGCTTCAACATTCTCGGGAGTATCAGCCATGAGTGAAGAGAAACTTTGGATGGTCTCTTTAATCTTTGCTAACTCAGCATCCAAGTTAAACCTTCTTGGCTAACCTCCATAAGGGTATCATGGCACGTGTTCAAAATGGCCCAACTTAATTCGACGGCAGCCTTGTCCTCAAGAGCCTCGTAGTCTCTTTCCCAATGATCAATTTCACTTTTGAGTTCCTCCCTCTCAGCTAAAGCAGCATCATAAGAAGACTGTAAGGGGGGCAAGTGAACTCTCCAAGAACTTGACCTTATCAGAAGACACTCGGAGATCTTTTTGGGTCTGGGTGAGTGTTTGAACAAGCTCACCAACATAAACTTCTTTCTCATTCAACAAGGCTTTCAGACCTCTAATCTCTTCAGTAGCTTTGGAGAGTTGTTCAGCAAAGATGAGTCGAGGAGTTTTTTATCCTTGCCCGCCTGGTTGTAAGAAGCTTTCTCAACTGCTAGCTCTGATGCCATGACTCTTAGCTACTGCTCTAAGGTACATTTGTTTTCTTCTAAAACTTTCATCTCAAGCTGAAGATTTTTATATTGCTCTTTCCAATTATCCGCCTCAATCTAGTAATCATACATCAATTGCTCTGTATGGGAAACCCTATTCATCACCTCCGTACAGATGAGATTTATCAACATAAAAAAAGGGATAAGAATCTTAGCAAAAGGAAAATAGAGTAGAACATGAAAAGAAGTCAATACCTTCAATGATGATTGCACGATGCCATTCATCCAAGTCAAAGAACTATGACTTTCTATCTTGAACTTTTCGACCTGACAAATCAAAGGTTTCAACCATACGTCAGCTTGGCCTGACTTCTTCAGAAGATTACCATTGGCAGGAACCTTAATGGTAATTGTCACGACCCAATTCCCGAACCCGGTCGTGATGGCGCCTCTCGTGAAGACAAGGCCAGCCAGACCAAAACAGAACATTTCTTTTAAACAGTTAAATATCATAAACAGTTCTAAACATGATATAATAGCCATAATTTGCTGAAAATAACGATGACAATAGAAGAAACTATCCCGACACATCCCAAACCAGGGTGTCACAAGTCATGAGAATCTATTAGAGTATAAATACAACTACACCATCTGAATTATACAAAACAGGACTTATAAACAAAAGGAAGAAATGCGATGCCGCGAACGCTGGCGGTCACCTTGCTAAACTTCGATAACTTAGCCTCCGATCGGCTCAAAACTCGCTACCGGGTGTATAAATACCTTTATCTGCACACAAGGTGCCGGGAGTAAAGTGAGTACTCTAACTCAGTGAGTAATGATTGTAAATGATATCTTGAGGGTTTGAAACCCCAGATTTGCACATTGTAGTGCGGACATGTCAGGCATGCCACCGGATAGGGATATTGATTTTGGTATTAACCTGGTTCCGGGCACTCAGCCCATTTCTATTCCGCTGTATTGTATGGCACCAGCAGAGTTGAAGGAATTGAAAGAACAGCTTTAGGAACTCTTAGATAAGGGGTTCATTCGGCCTAGTGTGTCACCTTGGGGTGCGCTCGTTCTGTTTGTGAAGAAGAAGGATGGCACAATGAGAATGTGCATCAATTATAGGCAATTTAACAAAGTAACAATTAAGAACAAGTATCATTTTCCTCGCATTGATGATTTATTTGATCAGCTTCAAAGAGTGAGAGTGTTCTCCAAGATTGATCTCCGTTCGGGCTATCACCAATTGAAGATCAGGGATTCAGATATTCTTAAGACTGCTTTTAGGACCATATATGGTCATTATGAGTTTCTTCTTATGTCTTTCGGGC